>NC_080788.1:13445153-13750153 GCF_028018385.1 Neofelis nebulosa
AAACTGAGCGCACAGATGGCGCATTCGAGGGGATATCCCTGTAGGTTAATGTCATTTTGCTTTCCTGAAGCAGGTTGTTTCTCTTTTCTTTACAGAAGCTGTGCGGCAGTGGTGATCTGAATGCTTCTCTGACATCCCAGCAGTTTGAAGAACGATCTGTGAGTGACAATGCCTTAAAAGCAAACGCTAGAGCAAATACTATAGATATTTCTTAACCAAACGTCTGTATTTCTTTGCCTCTTTTATTTTTCA
Source organism: Neofelis nebulosa (assembly GCF_028018385.1). Lineage (NCBI taxonomy): Eukaryota > Metazoa > Chordata > Mammalia > Carnivora > Felidae > Neofelis > Neofelis nebulosa. The sequence goes on from NC_080788.1 coordinate 13,445,406, forward strand.
AGAACGCTGAACCATTGCAAAGACCGGCCTGGCGAATTCTAGCTGGAAGAGATTAATTCCGAGTCTATTGATTTGTCAGACGGGGACGGATTTTTCTAAAAATACAGAGCAGCTCTCCAGTTGAGTGGGAGAGTAAAGGAGACAAAGCCATTCTGAAGTGCTTTGAAACCTAGACGGGGGAGTTTTCAAAAGAAGGCCGTCAAGGGAGACCTAGCCACAGAATCGATTAATTGAATGTCAAAAAAGTGAACGATAAATTACTTTATCTGTCTCTTGTCTCTGGAAAGACAACAATTGGGACTAGTGCAAAACTCTGGTTCGAAACTTTAGTTGGATTCATTTGATGAATATTCGAAAAGAGACTTGCATTCAACATGGTGGCCTGGGGGAGTGGATGCCTTCCTGGGGAGGGGAGTGAGCTAAGGTGAGGGGAGGAAGACTGAAGGTCAAGTGTAGGAGACACCACGGGGGGGGGGCAGGGAATGGAGGAAAAATATGCCGAGGGGAGAGCATGCAAAGGCATCATATGTGGACACAGGAGGGACGGGTGCCTTATGCACCTGCGGGCCGCGGAGGCCGGCAGCTGAGCGGTCCTGAACGTGAACTGCAACGTTTTTACTTCACGTGGAGGAGGTGCAGGGGAGTGGAAGGGCTTGGGGGGAAGGGGGAGAAAATGAGGAAGCCACTTTACCTCAGAAGCGTTCACATGTCTGTCGGGGCCAGCCCCACAGCTGCATTTCTGCCTGCCACTTCCTCCCTCGTGTTCCTCCGCGAGTTCTAGAAGAAAGAATCCTGCAGGGGCACCGGGCTGGCCCAGTGGGCTGAGAGTCCGACCCCTGACTTCAGCCCAGCTCATGATCTCGCGGTCCGTGAGGTCGAGCCCCGCATCGGGCTCCAAGCTGGCAGTGCTGGAGCCTGCTTGGGACTCTGTCTTTCTGACCCTTTCTCTGCCCCTCCCCTGCTTGCTCTCTCTCAAAATAAACAAAGAAACTGAAAAAAAATTAAAAAAGAAAGAAAGAATCCTACAGGAAATCGCTGAGTTGAAGGGTATTTCAGATACCGATATGCTTCCGAGGGCATAATACCCCTTGTGTGATTTGGGGGGCAGGGGGAGTTAAATATTGCAAGGATCCCATCGTGAATTTGGATACCATCCCACTGGAGATAATTACAGAGGATATGTTAGTAAGACCTAGTAACCCGGTCATCAAGGCGGGTGGGGTGGCAGATGAGGCTTGAAGGTGGCGACCCCCTGCCCCCCGCCTTTTTTTTTTTTTTTGTGCTCTCAAGTTAAGAGGTGTTCCTGAAATTCTCTTCCTCGGTCCCCAGACACCAGACTTACCTTCCTTCTCCATCTGTGCAGATGTTTGGGGAAGCCGGCGATGGCGTGAGTAACCTGCCCAGTCCTTTTGCCTACCTCCTCACCATACACCTGAAGGAAGGCCGCAACCTGGTCATCCGAGATCGCTGCGGTAAGCCTGGCTCTTCTGGGTGCCTTGTAGCCCGCGCACCTGTTTCTCCACTCTTGTTTCTATGCTGTTTAGTGCACCTTTCTCGTCTCACGCAACAGAGCGGAGCTCAGACCTATACCCTGAAGGTATCGAGCATTTGCAGCAAAGTTATTTGAAGACCCTGCATCTTCCTTTCCTTTAGTGTGGTTAAATGAACAACGAGAATGGCAACAGTAAGAACAGTAATCATCACAATAATGATATGAGTAATAATTCCATGAAATAAGGCCACGAGAATAGCATTATCCTGGCGGCTAGCAGCTGCTCAAGAAAACGCTTCCTCGATTCCACTTTAATTACACATAAGAAAAGACGTGAGCGTACGTAAGAAGTACATAATTTCTTATGTCGACGTGAAGGTGAGCATGTGTGTGAATATGTGTATATGTGAATAGACGTGAGAATGATACGTAAGAAAAAGATGTCCGTGCGAGGTCCCCAAATGTACACAGAGCCGAAGATGCCCTTTGAACCCCATCCCCTTCCTGCACTGAAATCCCACGGGGCTTCGCTCCCTCAGGAGAATATTTGTTATCTGCATGTCATTTGATTCGTTCACTTTTCCCCCTGTTTCTGTGCCTTTAAAACACACACATGTACACACGTGTGTTTTTTAAAAGTTTATTTATTTTGAGAGAGAGAGCACGCACAAGCAGGGAAGGAACAGAGAGAAAGAGAGAGAGGGAGAGAGAGAGAGAATCCCAAGCCAAGTGCCACACTGTCCGTGCACAGCCCAATGCAGGGCTCGAACTCACGAACTGTGAGATCACAACCCAGGCCAAAATCAAGAATCGGACGCTCAACCAACTGAGCCACCCAGGCGCCCCCACACGTGTATGTTTTTAATTAACATGATAACCGTAATGTCCCTATTAGCCCGCGATAAGCTTTTTTTTTGCTTCACGATACGTATTCAAGAGCGACGATGGTTTTCCATGCAAGTATATCTCCATTCTTTTAAATGCTACGCAACATTCCATAGTATGATGTGTGATTTATTCAGTTCCTCTACTGACAGTTGCTGTTTTTTTTTTTCAACTTTCTCGGCAGCATAAATGATACTGCAATGAGCACCCTGTGTTTGTTTTTGGCACAAATAAGAATACATCTTTCTTTTTTTTTTTTTTTTTTAATGTTTATTTATTTTTGAGACAGAGAGAGACAGAGCATGAATGGGGGAGGGTCAGAGAGAGAGGGAGACACAGAATCCGAAGCAGGCTCCAGGCTCTGAGCTGTCAGCACAGAGCCCGACGTGGGGCTCGAACTCACGGACAGCGAGATCATGACCTGAGCCGAAGTCGGACGCTCAACCGACTGAGCCACCCAGGTGCCCCAAGAATACATCTTTCAAAAAGTAGCATGTGCTTAGGTGTAGACGGTGGGGTCAGACTGCCCGGGCTCAAAGCCTTCCCTTCTCCATTTGTTGTTTGATTCAAGAAATGTCCCTTGGCCCCTCTGTGAGTTCGTTCCTTCAGCTATACAATGAGGGTAATAATAGTAACCTTTATTGTAGGCTGTTAAAAGCATGGAAGGTAATAACTTACATAAAGTGCTTAAAACTACATCTGGCTTCTAGCACTTCATGGAAGTTAACTGTTGGGGCGCCTGGGTGGCTCAGTTGGTTAAGCGACTAACTCTTGATTTGGGTTCAGGTCATGATCTCACCTGGGATCATGGGATCGAGCCCATGTTGGGCTTTGTGCTGACAGTGCAGAGCCTGCTTGGGATTCTCTCTCCTGGTCCCTTCCCTTGCTAGCTTGCTCATTCTCCCTCTCTCTCTCTCTCTCTCTCTGTCTCGAAATAAATAAACAAACATTAAAAATAAAAAAAAGATAACTGTTGTTAGCAACCGGGACAGAACCTAGAAATAGAAGTCAGGATCCAGGGGATACGTGTTGTTAAAAATTTAAGAAACCCTGGCAAATTGTCCTCCAGAAGGCAGAAAGCATGCCCTCTCTTACAGTATGTTACTATTGTTGAATATCTACTTTTATCACTGTTCCTTTTGGGCAATCTCATAGATTGGGTGTGGACTCTCCTTATTTTAATTTGTACTTTGTCGGGGCGCCTGGGTGGCTTAGTGGGTTGAGCGTCCAACTTCGGCTCAGGTCATGATATCGCAGCTCGCGAGTTCAAGTCCCGCGTCGGGCTCTGTGCTGACAGCTCGGAGCCTGGAGCCTGTTTCGGGTTCTTGTGTCTCCCTCTCTCTCTGCCCCTAACCCACTCGCATTCTGTCTCTGTTTCTCTCAAAAATAAATAAACTTTAAAAAAAAGTTAATTTGTACTTTGTGGATTGTCATGGTAATGAACGTGGGTTTCATCCAGTTTTCATTTGAGTTTCTTCTTCTCTCTGTCTGTAATTCTTTGTAACTTTCAGCATTAATGGTTGTTTATTACAGGTTGCAAGTATTTTTTCTCTCAGTCTGTTATGTCTTATTTCTATGGCCGCTTTTATCCTTTAGAGTTTTGCATTTCCTTACAGGCAAATATATTTGTGTTTTCTTTATAGTTTATTTATTTTTTTACTTATTTATTTAATTAATTTATTTAAAATGTTTATTTATTTTTGAGAGTGAGAGAGCACGAGTGAGTGGGGGCAGGGCAGAGAGAGAGAAAGAGAGAGAGAGAGAGACAGAGAATCCCAAATAGGCTCCACACTGTCGGCACTGAGCCCCATGCAGGGCTCGAACTCATGGAGGAACCATGAGATCCCAACCTGAGCCGAAATCAAGACTCAGATGCTTTATCGACTAAGCCACCCAGGCTCCCCTCTAGTTTTTTGTGTTTGTTTTTTTTAATTTTATTCTGTTTAGGAAGAAGGGATTTTTTTTTTTTTTTTTTTTTTTATTCTAAGGAATTGAGTGTCTTTCTTCCTGTTGCTTCGTTTCTACTCTGTTCTGGAATGTGAAAAGGACAAAGTACCTCCTAGACCCTTCTTTCAGTGCTCTAAGTCCATTAGCTTGTCTTTCTCATTCTTCCCGTGGTTTTTTTCCTTTCAGGGAGAATTCCTCAACTTGGCCTTCCAGCTTACTCATTTTCTTGTCACTTGTGGCCATTGTGCGGTCAGGTCATGGATTGAGTTGCCATTTAATTTTATATCAGCCTGTGATTATTTCACAAGTGAGATGATACCATCGTATTTCTGAGAATCTGAAGTCTCCACTTAAAAATCTCGTGCTTCATCCCTCGGGTGTCAGTATCGTGTGTTCGCCACTCACGTTTCTGTGTGTCCCTCTGTCCTTGCCCCGCCGTCTGCCGGTGCTGTTTTTGTTTACGGTGTCCTCCCTTCCCTGATAGCGAGCAGGGCTAGGATATGCGAATGGACAGGCTGAATCAGTAGTTCAGGCAGCTCCTTCCTGTTCCCCCCCAGTTATCCCCAGTTCCCAGTTATCACCTCTCACCCAAAGCCTTCCTTTCTGGCTTACTGTTCATGCTCCCTGTTCCAGCTTGCAGTCCAAGTCTGGTGCTGGTCACTGGTTGGCCCCCAGGGGAGGGGACGGTGCTGGCCCAGCTGTTACAGGCTATGCTAGTCGGTTGGCATAGAAACCGACGGTTTCTCAGGCCACCAGCTGCCTCCCCTACCTGCTGCCTGCAAGTTAAGAGCATCCCTGGTTTACCCACCACACACCCTCACATGCTCCCACCCAACCCTGCTTCTGAAACCTTTTTGCTATAACTTTCTTCTGCTCACGTTTTGGATTGCGGGCTCTTTGCCGATCTGATCTCACCTGACTTCCATCTTTCAGGATCCATGAAATATGTTCACTTAAAAAAATTTTTTTTTAAAGTTTATGTATTTCGAGGAAGAGACAGCATGAGTGGAGGGGGCGCTGAGAGAGAGGGAGCGAGACGGTCCCATGAAGGCTCCGGGCTGCCAGCACAGAGCCAGATGCGGGGCTTGAACTCACGAACCGCGAGATCATGACCTGAGCTGAAGTCAGACGCTTAACCGACTGAGTCACCCGGGCGGCCCTGCTCACTTTTTTTAAAAACAAAATTGCTATCCCTGCCTGTCTGTATCTTTGTACTTCCTCAGATATAGGACTTCAAAATGGTGGTGGGGGGGAATCTCATTTTTGACTTGTTGGTAAAATGTGTTTTCTATGAAAATCATAATTTCTCATCTATCGATCGTGTGACTTCTTAAGTTCTGTCGTTGGGCACTACAGTCGTAAACATATGCCTCTTAATAGATGCATCCCTTATGTTATTTTTAATGATTTGAGCGGGTAGCATTTCATACCCGAAATAACCCTTAGGGAATAATCATAAACCGGTGTAGAGTTAACTCCCACGAAAACACCAACTCTTGCTTTGAATTGGCACGGTGTCCCATGGGGGCTTCTGTCAAATGAGGATCATTATCGAGCTTGTCTTATGACAGCTTCTCTGGAGCTGGAGAAGAATGTTCCATGGAGAGCATATTTAACTTGACTAGGAAGAGGGTGTTCCAAACCTTTAAACACCACGTTTTGTTTTAAATTCTTGGAATTACTCTAAGAGTTTGTCACTTTGGGGAGGGAGTGCAGGCCCTGGAGTACCCCCGCACACCAGCTGTCCCCTTTCCAGTTTACCCGTGTTCTCTGGATCTTTCTCCCAGAGTGAGTTCTCTGGCCCTACCACCATTGACGTATCATAATGATAGATTCCAAGTAGCAGATTCCTAGTAGGGGGTCAGTAACCTCAGTGGATGATGGAGAAGACCTCGCACCTGGTAGAAAAAAACCAAAATAATGCGGTGTGGGTGCGCTTGCTCAATGTCTCGGCCGTTTGGGGACAAAAGAGAGACCATAGCCTGTGCTATAATCCCGGCCATTGTCATCTCTGTCTGAATAGTTTCATCAGAGTTAAAACGTCTTATGACTGGGGCGCCTGGGTGGCGCAGTCGGTTGGGCGTCCGACTTCAGCCAGGTCACGATCTCGCGGTCCGTGAGTTCGAGCCCCGCGTCAGGCTCTGGGCTGATGGCTCAGAGCCTGGAGCCTGTTTCCGCTTCTGTGCCTCCCTCTCTCTCTGCCCCTCCCCCGTTCATGCTCTGTCTCTCTCTGTCCCAAAAATAAATAAAAAACGTTGAAAAAAAAAAAAAAAAAAAACGTCTTATGACTTTGGCTTTATCTTGTGTAAACCTAACACGATCCAAATATAAATACTTACTAAGGCGTCTAGGTCATAAACCATGTTGTTCCAGAACCTGTATCTTTTGTAACCAGCAGTGACTGTTCTTGTCCGTCTTCTTTTATTTATTGGGCAAGTTAATCATTATTGACAAAATATCCCTCTCCCAGCCGATTCTTTGTCCATGATTTGAGGTGCGCTGTGCCTCCTACACTGTGACTCTATTGATTTTCTGCTTGATTTTCATAAGCATCATATTAGCGATCGGGAAAATGTCCCAGAGCCCTCTCAAGGTGGGGCCGCATTTGAGCGAGCGCGGTTGGTCTAGACAGGGATCGGAACTATTAGGATGCTTGCTCCCGCTCCTGCCTCTTTTGCCTGAGACTCGTTGTTTATCAGTACAACATTCCTTTCTTTTTTATTTGTTTAAATGTTTATTTAGTTTTGAGGGAGAGACAGAACATGAGCAGGGGAGAGGCAGAGAGACAGAGGGAGACACAGAATCCAAAGCAGGCTCCAGGCTCGGGGCTGTCCGCATAGAGCCTGACGTGGGGCTCGAGCCCTTGAACTGCGAGATCATGACCTGAGCCGAAGTGGTCGGACGCTCAACCGACTGAGCCACCCGAGCGCCCTACGACGTTACTTTCTATGGGACCCAACCGGCCTCAGGATTTTGTGCACCACAGTCCTTTGCACCAGTAATTTTCAAACTGGAATGGGCATCAGGGCAGGCTGGAGGGCTGATGAAAACACATGTTGCCCACCCCCAGAGGCTCTGATTCAGCAGGTCCTGCGTGGGGCCCGCGGATTTGCATTTCTAGCAAGTTCCCAGGTGATGCTGATGTAGGTGGTCCGGAAGCACACTTGGGAACCATTGTTCTGGGCAGCCTCTGTCCACCAGTGTGCATGGACAACGTGAGAAGAAACACTTGCTTCTCCTGATAGTAGGTAGAGCTTCGGTTCTCTACTAGGCACAACATTGTCTTTCCCTGGGGATTTCCCTCATTACGTATTTGCTCTCCAGCATTAGTCTCCAGCTTCCTTTTTTTTTTTTTTTAAGTGTTTAATTTTTTTTAATTGATTTTCACTTACGACGGAGAGGCCTTTGGCGTGTTGTTGAAATGTATTATGCCCTCGGCTCTGAAGGGGGACGCCTCTGGGATATGGAAGTCAGTCGCACGGTTTCGTTTCTGAATGTTTAGGGAGGAAAACCGTTTTGATGAATCATTCTCTGAGGAAAGAGTTTGGTATTTCTTTAGATTGTTGCATAAGCAGTGCTTACGCTTATGGAACTTTCTGCCTAGAACGTGGGGTGGGAACTTTTTCTGTCCGGGGCCACAAAGTAAATATTTTAGGATTTGTGGGTCATAAGGGCTCGGGGACAGCTACTCATCTCTGCTGGTGTAGTGCCCAAACAGCCATTACCTTTAGATCCGTTTTAATGATTCACTTCCTTTCTGGTCATATCACCGCATAACTGAAGAGAGAGGGAGAAGTAACTGAAAAAAATGTGACTTTTCGGTGCCAATGATACATTGCACGAAACTGACAGAAGTTATCCAGAGTACCGGATCACACCTGGTTTATTATTTAATTTTTTTCTAAAGTGAAAAATGTTAGTGGTTTTCCAAACAGCCAAGGAGAAATAATTCTTGGTTAGGGTTAGTATCTAACAATAACATGTAAACAAATGGTCATGACTGTGTTCTAATAAAACTTTATTTACAAAAACAAGCGGTGGCCTGGGTTTGAACCATGGGCCAACGTTTGCCAACCTCTGTCTAGAATATCGTGATCTGCTTTTTGAGTTTTACTCTAAGAAACTGCTTTCTGGTGTGGCAAAGTAAAAACTTTATTTATGAGCATATCAGTAATATGACCTTGAATAATGAAAAAAAAAATTCTGGAGATATTAGGTGGCAAAGAGTCATTTTTTTTTCCTTATATTTTAATGGGAAGTAAAGTGAAAAGTCACGGTATCCCCCTCAGGAAAAGGCATCTCTGACATGCTTCGAGAAGTGGCACGAAAAGGCTCTTCCAAGGTTCGTGCCGGAAGATTGGAAGCTTTCGGTCACTTGACCCATCCAGAAACAAACTGGGGGGAAGCGTCTCAGAAACGAGAGAACCCGTCTCAGTTTTGGTGCCATCAGCCAGGCCTGGACAGTGGACTTCCTTCGTGAAAGAGTGCTGTGGACCTTTTATGTAAACCTCTTCCTTCTCCGCCTCAGACACAGTGCTAATTTGTTATGCAGACTATCAAGGTGGAATTGGGAGATTTTCTGGGGCCTGGGGGGAGGCTTGTGAAACCCTAAAGGTGGCTAATTGTTCTTTGGGCAGAATTAGGAGGGAGCTCTGGCTTCAGCATGCTGGCTAGGTTTAGCAATGGTGTGGAGAGCCTAGTGTTATATCGTTGTTACCCAGAGCATCACAGGGTCTTTAAAAAAATTTTTTTTGTGTGTTTATTCATTTTTGAAAGACAGAGAGAGACAGAGCACAAGCAGGGGTGGGACAGAGAGAGAGGGGGAACACAGAATCCGAAGCAGGCTCCGGGCTCCAAGCTGTCAGCCCAGAGCCCGACACGGGGCTCGAACTCACGAACCGCGAGAGCATGACCTGAGCCGAAGTCGGACGCTCAGCCGACTGAGCCACCCAGGCGCCCCCACACGGGGTCTTTAACTGTTAACTTGTCTATCCCTTGAATAGAATACATAGGTGTTTTGTGTGTGTGTGTGTGTGTGTGTGTGTGTGTGTGCATTGAATAAACCCAGCAAAATCTATGGGTCATTCAAAAGAACTGAAAATAGCGGGTAACCGGTAACTCGCTGTCACGAACAGGTCTGTCCATCCGTGAGTCATCATGGATATAAGAATAACACCTGGGAGGCCGACAGGTTTTCATGAGGTTGTGCTAGAAGCGGGGCCACATTTAGAAGATGGCCTTTCACAGATCATTCTCTAGTTGGTTAGGAATTGCCTTCAATTCTCTGACACGCGGTCTTTTAGCCTTGCCCGGACTCAGTCCGGTATGGGCGAGCTCAGTACTAATTAAGCAGCCCCATTCTTTCTGCTGAACAACCTGCCATGCTGTAGGTGGTCTTTCTAAAAATGAGCCTTACTTGAACGCTGGTAGTATCTAGCCATTGCCTTGAGTTCATCTTCTTGAGCAATCTACAGGAGGGAAGACCCAGCATCCCCCCACCTCCCTGCTCTATCCCAGTAATTGCCTGTTGCCTGTGGGTAGATCTTTGTCTCTGTCTACACCCCGCCTCCTGCCCTCCCATCTTACTATTTTTTTTTCCTCAGTGTTTCTACTTCCCTTTTCCATATCCTCACTTCTTCCTTTTACACCTTTATACCTCCATTTCCTTCCCATTTTTTTTTTTTTTTCTCTCAGGGAGGCTCTACATGCAGTGATGTTTTGGACCAAACGAGACACATACCTGTTTTGGGTTCTTGATCTGAGTCTGGTAACTCCTGGGGGTCTTTATAGATTGGTCAAACAGAAGGAACATGATATGACCAATCAAATTTAAGTCCTTTTAACTTTGTAATGACGTTGACATATAGAGAGAGTTGAACCTTGGACTCAGTTTCCCTTGGAAGGAAATGTGGTCAAGAAATATTTTGGGGTCTTAAAGCTGGTGGTGTTTATGCCAACGGCCCTTTTCTAGGCTGGGTATGAGCACTGCTCTGTGACATGGGAAGGCCTCTTGTCCTGGGAAGAAGGCTCGGGTCAAATCCCATTAAAACGTGGAGCGTTAGCCTGGGTGGCTCAGTTAGTTGAAGATCCGACTCTTGGTTTTTGGCTCAGGTCATGATCCTACGGTTGTGGGGTAGAGCCCTGAGTCAGGCTCCATGTTGAGCCTGCTTGAGATTTATTCTCTCTGTCTCTGTCTCTTGCTCTCTCTCCCCACCCTGCTTACGCTCTCTCTTTCTCTAAAACAAAATAAAATAAAAAACAAACAAACAAAAAGCCCCTAGAGCATTAATTCCTGGAAAACAGGAGCCCTTGCCTTGAAGCCCTGTTTGCCCTTGGTGTGAAGGTGGCTATGGGACTGTCCTGCTGTGCCCTGGAAGAATACTGTGTTGCTGCTGCCCTCTGGTGGCCACTTTTCAGTGTTGCAAAAAGGAAAGAAAAGCCTTTGAGGGACTTTGTGCGACATTATCAGGGCCAAAAAAAATTATTTGGGCTGGAGGCGGGAGGGTTGAGGATTGATGGTTTTTCTTCCTATTTTTTTAATGTTTATTTGTTTATTATGAGAGACAGAGAGAGAGAAAGGAAGGAAGGAAGAAAGAGAGAGAGAGAGGGAGAAAAAGAAAGGAAAGAAAGAAAGAAAGAAAGAAAGAAAGAAAGAAAGAAAGAAAAAGAGAAAGAGAATCCCAGGCAGGCTCCATGCTGCCAGCATAGAGCCTGACGCGGCCTCAAACTCTGGAGCTGAAATCATGACCTGAGCTGAAATCAAGTTGGACTTTAATGGACTGACCCCCACCCCCCACCCCCGGGTGCCTCATGGTTCTTCTCATGTGCGTTTTATGTAACGAAGATTCATGACCCATTTCTCTAGCAGACCGCTCTCCTTTTCCAGCACAGGTAGATGGCTGACCTTTGTTTTCAGAGCAGCGACAGCTTCAGTTGCACACCCTGGGAAGAACATGCTGGATAAGTCATTTTCCAGTTTGGAAAGAATGGCTTAAAGACCCCCGCCCTAGTGTGAAAAGTTTGCCAGGTAATAGGTGTTTAGCAAATTCCTGTTCTGCCACCAAAACGTTCAAATGTCCAGTATCTCTGATTTCAGACCTCTTTTCCTTTTGCCATTTAATAGGCTAATTTTCATACCTGTTCTTTTAGATTTTTTTTTTTTAGTGTTTATTTATTTGCGATTGAGAGACAGAGAGAGAGCAGGGGAGGGATAGGGGATCAGAAGCCGGGCTCTGTGCTGATGGCAGAGACCGCAACATGGGGCTTGAACTCACAAACCATGAGAACCTGACCTGAGCTGAAGTCTGACACCTAACCAACTAAGCCACCCGGGTGCCCCTATAACCGTAAATTTTTTAATGATTGTAATCTCTTTCTTTCTTTCTTTCTTTCTTTCTTTCTTTCTTTCTTTCTTTCTTTCTTTCTTTCTTCCTTCCTTCCTTCCTTCCTTCCTTCCTTCCTTCCTTCCTTCCTTCCTTCCTTCCTTCTTCTTCTTTCCTTCTTTCTTTCTAAGTTTATTCATTTTGAGAAAGACAGAGACATTACAAGTGGAGGAGGGGCAGAGAAAGAGAGGGAGAGAGAGGATCCCAAGCAGTCTGTGTGCTGTCATCGAAGAGCCCAACATGGGGCTCGAACCCATGAAGCTGCAAGATCATGACGTGAGCCAAAACCAGGAGTTGGATGCGTAGCCGACTGAGCCACCCAGTGACCCTTGAATCCTTTCTTTTTAAAGAAGAAATGTATATGGGGCACCTGGGTGGCTCAGTCGGGGAAGCATCCGACCCTTGATTTGGGCTCAGGTCATGATCTCACAGTTGGTGAGATCGAACCCCACGTCAGGCTCTGTGCTGACAGCGTGGAGCCTGCTTGGGATTCTTTCCCCCTCTCTCTGCCCCTCCCCCACTCAGGCACCCCCCCCCCCCGCCCCTCCTCAAAATAAATAAATAAAAAGAACAAAAAGAAAAGGTACCCTTGTATCAGAGCTAGAGAGAAACCCGCTGTTCTCATTACATCTGTAATTGCGGGACAGATAGGGAGTTTCCAGAACTCTGTTCCTCAGTGCACAACGCTGAGAACGCTGTTCTCAGCGTTGTGCACTGAGGAACAGCCACGCGGCTTCCGGACAGGTGCATTCTGAGCGGTGTTCTAGGGTATCCATCCCTTCAGCCTTCCCGACAGCTCTGTGGAGCCCGGGCCAGCCCCTCAGCAGTCTCCCCCATTTACGCTGCCATTCCAACAACAGCCATGGTTTTCGTTTGTGCCACGATGCAAAGTTTTGGGGAGCACCGCTGCGTGTGAACCCTGGACCCTGGGTGCAGACCACGCGAGCTTGAACGTGAAGTCGGATACTGTCTAGCAGCAGTTGTGAGGATTCACCTGGTGTGCAATGCTCGAGGGGACGTGTGGTGGTATGGGTGGGGTTGGAGGAAACAGTAGTTAACGATTATTACTGTGTTTGTTGTCTTTTTTGGTCGGGTTGGATGTTTGCAGTTTCCCTCTGGAAAGGGAAGGGCTCGTGGCATTTCTACCCGTCTTACGATGGCTTTTCTTCCCAGTTTCTTGGCAATTTGTTTGACTCTTTGCATATCTCTCGCTCTTCTCTCTTTTTGCCCTAGACTCCTCCCCCTAGGTTCCCTGCCCCCGGGGGGAGGGTGGGGGGCAGAGGGTGGTTTGTGGTGGTGAAGGGTGTTTTCTTTTTTTAATGAAATCCTTTTTATTTTATTTTATTATTATTATTTTTTTTAACGTTTATTTATTTTTGAGACAGAGAGAGACAGAGCATGAACGGGGGAGGGTCAGAGAGAGGGAGACACAGAATCTGAAACAGGCTCCAGGCTCTGAGCGGTCAGCACAGAGCCCGACGCGGGGCTCGAACTCACGGACCATGAGATCATGACCTGAGCCGAAGTCGGCTGCTTAACCGACTGAGCCACCCAGGCGCCCTGGTGAAGGGTGTTTTCTGAGCCTGGTTCCTACCTCGTGTTTGCGCGTCAGCAAAAATGAAGGAGAGGCTAGTTTTTAGTGATGGGAATAAGGACTCTGTTACGGGTTGATGGTTTAATTTTCCCCATCTTATATTTGACTCAGAAAAATGTGCCTCAACGCTCATAGTGGCCACCCTGGGAAGACACGGCAGTGTGGACAAGCAACATCCTCAGTCACTCTGTCACTTTTACTGAACGTGCCATACTGATGTGATATGTAAAGAATCAATTTTCTTTGTTTCCTTTTTAAATTTTTTGTTCATGTTTATTTATTTATTCTGAGAGAGAGAGAGAGAACACGAGCAGGGGAGGGGCAGAGAGAGAGAGAGAGAGAGAGAGGGAGAGAGAGAATCCCAAGCAGGCTTCGCACTGTCAGCACAGAGTCCGGTGTGGGGCTCGAACTCACCAACTGTGAGGTCCTGACCTGAGCCAAAACCAAGAGTCGGACGCTTAACTGACTGAGCCACCCAGGCGCCCCAGAATCGATCTGACTTTTCAAACTACAGCCGGATCTGACTTTAAACGGCTTGATCACTGCTTTTGTTCACCACACATGTGCTTCCCGTATTACAAAAATTCTATTTTGAGAAGAAAAAATGAATCTACCGCATCGTTGTTTGTTTACTCAGTGTTCTGGTTCCGGGTCTCTCAGAATTCTTATTCCCAGCACTAATCCTGCAGCAAACATTCTTGTGCCTGAATCCGGACGTACAACTTTCTTCTTGACGTCTTTGCGGATGCTTTGTGTTTCCTGATCTGAGCAGGTCGAGGTTCTCTTTCTAGAATTGCCAGCTTACCCTTGGGAACTATCTCCCTCTACTGCGGACCCAGCAATAACATCGCTGGGGTCTGCTTTCCTTTTCTTCCCCGCATGGTGTGCACCTTATCTTTGTCAGTTTGATGGAGAAGAAGTGTTATATTTGTTTCAATTTGTATTAATAAATTTGATTCCTTAGGTGTGTTTGGCTATGAGCTATTTACTTCTCTTTTGTGCAAAGCCTGTTCTGTATATTATCACTGCTCTTTCTTCTGCTCCCTAGATACGTTCACATAGAGTTTTTATTATTATTATTATTTTAGCAGTTTTTTTTTAAATTTTTTTAACATTTATTTATTTTTGAGACAGAGAGAGACAGAGCATGAACGGGGGAGGGGCAGAGAGAGAGGGAGACACAGAATCGGAAGCAGGCTCCAGGCTCTGAGCCATCGGCCCAGAGCCCGACGTGGGGCTCGAACTCACGGACCGTGAGATCGTGGCCTGAGCTGAAGTCGGACGCTTAACCGACTGAGCCACCCAGGCGCCCCTTAGCAGTTTTTTTTTTTAATTTTTGTTTTTTTGAGACAGAGAGAGACAGAGCATGAACAGGGGAGGGGCAGAGAGAGAGGGAGACACAGAATCCGAAGCAGGCTCCAGGCTCTGAGCTGTCAGCACAGCGCCCGATGCGGGGCTCGAACTCACAGACTAAGAGATCATGACCCGAGCTGAAGTCGGACGCTTAACCGACTGAGCCACCCAGGCGCCCCTAGAGTTTTCTAATTTGTTATTTGCCTTCTAGTTTTGTTTATAGAGTTTTGTGGCAGAGATCTTTTCAAGTCTTACAGTCCTATTCTAGAGAATTTCTTGTTTTGTTTTTATAGCAAGGAAGGCCTTTCTCTCTCGAAAGGGAATACGCATCCACCTATATTCATTCTCTTTGCTACTTCGTTTTGCCTTTTTCCTTTATGTCTTTGATCTGTCTTGAGTTTATTTCGATTTCTGGCTCAGAGTAGGAACTTAGATTTACTTCTGGCCAAATGGCTATTGAATTAGTTGGGACGAAATAGCCCTTTCCCTGCTGATCTGATTGCCACTTTCTAATCGTGTGTTAGAAACAGACACGGTGCCTATCAGGGCTGCTTCTTGGATTTCCCTTTGAATCTTGCGGATGTGGTTTTTGTTGTTCGGATGCCAGCACCACCCCAGGTTTACTGTATCCAAAGGTCACCGTCAGTACTTTTTTGCAAGAAATGGGGCTTGCTTCACATCGGAGTACCTCCTCCGAACACCAGATGGCATGAGATCACTGGTATGTTGTGTGGGAGCCACGGAAGCACAGCTGGCCGTTGTGGGAGAACGTCCTTCAAGAGCAAACTTGAGACGTTCGGCGGTGCAGCCACCCATCCCAGATCCCAGGTAGCGGGTGGCTTTTCTCCACTTGTTGCGCGTTGATAGCCCGCCAGGCTCCCACAGCCAGTAAGTGGAACTGATTTTTGAAACCTGTTTCTGTTGGTTCCTTTCCCACTTGGATGCGGGTCCTCCTTGGTCAGCCATGTTTGTCCTTACAGCTTTTAATGTGTTCCCACAACGGAGCCCTGTCCTCTGGGGATTTTTGTGGTATTTTGTTTTGGGAAACTGTGCGTCCTCAGCAGTTGATTAGAAGGCCCTGTGGCTGTCCCGTTTTACAGAGTCAGTTAAGCTCTTCTTTCAGTGGGATCCCGTCCCAATTCGTACGAAGGGCCTCGGAGCGAAACCGGCCTGTTTTCTGCGTCTGCTGCCTGTAACCAACCGCCTTCCATCCAACTGAAGATCGTTGACTTGAACTTAAGGTAGCACATCTTCCATCCGGTTGAATGGGGCTTCTCCATTGCCAGTGGCTTTTACCAGTGGTTCGTTTCTGTACCAAGATAGCACGTGCCCCACTGCATGCTGTGTTTATTTACTTTTTTTTTAAATTTTTTGAAGCTTATTTATTGAGAGAGACAGAAAGGAAGAGAGAGAGCACTCCCAGAGAGAGAGAATCCCAAGCAGGCTCTGCCCTGTCCGCACGGAGCCTGACGGGGGCCTGAACCTTGAGATTATGACCTAAGCCGAAATCAACGGTCAGAGGCTTCGTGGACCGAGCCACCCAGCTGCCTCTAAAGGGCTCTTTTTACTTACCCTGTTTCGTTGTGATGTTGGTACGGTGCCCTCTGCCCCGGGGGGTGTGGGTGTTGTAAACAGAGGGCAAAATACAGAGGGCGTATCGGTAAGTTTCTGTATGTCCTGTGATTTCCTTGCGACATAATCTTGATGGGGTGGTTAGTTCCATCTTGCCATCCGAACCCCAAAGCTTGACAACGTGCTGAATTTGGGGCAGCGGGCACGGCAGGCAACGTGATGAAGGGACCACCACCCTGTGATGACAAGTTGCCCCACTCCGTAGCAACCCCAACCCACCACACGCTCACGAACGCTGGGAAGGGGGATTTCAAGAGGGCACGCTGTGCGTCGCTTCCCTTTGCCACACGCTGTCTGCAGCCTCCACTGGAACGACTTGAAGGTTGAGTGTGACCTGATTTGGGGGACTGGCCACCCGGAGGCCCACAGGCCAGTTTATACCAACGGTGGCAACCTGGGATGGGGTGCGGGGAGACAAGGGCTGGTCCACACGAGACCTCCCCATGAAGCATGGTGCCTCACGCTTGTCGCAGGAGCTCAGGGCTTCTGCCTTGAGGCTCCCGGACGCCAGGCAGGAGCTGTATCAGCTTGCGTGGCACGGCTTTGGAAGGAAAACCGTGTGACTTCCTCCACTCTGTCTGGGTTGAAGCAGCTGCCCAGATTCAGAGGAGTGGGACGGGTTATGCTTTAAAATTGCTTTAGTTATGGGGCACCTGGGTGGCTCCGTCGGTTGAGCGGCCTGACTTCGGCTCAGGTCATGATCTCACAGTCCGTGAGTTCGAGCCCCACATCGGGCTCTGTGCTGACAGCTCGGAGCCTGGAGCCTGCTTTGGATTCTGTGTCTCCCTCTCTCTCTGCCCCTCCCCTGCTCATGCTCTGTCTTCGTGTCTCAAAAATAAATACATATAAAAAAATAAATAAATAAAATTGCTCTGGTTATGAAAGCTTTACACTGAAACGGGTCTGTGGCTTGAGGCTTGGCTCTGGGAACTCACTAACTTCACTCATCCTTTTCTTAAAAAAAATATTGGGGCGGGGCGCCTGGGTGGCGCAGTCGGTTAAGCGTCCGACTTCAGCCAGGTCACGATCTCGCGGTCCGTGAGTTCGAGCCCCGCGTCAGGCTCTGGGCTGATGGCTCGGAGCCTGGAGCCTGTTTCCACTTCTGTGCCTCCCTCTCTCTCTGTCCCTCCCCCGTTCATGCTCTGTCTCTCTCTGTCCCAAAAATAAATAAAAAACGTTGAAAAAAAAAAAAAATATTGGGGCACCTGGGTGGCGCAGTCGGTTGAGCGTCCGACTTCAGCCAGGTCACGATCTCGCGGTCCGTGAGTTCGAGCCCCGCGTCAGGCTCTGGGCTGATGGCTCGGAGCCTGGAGCCTGTTTCCGATTCTGTGTCTCCCTCTCTCTCTGCCCCTCCCCCGTTCCTGCTCTGTCTCTCTCTGTCCCAAAAATAAATAAAAAATGTTGACAAAAAAAAAAATTAATTTTTTTAATTTTAATTTTTATTTTTTGAGAGAGAGAAAGCAAGAGAGAACACTTATGTGCAGGGAAGGAGCAGGAGGGGGGCGCTGAAGATCTGAATCGGGCTCTGTGCTCCCTCACAGCAGAGAGCCCGACGTGGGGCTCAAACTCACGAACTGTGAAATCATGACCTGAGGTGAAGTTGGACGCTTAACGGACTGAACCACCCAGGCACCCCTACCTTTATCCATCCTTAAGACGACAGTATACATGGTCCTATCCCTGACAGTCTTTGGAGGATTAAATGGGAGCATGCCCAGTGTTAATGTCATTACTAAGCTTCAGTCCTTTGTCTCTTCTCCAGGGAGGTTGCTGCCTGTTTCATTAGGTTTAAATTTATGCTCAAATAATAGCCTGGGCTGAGGACACTTTTGGTATTCTTATTAATAGAAGGGACAGTGTTAGGGTATGAATAGCTATGTGTGCTTTGGCAGTGTGGATTTCTGGAACACCCCGAGCTGACCAGACTACAGATCTTGAAGTCTGTACCCTCTGCAGAAACTCAGGGAAGCTACATCCTCTGGCTGTGTGGCTTACTCTTCCTTTTTTTCTCTGACCCTCTTTCTAGTCTCTTTACATGGCTGCATCCTGGCCGCTGCCCTCCCTTCTCCTTTTTTTCTGTGTTGTTAGGCCTTTTTCTATCTTTGTCTGGGCTCTTCTTTGTTTGATCATTACGGGGACAATCATGCATGATGTTCACACCCCTGTATGCTTTGGATCAAGATCAGGATCTTTGTACCTGATCAAGAACAGGTGTACAAAAGTCCTCTCTTAGTGATCACTTCACCAAAAGTCAATGTGCCCAATAATCTATTCACCAGATGGCCTATTTACTGATTTACTGAATTCCTCAGTATATTGGCAGTGTTTTCCTTTAATCTATAGTGATGCGTCTGTATGTATAAAGTTATTGGATGAGAACTTTTAAAAGCAGCTGGAAGTCTCTGGGTCATATCAGCCAATTGGTTTATGAAGACAGAATGAAAACAGCATTTTAAGTATTTAATTTGCCTGAGGCCAAACAAAAAAGGAGTGACTGGACATGCTATAGCCTAGGCTTCAGAGTCCAGAAACGGGATGACTGGGAACAGAAAAGGAGAGGATATTAGGGGGAAGACAGATGGGGAGGGAAACCTGGATGGGGTAGGTGGGACTGAAGGAAGTTTACGATGGCAATGGTGCAGGGGAGGAATCCGAAGGTCCCAGGAAGACCTTGCTTCTGACAGCTCGAGAATGTCCCATTACTTACCCCATACAAGCTTACAAATAGTCAAAATAAGCAAGTTTTGGTCACATTTTATAAAGAGTTAAAATAAACAAGTTTTCGCGAAACTGGGAATTTCAGATCACGGATCCCACTGTAAGTTGGTCGGTGGAAATTCTTTCACGTGCTAGATTTTGGTGAGTTGCACGGAACCATTACACCCACAGGGTCTACCCATGGGCAGGCCTTGACCAAGGTGCCATTGGGGTCATTGCGCACGACAGACTCCTTTAGAGGAAAGGAGTCCGTCACATTCAGGAGAAAACTTCAGGAGTTCACAGACAGCAAGGCCTGAAGGTGGTTGGGGCGGAAAACTATTGTTTTGTGGTTGGTAACGGGAGAACAGCTCCTGGAAGCATAGAGCCGCCAGTTGCAGCCTGATGGGCTAGGGAGATCCTGGGAATAAGCATGTTCCTTCATTCAATTGTAGTCGATAAAACCTGGCCTGGAATTCAGCTGGACCTGAACCTACTGCTACCTTAAGTAATAGAGATTTCGCTCTACATGGGGAAAGTTGTTTCTTCTTTCCCATGTGATGGAGGAAAAGTACCCTCTGAATGTCCATAATGCCCATAATGGTTTCTGAAGGTGGGTCAAGAATGTGGCACTTGGACACTTGATGTAGAAATCTCAGCTTAACTGCCAGGGGGCAGCAGCAGCCGCTCAAAAATCATCACTAGCTGTTTTTCTGGAAATCATTTCTGGCGCTTATTTAGCCAGCCTCAGAGAAAGTCAGAACTTATGGATCCCGTATAAAAACAGCTCAGGCTTGGTTATTTTTCTGACAAGAAGAAAAAATTCAAAATATGCATAATATTGAGAAGATTCTAATTTTTTTTCACATTTATTACTGAGAGACAGAGCATGAGCAGGGGAGGGGCAGACACAGAATCTGAAGCAGGCTCCAGGCTCTGAGCTGTCAGCACAGAGCCCGATGTGGGGCCCGAACTCACGGACTGTGAGATCATGACCTGAGCTGAAGTCGGACACTCAACCGACTGAGCCACCCAGGTGCCCCTTATTGAGAAGATTCTAAACATATTTGATAAAGAGATTGAATAGCCCCTTATCACTCTTAAGCCAGAGGATAAGAAAAACATCAAATTGATCCTTTTCCGTGTTTCCAAATACTGTTCATACAGGATGAATTCATCGTTTTGTACCTGAGTTTCCCTAAAGACTTGACAAATAAATGTTGACTTGAATCAGAACTCCTAAGATCTCCTAACAAAAGTTATCAGATATTACAAAGTGTGAACTTCATGTAAAAACGTGGAGATAATTCCCTTTCACAAACTGCTACTCTGAGAAATACATTCAATTAGGAGAGCTTTCTAGCTTGACAACCTTTCGTTTGAAGAAACCGTATGGCTGAAGTGTTTTAACATGGCAAATGAGCTTTACTGATGGCAAATAAGTAAGTTTTGCCTACAAATATTGCTTTTGCATGGATTTTTATTTTCAAATTAGGAACGCTAGTTTTTTCAAACCTATATTATATATATGTATGCCCCAATATACACATAAATGACCATTAAGCCGATTTGTATAAATATATTGATGGGGACAGAAGGAGACTGATGTATTATTGGCGGAAGAAGGCAGGTAAAAAATACAATATGAAGGCTGGTTTCTTTTTTGAAAAGTCAGAGTGTGCATGTAAAATCTAGGTACATATCAATATATTAAGCTTTTCTAGATGACAGTAATTCTTTCTTTCTTCCTCCCTCCCTCCCTCCCTCCCTCCCTCCTCCATTCTTTTCTTTCTTTCTTTTTTTTTAATGTTTATTTTTGAGAGAGAGAGAACAGAGGAGGGGCAGAGAGAGGGAGACAGAGGATCTGAAGCGGGCTCTGTGCTGACAGCAGAGAACCCTATGCGAGGCTCAAACTCAAAAACGATGAGAGCATGACCTGAGCTGAAGTCGGATGCTTAATCAACTGAGCCACCCAGGCGCCCCGTCTTTTCTTTCTATTTAGTGCATCTTTCTGCTTTTTCCCACATGGCCATGAGTTCTATTACAAAAAGCAAAGACAAGTTGTTTGTAATTAGGGCTTCATTACAGATTTATTTTATTTGCAGATTCTTTATTTGATCTTGAGCCAGTCAACAGAATATTTGTTCCACGTATCACTTCCTCTGTTGTTTCTGACCATTTTTTCTTGTAATTCTCTCAATGTGATAGTAGATACAAGTAATATGGTTCATGATGACTGTCTCCTTGATAGACCTGAGTTATCCGGTGTCCTTCTCACCAAACTATCTGTCATTTTCATCAGGATATACTTGCAGAGTGATCCAAAATCGTCAGTGAATAACGTTAGGACTAGAGATAGGGCAGTAGCCAATACTCATGGATAGTTAGTGCTTTTTAATTTTGACTACAGTCCTTTCTTTCCAGGATAGCTCAGATCATTTCATGGAGATTTTCCCAAACCACATGGGAGCTCGTAAGAAGTATGTAAGATAAGGAATTTTCTCTTCGACATCTGCAGAGAAAAGGCGATACAAATTTCATACCTTTAGAGATGGCAATAGAAGGGTCAGTAGAGAAACAAACGGTACATGTTATGTTGGATAGGTAAAATAAGTGAATATTTAATTTGTTATAGACACCCCTTTTTAAATTAATCGAGTAGTAACACTTACTAACAAAGTAGCAATTGCTATGGGACCTGGTCAGTTAATGGCTAGAGTCTGCTATTAATGAAGTATATTCGTTCATTCAGTTCTCAAGATAAGAGGTTGGTATATTTTTTATAAAGGCTAAAGATAGTAAGGCACAAGGAAACCGAGTAAAAGTGCCCAAGGAAGGGAGATTTTACTAAAAGGCAGTCAGGCAAAGGAAGGTACGGGCTTGTCATCGACACACCATCTTATTTCAAATGAGATTCATTCCCTGATCGCATATTTATTCTCCCAAGACTGTGCACATTAGGCCATTTTTGGCATGCATCTTATCTTCTACAGCTTTGATTTGGAGGAATTTAATATTATTTTTAGTTTGCTCCTAGTGAAATATTTTCTATGTTTAAACAACTTGATGAAATACAGAGTAGAAAAGTTTTGAGCTGTTTGTTTAGTTGTCTGTCTTAATGTAGCTCCTGGCAGAGTTCAGTTTTGTATTCTACACTGTGAAATTCCAAGGGAGGAGATAAACAGCTTCTCCCAGTGGTTTTGACTACCTAACCCTTTCAGTCCAGGGAGCCTCCGTGCAGGTGAGGTTCCGTGGATCACGGTTTGTGAAACCCTGGGTTACTTCTTCCGGGTACAGCTTTCTCCTGGGCCCTCAACTCCCTGGTGCTGCATTATCTCAACCACCAGGTTTTCCAGTTTAATTTTTTTTTTTTTTCAACATTTTAAATTTATTTTTGGGACAGAGAGAGACAGAGCATGAACGGGGGAGGGGCAGAGAGAGAGGGAGACACAGAATCGGAAACAGGCTCCAGGCTCCGAGCCATCAGCCCAGAGCCTGACGCGGGGCTCGAACTCACAGACCGCGAGATCGTGACCTGGCTGAAGTCGGACGCTTAACCGACTGCGCCACCCAGGCGCCCCAAGGTTTTCCAGTTTAGACTGTGTCTTCTGCCTTCTACATTATAAGCTCCTGCCGGGTTTATATTTCCAAAGCTTGGCTCTGATCGTTTTACTCTCCTGTTCATACATAAACCTGAATTTCTTTCCCTCTTCACACTGAAATAATTCCAGATGGGCGAAGGATGTATGTGGAATGAATGAAAAAACTACAAAATCTTACTGTGCGAAAATTTTCTTCGAAGCAGAATGTTCAACTACAAAGCCATAAATAAAACTTTGGTACGTTTGACTAAATAAAAGCAAAGCAACAAACAAAAAAACTTATCACAAGAAATAGCTTGACTATAAATAAATTATGACAAGATTTATGGCCAATGGCTGATATCCATAATTAAACACTCATTGAGATCCTGAAGCAAATGACAAACCGTGAGACCTTAGAAAAATGGACAAATGGAATGAATGGGAATTGCTCTGACAAATACCAATGTAGGTCACTAAAATATGAAAGATTCTAAACTTTGTTCAAAATGTCACCGAGAAAAATAGAGGTATCATTTTCCACCTGCCGTTCTTTTAAAATAAAGGCACAGAGCACCCAGTATTGGTGATCATGCAGAGAAACATGTACAAAACATATAGTCTTGGTGGGAATGTAAATTTGACAGACTTTGGAAGAACAATTTGACAGTATCTGTCAGAACCAGCTGTCCCGATGTTAGAAGTTCCCTCTGAATATACACTCCAAGACAGTCGTATAAGGATGTTTATTATAGTATTGTTTGCACTGAAACAAACAGAAAAAAATGGAATGATGTAAGTATCCACTGTTTGGTGGCTAGTTATGTAAGTAGTCAATAACACAATGAAAGTTTCTGCAGTCGATGAAAAGAAATCTGGTAAATCTGTGTGAACAGAACTGCGGGTGCTTTCATTGTGAAAGTGTGACGTCCAGTGCACGTAATATGATTGCTCTCGAGTTAAAATCAATTCTTGTATGTTTTTCCTGTACTAAATCCACAAAAGCAGCCAGTGAGAGGAAGGGGCATGAGGAAGGTGTGAGAGAGTGCAGACGTGTCTTTTTCATTTCGTATCTTTCTGAGACCTGTGCCTTGTCTTGTTAAAAAAATTAAAAAAAAAAAAAAGAACAGGAAAAAGCAAACCATCCTCTCTTTGTCACCGAACAAAGACTAAACTCCGGATTTTGTCATTTTCTTTTTTATTTTTTTTTAAATGTTTTTGTTTTAAATTTATTTTTGAGACAGAGAGACAGAGCAGGAGCAGGGGAGGGGCAGAGAGAGAGGGAGACACAGAATCCGAAACAGGCTCCAGGCTCCGAGCCATCAGCCCAGAGCCCGACGCGGGGCTCGAACTCACGGACCGCGAGATCGTGACCTGGCTGAAGTCGGACGCTTAACCAACTGAGCCACCCAGGCGCCCCTGGATTTTGTCATTTTCAAGCACTTTGGCCTCTGGCTCCAACCTGCCTGTTCAGCTTTATTTCTCATTACATTTTTTTCCACTTAATTTCCAGATCGGTGGAAATGCTGGTTTGCGCACCACACAGATCTTGTCATCTTGGTCTCCTCCCTGCTCCCCGGCTTCAAAGCCAGTTCTTTCTGCTAACATGACTTCAGTCCTTCTCCGCGTGTTCGCGCCCACCCACATTTCAACCAGTATCTTTCTTTCAGCCTCCCCTGACACCCGGGCTAGAGCTAATCTCTCCCACCTGGGAAGTTCAGTTCTGTTTTGACACTTAACCTCTTGTTATAGTTAGTGCCCGCCTGCTGCCCGCCAGGTGCACAACCCTGGACCGGGGCAGGATCTGGGACTGATTTACCTTCGTGACCGCCTCCCCCCACCACCCCACCATCGTGCCTAGCACCGACCCAGGCTCTGAAGTCAGCCATGAGGGTTTGTAGCACGTGGACAGTGTTAGCAGGCCTGACAGATACAGGGTCACGGGAGGCTTGACAGGATGTAATGTCCTTGAGTATGGGCAGGAGGAAGGACTGACTGTCCCACATGTGCTCAGGGGTGTGCTTTGGTGCAGCCCTTTTGCAGGACCGATGAATGGCTGTTAGTTGCTCTGGGCACGCATCGAACCCCGGGGTGTCTGGGGTGCGGCAGGAGACTCAGGCCATTGATGCTTAACACCCGGATATTCTAAATTGGAGGGGGTGCGTGTGACCCCATAGGGTCCACATAGCCGAATGGGTGGCCACACCAGGATGGAGGTGCCCGTCTGCGCTCCCCCCCCCAGCTTTATTCTCCTCCCGGAGTACCACACCACCTCTTTCTCCCAAAGAGCCTCGTTGTTTCTGAAGCTCCCTGTTAAAAAAAAAAAAGGTTGAAGTCCACCCATTCAAGGTGCTGTCTCATCATTTGTCTAATCGGGAGTTGCATTCCTGAGCCGCAGACCTCTTTTCAGAATTTGCCTAGTTGAGATGTCACTTCCCTGACAGTGAGGCTCTTAGGCTCAGCGAGAAAATCACCATGTGCTCCCAGCGCCCCCCCCCCCGCCCCCCCCCGCCCCTTTCTCAAATTTTCCCTAACAATTAACGCCACACTAACTTTGACACCTTTTTTCCTTGTTTGGCTTTGTAAACCCTGGTCCCTTTTTCTATTAATTCCAGACATTAATATTTTCTTTCACGCAACTGACGCCATTCACCCGTGAAACCGTTTGAACATTATGTAGCTGTCAGGATGCCTGGGGATTACCCAGTATGCTTTGCCTGTGAGAAAGTGACACCGCCGAGGCCTAGTTTTGAGATGTTTATTTTGAGAGTGCGCTGACAGGCATGAAGGCCCGATCCCAGAGTGGCAATTTCATTTAATTAAAGGCCTCTTTTTATTAGAGTCCCTCCCCCCCCCCCGCTTGCCCCCACACACTTTTATATATATATATATATATATATATATATATATATATATATATATCAGAATGATTGTTAAAGTCTGACTTGCCGGAGGTGTCCCCTTGTACTGTGAGAGGGAGTGGGGGCAGGTGGCTCGCTCACTAGTCACTGTGCCACTAAATGGCTGTGAATGCCTTCCTGTTTTACTGTCCTGTCTGGAGCTGCAAACTAACATGACGTGTGTGTGTGTGTGTGTGTGTGTGTGTGTGTGTGTCCGAGATTAAAATAAAGACCGCTGGACTTCTGCCCCCGTGTCGGCAAACTTAAAATGTGAGAGTCGAGTGCGTACGTCTGCATATTTGCGGTTGCATTTCTCGGTCTTCCAGTTCGAAGTCTTGCAAAACTGGAAGGCTCCCCCACCGCCCAGATCATTCTACCTCGGTTCCTCTGTTGAGACTTCTAAACAAGGTAGATGACCTTGCTGGATAGTGACACCTGTTTCTGTTAAAGAAGGAAGTTGGGGAAGATCGTGTGTTCAGTCATTGCTAATAATGCTGCTGGTAAATAGAAACCCAAAAGAGGAGCTTGAGAGAACAAAAGCTTAATGATCAGTAGTTACAACCTGGTAAATGTTTGCAACAGAGTAGCCGAATTAATTTTTGACCTAATGGTTTTAGACTCTGAGGCTTGACTGTCTATCAGGAATTCGTGATCGATACATGTTTGGGGGGGCCTGTGTTGGGCACCGTCCACGGCACCTGGGACACATCGGTGGATGAACCGGGCTGTGGGTCTTTCGCACTTACTCATGGGTGTCTGTTTCGCAGTTAATGATACTATCCTCACTCCTCCGATCAGATTTTTTTTTTTTTTTTTGTCTTTCTTTGTGGCATTATCGGCTGGCCTTCAGTTATGCCCTCACTGCTTCTGCATTCATTCATGGCTTCTTTACTCATCATTCATGAGGTCTTAATGCACAAGTGTGTCCCAGATATGACCGTCTACTGGCAGGCATACAAGAGACATGCACAGCACAGAATTCATGGTTTATGTTGACCGGCTATTTTCTTTTCTTTTTTTTTTTTTTTCTTTTCCTCCCCTCCACTGTTCTGAAAGTGTGGAGGAAGGTTTGTCACAGCCCTTCCTTCTGCTTTGGGTAGAGTGGCTGGAGGGACATTATTCATTCTTTTTGGTGTCTGTTTCAAAGCCCCCCGGGCGGGTCAGGGGTATCTGCCCTGAGGCCAGCTGAGGGCCTGGCTGGTGTGGCATTCAGCAAGGCCAGGGTGAGACAATGTCCCCGGCTTCACTGCAGGTGCAGGAGGCAGCAAAGAAGGGCAACTTTGTCGATTTAATCTCCACGCCCCCCAGTACCCCCCGTCTTCATTCCCGTTGCCCCATCTTTTGAGCCCGTGGTTCCCGAGATTGATTGATTTATTATGATTATATTCTAAAGTACAGCGTTCTGTCGAGTCAGCCATCTGGCCGGACGTTTGAAAATGGTTTCTTTCCCTTTTCGCCGACTCGCTGCCATTCTTGGGAGGGGCGGGTTTCTCCCCAGGACTCCTGACACCGTGGGCTGGAACAGGTGGATTTTGTCTCTTGCATTTTTGTGGGTAACGTAGCAATGACATGGGATGAAACGAAACAGAAAAAGCTCGAGGAACCCATTGGTGTTCCACCACTAAGGGCAAAGAAGAATCAGTCATTTACCCCAGATTGTTTCTTTTTTTTTTTTTTTTTTTTCCCTCTCCTCTCCACCCCTGGGGCCTTCAATCTCTGCACAGGGAGACATTTGTTCTGGGCGTGCTCAGGAAAATGCTTGCAACCAGGGGAGTGTAGAAAGAACCTTTACTTAAGGGAGATCCTAGGCGTTGACGTGCATTTTTAAAAACTGTCTCACTCTCTCTTTCTTTTTAAAGGTACCAGCGATCCCTATGTGAAATTTAAGCTGAATGGGAAGACGCTGTACAAAAGTAAAGTCATATATAAGAACTTGAATCCAGTATGGGATGAGGTAGTTGTACTTCCCATTCAAAGCCTTGATCAAAAGCTCCATGTGAAGGTAATCCCAGATGGCTTTCAAGTCTGCTCTTTTATTAAAAACGCTGATGTCTCAGCAATCCTTGCCCCCTTAAAAAGTCCACGTCCCCAAATTCTTTTATCATTATTCGGCTCTGGGCAGAAAAACATTCGTGTGCAAGGGATTGTTTGCACACTTCGTTGAAAGTGTGTGTTTTGTTTTCTCGGATCAATGGTGTATACACCTCAGAAAATCAGAGTGAAAATAACATCTCCATTGATTGTATTTAAGCTTACTGCACGTGGAAGAATTATGACTGTCGGCGCAGTGGCGAAAAGTAGGAAAGCCGTTCTCATTAGGAATAACTTTATACTTAATAGAGCTTTCAGCTACCGGTTGGAAGCACCAATTGCTCTAACATCTGGGTTACAACTGCATGAGTTGAGTGCAGGATAGGGTTGCTAGAGAATATTTAGCAAATTTCTATTTAATTGGCAGATCTGCTCACCGTGGAAAATACTAAATTTTAATGAGAGACCATTTAAACTACAGAGAGTGGTCCATTGTGCATAACATTGGAATGCATATGAGTGCTGCCTTAAGAGTATTTTGTGCTATTGTTTTGGCTGTGGTAGGCAAAGTAGTCAAGTTTGAATAATTCTGATCTCTCCATCAACTTGGCTACATTCCTCGTTAACGGTACTCTGCAGATTAGTTTTTAGATCTAGAAGATTGAATTCAAAATTCCCAGACTGTTGCATTTATTGATAATTCGGCAAACTCAGTTGGTTTGCCATATTAATGTGCATTACTGGCCTCTTCCCTCTTTGTAGGTATATGATCGGGATTTAACCACATCTGATTTCATGGGTTCGGCCTCTGTCATTCTCAGAGATCTTGAGCTTAACAGGTATTGTATTTTTACCTTCTAATTGTTACTATGAATTGTAGAGGAAGCTCAACATAAGGTTAAATGGTATCTGTTTAGATCAAATGACAAAAAAAAATCTGAATAAATGAAAGGGTGCTTTAAAATGTGAATTTTTCTATTTTAGCTTTTAGCTCCCAAACCTAGGAGTCAGACGTTAAATCGTCCACAGTGTGTTCTGGAATGTGTGTTGGAGTTTGAACTGTTAACATTCAGGTTCATTAACCTGCCTAACTTAAAAATAAAACAAGTATTTAAATTTTATTTGGGCAGTAAGGGGAAAGAAGCCATTAACCAACTGTTGAACAAGGCAATGCCAAACAATTCCCCTGCTCTGAAGATGGCTGTGTTATTTTTACTGAATCGGGTGCTTTGTAAAACTCGCGTCTCACCTTTAGGCAGAGGTAGGAGATGTTTGCCATAAGCTCCCGATGCAGTTTGAAACTATCTGGTACTGCCCCTAAGTGCTAATGTCATTTGTTGCCTTTTGCTTGTAGGACGACTGAACATATTTTAAAATTGGAAGACCCCAACAGTTTAGAAGAAGACATGGGGGTCATTGTGTTAAATTTGAACCTAGGAGTAAAACAGTGCGATTTCAAGAGACATGTGAGTGTAACCCTTTTGTTCATTTCAAAATTCTTCACTGCAATTGTCCTTTGATAACTGGGTTACCAGATGGCTGGCATTTTTGGGGGGGGTAATTATTTTGGGGGGGAAACAAATCATTGTATTGAGATGTAAAGTACCTATTTGTGGTTATGCACATCCTTTTTCCCTTGGAACCCTGGAAAGAAAATCCTTTAAGGAATAATCTGTTTTGGCTAGGGATGTGGATAGTGTGGCTGTTATTAAAATGCATATCCTGCTTATGGTTCCCTTGTAACAGATCATCCAAAATATTTTTACTAAGTGGTAAGGTTTCCATTTACTATTTTCTTAGGTACCGGATGACACAGGTATTATTCGGTAATGCAAAGCAGTTCCCAGGATTTAATTATTACATTGTACGTTATCAGGGTGATCAAGTACATATTTGCAGCATTGCAATTTCTTCTGGTGCTTTTTTTGTTTGTTTGTTTGTTTTTAGCTGCCACGTTTTCTGTTGGGAGTAGTTTCGGGAAGATATAAATTTTAATATCCTTCGATCTGTTATTTTCTGTACGTTTCTAGTTAATGCATCGCTTATTGAAGATCTCTCTAACACCAACAAAGCATTGGATTTTACGACGACATGACTGGGGCTCTGTTCTTATGAGCAAATAATGTGAATACAAATCATAATCTTATTTTATATTTGGGGATCAGACCTTATTATTCCAAGAATTAAAAGAAGAACAAAAAGCATCTTTGATCGTGACTTATTTGAAAGGCGTTTTTTAAAGCCAACCAAAACACCTGCTTGGAAAAAGACTGAAATGCGTTCAAACAGAAGCATGTTTAGAATCTGATATGGAAATCTGAAGCCTGTTTATAAATTAGGCTTCTACAAGTGCTTCTTGAATTGAGTCAGTAGGGTCGATGTCTTCATTTTGACACCACCTTTGCTCGTAGATGGAATTTATTTTCATGGTGAAAATCACAACTGATTTACAAGGAAACTCACAGAAGATAGCACAAAGCAGTAGTGAAGCTGAACAGTGATTTTTCAGTTGCCAGAGAGCCCACAAAATAGTTGCTGTTTTTAATTTGGATTCTTAGGAGAGTTTACTCGACAGTAACTGGGGGAAAAAAAAAAACTTCCCATATATTATTATTTTTTAAAAGAAATGGTACTTTTAAAACTCGGATCTTAAATTGATGTTGAAAATATCAATTTTTCAACTCAACATAATATAGCTTTTTTTTTTCAACTCAACATAATCTAGCTTCTCTTAGCCTAGACAGTATTGCTGCTGGATTCATTGTCATGTGCTAGTAGGTGACTGGTTCCTTGAGCTGGATGCCCTCAAAAAGAACATACAATATAAATAAGCATCATCTGCCACAGGAGTGAGCTATTCCTGGCTGCTATGTTCTGAAACTTCTCTTACATATTTAAGTGGGGTTTGCAAAGTTGGATAACTTCTCATGAAAATAGCTGCCGATTGGGGCGCCTGGGTGGCGCAGTCGGTTAAGCGTCCGACTTCAGCCAGGTCACGATTTCGCGGTCCGTGAGTTCGAGCCCCGCGTCAGGCTCTGGGCTGATGGCTCAGAGCCTGGAGCCTGTTTCCGATTCTGTGTCTCCCTCTCTCTCTGCCCCTCCCCCATTCATGCTCTGTCTCTCTCTGTCCCAAAAATAAATAAAAAACGTTGAAAAAAAAAATTAAAAAAAAAAAAAAAAAAAAAAAAAAAAAAGAAAATAGCTGCCGATTCCCCTATTCCTCCTGTGAATTTTCCCGTAGTATATCGGATTATGTTTAGCAGTCCTACCGGCCCTTAAAATATATTTAAATATGGCCCAGATTTGCAGTTTTAAAGTAGTGCCGTTTCAGTTGAAATTAATTTCCAATGACGGAGCTATTCATCCTCGATGCTGCCTGAAGTTTCTTTTGTAAAACCTCTCAAAGGGTATGTTTTCAGAGTCGTAAATGTAACCACACTCGTCATCTTACTGAGTTTGGTCCTTCTCTCCTTAGACCCACCACGTCCTGTCTTCAAGAGTTTGCCAGCCTGCCTGCTCATGTGCTTTCTCATTTTCTTTATTCTTTGCTTATCTGGCAGAGGTGTAGGCTAAAATATATTTCTTGTCTACATATTTTATGGGATATTATAATATGGAAAGCCCTGCCCACTCTCATTTGTTCTGATCAGTAGTTTCATTTTTTTCTGTTTGTGTACTTGATCAAAATACACCCAAGAAAGGAATAATCCTTCCTGGGCCCTGTGTGGTTACTCGGGTTATGCAGTTTATATCGGGGGGCCCCTTTGGATAGAATAGGTATCAGAAAACGTTCGTTCTTTTCATTCAGTGAAAATCCATTTTTATACTGGGTTTTTATTATTTAAAAAAAATTTTTTTACGTTTATTTATTTTTGATAGAGACAGAGCACAAGTGGGGGAGGGGCAGAGAGAGAAGGCGACGCAGAATCCAAAAAGCAGGCTCCAGGCTCTGAGCTGTCAGCACAGAGCCTGACGCGGGGCCCGAACCCACAAACTGTGAGATCGTGACCCAAGCTGAAGTCGGACGCCTGACCGACTGAGCCACCCAGGCACCCCTATATTGGGTTTTTAAATGGGAATAACTAACACTGAAGCCTGGAAAGACAATAGATCATTTGACTGGGAATCAGTTTGTTTGTAAATTTCCATCACGACTGTCTTTGTCACTTTGGATCCCAGGCTGACAACAATCTGAACTTGAGCAAAGTGACTACAAACTGACCCTCACGTCCAGAGATTTAAGGATTGTATGTAGGCATGGTACAGTTGGAAGGCTGATGAACCTGCTGTCTGCTTCTTTTTCTTGGCTTCTTTTCTTGGCAAACCTAGAATCGAACTAGGATTCTAGTTCGAACTGTGGGCTCAGTCAGCAGACTTGCCTGGGTTTGAATCCCAGCTCCGCTCCTTTCTAGCTTCGAGAAATTAAGGGATCAGGTCACGTTCGCAGAATTACTTAACCTCGCAGCTACAACTCCCTCATGTGTGAAATGGGGATAAAAAAAGTATCTCACAGGACTGTGACGTTGGAGATTATCAAATGTAGTGTCTGGCATGGGGTCAATTGTGAACACTTGGTAGTTCTTCGGACTGTAGTAAGCAGACAGGCATATTCACTTTCCATTAATTTCCTCATCTCTTTTGTTGATCTTTTATGATCATTAACGCATCAAATGAATTCTAGGTCAGAGGGTCCTAAATAGCCATGCATACCTATAAGACAGGAATTGATTTTGGTGCTTGTTTTGGTGCTTTGATTTTGTACTGATCATGTTTTTCAGTACAGTGCTGGGAAAATAGCAAAAGAACTGATTCTAATACCCATATGGCAGCATCTGTGACCCTGCATCATGAGCTAGAGGTTGTTGAACTCCCAGTTTCACTAGGGGAAGTGTTTTTTTAATAAAGAATATTTTCAAGTTGTTTCTGGACCCCTGTTTCTGGTTGCTGGTCACCAGAATGTAAGAGGATTTCCCCCCAAAAACCATTTATTTTCTGGTTTCTGACTTACGGGGAAGATGTATTGTCAAAGTGGATAGGTCATTCGCCTAAAGGTATTTTTTTCCTTAAGCATAATAGCGAACGTGGTCTGCTCGATTAGATTCATAATTGCATTGTAATCTCCTAAATTTATCCAAGTTTTAACATCCAGTTAGCTGGTTAACCAGCCAGAGTAGAGCCTCACCGTACTGGACGGTGACGGGGGTAATGAGAGGATTTTGCCAGGAAGGAATTTTAATTGTAGATGAAATTCAGCAACCTTAGCATGACAAATGAGAGATCAAAAGAGAACAGTGGTGATGTTACTCGCTGTTCAGAAAATTTGTTCTTCCCTCCCTCGGTGCTGTATTAGCCTGTTTTTGTTTTTGGTTTTTAATTGTGCAGCAGCGGCTTAGATTTGTTTTCCTATTATTTTGAATATTGAGGCTTGATCAGGGGGGATAAATGGAATGATTGGTTTTAATATCAAAAAGTATGGAAACTTAAATATGCATGAACACTGTCCATGAACTTCTTAAACATTTTCGTAATACTATGAGAATATTTCCAGTAGGGGAAGTCTGCCTTTCCAATTTGCGTTTAGAGGTGAAATTACAGAGTTTTGAGGCAATTAAAAACATTCTAAGGATGGAGATCCTTCTCATAACTAAGAACCGATACTTCTAAAGATTGAGCAGTATTTGTACGTCCTTGTCTTTTCATTACTGAACACTGTGGGAAAATCCTGTAACACAACCACAGAAACGTGAGTTTTCTGTTTCTGTTTTGTTGCTCCAACGTGTTTTCTCTGTGACCTCGGAACGTGGGTGTTAGTTGTTTGAAGATAGTCCGCGCCATCTAACTAATCACAGAATTGTCATTAACGATTCTATTTCTCTCTTTCATTTTGCCATTTTTTCACCATCCAATGGACTCAATCCCCAGCGTTGGTCAAACCGGAAGCGGCTGAGTGCCAGCAAGGTAAATATAGTTGTTTTCTTTTTTATGTCATTTGGCAAAACGTTCATCTTTGTTGAAAGCACAGAGGTATATGTGATTGGTATTAACCAACTTTTACGTATAACAGCATTCTCTTCCTCTCACTGTGGCTATGAATAAGAAGGAAACAACCTCCCTTTTACATTTCGTTTAATAAGGGCATAGCCAGATGTTTGAACTTATATACTTGTTTTAGTGGTGACACTTTATAGGTGCCAGCCACGTTAGAACGTTCCACTTCATTAAGCCTGGATTATTTGGAGTGTGGCACAGTTAGGGTTAGTCCTTTAGGAAGTTATATACCATCAGATGGAAACTAGCTTTGGTGTTGTAGGGGCAATGAAAAGATTAATTGAGAGGGATAGGTGGTATCTTTTATAAATCTCTTTTATATTACTCTTATTTTACTGTTTATTACCTTTGCTGCTGAGAGTTTCTTGAAAGATTTCTTCATGATGTACTGGTGATTTTTTTTTTTTTTTACATTGTTAGTATCGTTTTAAGCAATTATAAACTGCCGTCCAGTTTGTAAAAGGTCTACGTGTATCAAGGTAGGAAGGCATTATTCATTTATCTGGTTATTAAATTAATACATTGCAATCCAGTGATTAAATGGCAAAATTGGTGTGAGCGTAAACACAACCAAAAAGGTATTTGTAACTTAATTTAGCTCCTCTGCTACTTTCTTTAAGTTTATTTATTATTTATTTATTTATTAAAGTTTATTGTATGTTGAGAGAGACAGAGATAGCGTTGAGTACAGAGGGGGCAGAGAGAGAAAGAAGAGAGAGAGAGAGAGAAAGAGAGAGAGAGAGAGAGAGGGAATCGTAAACAGACTCCAAGCTGCCAGCATTGAGCCTGATGCAGGGCTCAAACTCACCGAACCATTAGATCATGACCTTGGACAAAACCAAGAGTCGGATGCCTAAGGGACTGAGACACCCAGACGCCCCTCCTCTGCTCCTTTTATTTTTTTTTTTAAAATTTTTTTTCAACGTTTTTTATTTATTTTTGGGACAGAGAGAGACAGAGCATGAACGGGGGAGGGGCAGAGAGAGAGGGAGACACAGAATGGGAAACAGGCTCCAGGCTCCGAGCCATCAGCCCAGAGCCTGACGCGGGGCTCGAACTCACGGACCGCGAGATCGTGACCTGGCTGAAGTCGGACGCTTAACCGACTGCGCCACCCAGGCGCCCCATCCTCTGCTCCTTTTAAAGAGAAATAACCAACAAGGAGGTGGCTGTGATGTGTGTGTGTGTGTGTGTGTGTGTGTATTTGGCAGATACACCGACCATCTCTGTGTGTACGTTTATTTACCCACACACATAAGTGCACAAATCGTGTACCAGCTCGAATTTCTTACCTCACCGTACCTGAGTTGTTCAGTTCTGCGTCAAACAAGGCAAATGAAACAGAGATTTTGAGTGTTGGTAAGAGTGTGTGTGGGGGGGGGAGAGAGAGCGAAAGAATTGTCACCTGACTGGCACTGGTCATTTAGGAGGAATAGCAAACTTTCCAAACCTTGCTTTTTAAAACCCAAAGGAACCAAAGCCTGCCTCTTCTGCGCCGCAGACCCTTTGCATTTTGAACACTTTAAGTATAACTACGATGAGTTTCGTTAACCAGTTCACTTGGTGTACAAGACTCTCTCTCTCTCTCTGTCTTTTTTTTCTTTTGAAGTAAAATTAAGAGACGATGCATAATAATGTGAAACGGTCTCAGAAAATCCTCCAACTTTTGTCTTCTTCCTTTATAGTCACTAGAGGGTAGAAGATGATCATTTCTTGCCACAGAGGGGAGCCCGGCTCCTGCTCTCCCATATTAAGAGCTTCTGTGACCATCCGAAGCAGTAAAGTTTCCCGGCATGCTTTGGAGAAGCCTGACAAAGCAGTATTTTCTCGTTTATTGATTCTGCTTCTGCACTAAAATACTGGTACTGTACATCAATAACCATCTTTAGTTAGGGAGCTCCGGTCTGTGGAAGAAAACTGGCAGTTTGTGGAAGAACATAAAGGCTAGAAAGAAAAATTGTGAGCTTGGGGAATATTGGAGTCTAGGGAGGACAGGAGAGGTTATGGAAGAATGGCCAAAGGAATGAGGAAGGAGAGAAAAAATGTTGACGGCCTGGATAAAGATATCAAAAATATGAAAGGAACAGTGGATCCTGGAGAGCAGTATTTATATCTGTACTGCAGAGTTGTGTCTGACCACAGCTGCTGTATTCATTTTTTTCTTTTCTTTTTTTTTTTTTTTATCCCTATCATGGTCGTTTCTAGAATTTTGACTTCAGTGCGCTGGGCTCAGGGACTTAATAAATGCCCAGACCCTCCGTGCCTGTGTTTAATAAAACCTTTGATGAATAGAGCTCGTTGAACGCTACTCATGATCTTACATGAGAGATGCGGTTTATATCTTGGTGGAGAATTTCAATTGGCAGGTTAACTTTTCACAGCTTAGAGTTTGCAGGTTTTGGAGAGGAAAGTGAGAGAGCTCCTAATTTCGCTTATGAAATTGAGTCAAGTGGAAAATCTGGAGGTCCTGTGATTAACCTTCTGGAAGAGTAGTTAAAATGCCCTGATCAACCTATCTTGGTATTTTTAAACTGTCAGCTGCTTTTTTAGGATTTCTATATCATATTTAAAAATTAGGTAACAGAAGTTTGACATAGAGAAGATTACTTAGCTATGAGTATCTAAAATGTTACCAGTCCTAAGTAATATATTATCTGCAAAATGTTGTTGACTTTTTCACCTCAATCTTATTCTTTTAATGGCTTAACTTTATTTAGATGATTGCTTCTTAAGCCCCGTAAGTTTATAATTTTACATCCATCCTTAGAGGCCAAGGACGGCAGACTGCCTTGTAAAGTGTTTTCTTACTACGTTGACCTTGACCGTAACGTAGTAAATTTGTAGAGATCGCCTTTAAAAGTAGGTTCAGATTTCTCCCAAAGCCTCTGTTTACCTTCTGATGAGCCTTTTTCACATGAGAATTGAGAATTTGATTTAATAGGGCCTGAATCAGATAACTAGCTCTTTTTAGACATTTATTCTACACAATCTTGGCTGCGAACAGATCTATTTCCAAACCTTCCTCTCTCTTTCTAATGCAGGTAACACTTAACAGAGATAGAAAATTAACAGCAGTGACTTCTCTAATATCAGATAGGTTAATGAGGGGGGGGAACCCTGCAAATCACTAACTGTATTCAGAAATCTGTGTACGTACATCCACACCCACCTGCTTCCCCTGCACTTTCATTTGGGTCTTTATAGGTCCTGTGGCTGACCACAGTTCTTTATTTACACTTTCTTTTACTTTAGATGCATTTCCCCTGTGATGAGAACCTTGCGGGGTGGGGGTGGAGGGTTTTTGTGCGATTCAGCTTTCAGAAACAGAAAAGAAAATGTTTTCCCCACAAAAATATATGCAGGCTCACATAAGCAGATTCTGTGTCCGTTTTAGCCAGTTTGATTTTATCCTCAGTGCACAGGACCCCCGCGCAGGGCTTAGCCCACTTGTAGGGAGAAGCCACCTGGCGGCATGTTAGAGAATGAAGAAGGCACAGGAAGGGCCAGTGGCATCCGTGGTGTCAGGTCAACGCCATCATACCCGCCTGCTCCACGAAACACAAAACCCGGAAGGGTGAGGGCTTTAAGAGGGCCACTGCCTGCCAATGTCACCGGGCTGTCCCCTGGCTGTCAGCATCCCGACCTGAAGCGTCTGCTGCTTATGTCCCCTCCCACACCTCCTACAAGAAGAAAAAAAAAGAGGGGGGGGGACTATTTTGCATAGCCCTTCTTTTGACCACTGTTTCATGCAGTTGTGGGTCCGCGATCGGAGGGAAGAGACGCGACCTGGGCCAGTGTGGCTTTTTTTTTCTTCTGCATGAAATCGGTTGGCCAGTGGTGCCATTTTGGGGGCTGTTCAGCGTCCTCTCCTTCTGTCTTTGTTCCTGTCTGTTATTCCAGGGGCTGATAACCACAGGATACGTTTTCTAGGTTCCCCTGCCAGGTGGCTTCCAGCTGGAATTGGTAGGAGACTACAGGGTGGGAGAATTTCCACGGTCATCTCTCCTTTTGCCTTCTATTTCACGTGGGGTCTTTGACACGGGCTGCGTTTTTCATTTGCCCTTAGACCTGCTGTGGCTTCAGGGTGAGCCTGATCCTGGAATTGACTCTTCTTGCCTGGCCAGCCCCGGGTTTGCAGAAGTTCAGCCCTGACGGTGGAAGCCAGCCCTGTGTCTGTTTCCGCAAGCCACGCTGTAACACAGTGGTGTGCACCTGTGTAGGCGTTGTCTCTAACTGGCAGGGACAGAGTACTGTAGTTGGGACAGAGACCTAGCGGCCTGAAGCCTAAATTCTTACTCTCTGGACCTTGGCAGGGAAAGTTTGTCTTCCTCCCACTCCAGCCCGAGGAGGGTTAGGCTGTCCTTTTTTGTTGCTTACCTTAGGTATTCTCAGCGTTGCCTCTTTGGTCTCTCGGCCGTCCCGCACCTGTTCTCTGCACGATATTCCCTCCACCTTCAGTCCCAGGAATGGTTTTCTCTTTCTGGTGGATTCGGATACAGCCTATCAGGCAAAGCCTTTGCTTTTGGCTTTTTTGGGTACTTTTAGAATGGTCATTACTTTGTCAATATCATGAATCACATGATGATGGTTTTGCGTGAGTTTAGGTTTTATCCTCCCTGCCTTCTTTCCCTTTTTCTGCTTTCCTTTTTTTCTCCTTTTTTGCTCGATCTGTCCCTCTGTTTATTTTATTAAAAACATTTTTTTTTAGTGTTTATTCATTTTTGAGTGATAGAGAGCATGAGCGGGGGAGGGGCAGAGAGCCAGAGAGGGAGACACAGAATCCGAAACAGGCTCCAGGCCTTGAGCTGTCAGCACAGAGCCCGACACGGGGCTCGAATTCATGAGCTATGAGATCATGAAGTGAGCCGAAGTTGGACGCTTAACCGACTGAGCCGCCCAGGCGCCCCTCTCCTTCTGTTTACGTCTGACATCTAGGACTTCTGGAAGGCAGTCTCTAAATTTAGGTAACTATCTCTACCTATCTATCTTTCTAATCGAATCTGTCTAATATATCTATATCTCTTTAACCTAATTTACTTGTCTGTCTGTGTCTGTCTGCTTGTCTGTCTGTCTATCTATCTATCTGTCATCTATTGGGCATGGGCCCAATGCTGAATATCTTAACCCTGATGCCTCTGCTGCCTTGCTGTGAAGTCAGGGTCAGCATTACCCTGGGCAGAATGATCTCTAGGGATCGTCCTCATTTCTGGGGGCCTCGGTCGTGCTCAGATAAGGCCCCGGATCTGTTGGCACTCTCAAACCCTGTGTGTGCTCTAGACCAGAAAAACAGAGCCACTGCCTTCCTAAACTTTTCACGTGAGAATCCACTTCAGCCGAAACCTTCTCACTGAGCACGTCCTGAGGATTCACAGATGAACGGGACTTAGCCGTGGTGACTGCCCAGTCAGCAGGAGACTTGAGAGAAGGGAGGGAGGGGTATTCAGAGGACACAGTCAGACCTTTTCCTAGCCTCCAAGGTGGGCTGAGTGCTGGAGACAGAGCAAGCTTTCAGAGGAGGACTGCAGGGAATCTTAACCAAATGAGAGGGAGGAAGAAGTGAATGGAGATAGGATAGTATAAAATAGTGTGGTCCACGGCAAGTGGTCTGATGTATTTATTATCAGGCTTCAACCAGTTGGGGTTTCAAAATGGAGCAGCATCTATCACCTGGAAATTGTTAGAAATGAGAATTTGTGACCCGCGCCCCCCACGCCTACCCCGCCAACATTTCAGACCTCTTGAATCAGAAACTCTGGGGATGGGGCCCCCCGCAATCTTTCTGTAATCCTTCCAGGGGATTCTGAAGCACGTTTGATTGAGAACCGCGAGGTACGGCAGTCCTGGATAGGGGTGCCCTTGAGGTATTTTATTTTTTATTTGTTTTATTTACTTTATTTGTTTATGTTTTAATTTTTTAAATGTTTGTTTATTATTGAGAGAGACGGAGCACAAGTGGGGGAGGGGCAGAGAGAGAGAGAGAGAGAGAGAGAGAGAGAGAGAGAGAGACAGAGAGACAGAATCCGTATCAAGCTCCAGGCTCTGAGCTCCAATCTGTCAGCCCAGGGCCCAACGCAGGGCTTGAATTCATGAACCATGAGATCCTGACCTGAGCCAAAGTTCGGTACTGAGCCACCCAGGTGCCCTGCCCTTGAAGTATTTTAAGTGAAGGAGAGACACAGAAATATGGAACAGAAAAGGGAAGGCCAGCAGGGTGACACATGCGAATCCAGAAATACTAGATAATGGGTGTTACTACATATGAGCACAACATTTAACTTTGAGCTTCTTAGAGGTTAGGGTGAAAAAGAAAATCTTGTTGAATCACTTTATTTTATTTTATTTATTTTAGAGACAGAACACATGAGTGGGGAGAGGGGCAAAAGTGGGGACAGAGAGAGAGAGAGAGAGAGAGGCAGGCGTGGGGGGAGAATCCCAAGCAGTCTCCACGTTTAGCATGGAACCCAACATGGGGCTCAATCCCATGACCCTGGGATCATGACCTGAGCTGAAACCAAGAGTCGGGCACTCAGCCAACTGCTCACCCAGGCTCCCCTTTTCTTTTCTTTTTCAGTGATAGGAAGAAATGCATTAGAAACATTTTCTTGGTCCTAAGCCCTAAGAAGTGGGTATTTATAGACTTGATCGTTTTTTTTTGTTTTTCATCTTAATCTAATTCTTATTTTTAAGTGCAAAAACAGAGCAGTGATACTTTGCAATGAAAAAAAAATATTAAATCTCCTATAAAACTTTTACAGCTAATATGTCTGTACAACCTACAGATTATTCATTATCCTCGGGACTATAATCTAGTTTTCCAATACAAATATAAATCTCATGGTCCATGTCCACGTGGGAGATTTAAAAGGCTTTCTTTATATCCTTAGGCAAAGATTTTTGTGTAGTTCTAGGAGAATTTATGCCCACAGCATCCTCTTCGGATGATATAAGAAGCCGCCAAGAAGGAGCTTCTCTGGGAGCCTGCTGGATGCATGTATGGACCTTCTCATGTCATGCCATAAAAGCTGTTGACAATGAACAGTTGTTTTACATGTTAAAAATGCTTGGAAGGAATATTTCAGGGGAACCTTTTATAGACTGAATGTTCTCCCTTAGCTTTTCTTAAGCAATGCCTAGCAGAGTCGAATCCTGTTGTGTTGTTCATTTTGCTTACAAAGTTAGCGACTTTTTTTTTCCCCCTGTGCATTTGTTTCCACTGATACCTCCTTTCTCACAGTGACTTAGAGAAACGAATTAATGAGGGTCGAAATAGGACCCATCGGCAGCGTTGGAACACGTGTTTCTAGACTCCAGTAACTGAGATGGTAGAAAAGTTACCCACACGATATTTGGCAGCTAGTTAGGTATGCCTTCCTAGAACAATCTTGAGAAAATATTTTTGCCCTGCCCTTCTTTTTCATTTCTGTCTCTTAAAAAAAATTTTTTTTTGGTGTTTTGTCATACCCAAGGGAGTACTTCGGATAATGACTTTGCGGTATCCGTCAGCATAGTATGTTCTGGAGAGGGGCACAGCTAGCTGTAATGTTGCTTTTGATGACTACAGGCTGTGGCCCCGGCTCCCGGATGGCATGCTACTCCTTCCAAGCTCTTTCTTAACGCTTAACCTCCTTGCCATTCTTCCTGGCCCACGACAGAGAGGAGGCACTTGGCTGACAGGCCTGTCATTTCTGGGTTTTCTTTCGCAGCCATGCCAAGAGACCAGAGCCCATATCTCCATCTTCCCAGCATGCCACTTGGCCCAAATCCTTAAATAATGGATGTGGCTAAGCTGTAATCCATTTTCTATGTCCCAGGAATGACAATCCATTCTCTGTTTTGAGAGCCTATTCCTAGATCAGAAAGTTGTGAAGATTCTCCGCCTGTTGGGAGTGGAAGGTCCACAGCTCTTACCTTCAGTCCTGTTCTCTTTTTTCCCCCCTTCCTTCCTTGTCCCTGGGATTGTCATGACCCGGAAGTGAATTGTTTCTGCAGCTTCTCATTTTTTCTGAAAGTCAGTCTGTTTCAAAGTTAAATATTGAACCTCAGGGGCACCTTGGTGGCTCATTTGGTTGAGTGTTCGACTCCTGATTTCAGTTCAAGTCGTGGTCCCAAGGTCGTCGGATGGAGCTCTGAGTCGTGCTTTACATGGAGCATGTAAAGCCTGCCTGAGATTCTCTCTCTTTCTCTCTCTCTCTCTCTCTCTCTCTGTCCTTCCTTCCCTCTCCCCCACTCTCATGCACACACTCTCTCTCTAAAATTAAAACATAAATAAATAAACAAATAAGTATCATACCTCGTATTCACCAGTAATAACGAACGTGTGTGCTTCAGATGGAAGTTATGATTTCTGTCCAGAAGAAGGGTGTGGATTTGGTGGGGTGGGGGGCCAAGGAAGAGAGAGAGAGCCTATGAATGAAACAACATAGAAATAGTAAAAGGTTCTGATCCCTTTGGGAGGAAGGAGAAAAATAGCAAAACCCTGATGTACTATATTTTATCCTTTATGTCGGCTAAGAAATTAGGGTCAGGACCCAGAAACTTTGCTCTATCTCCTGGTGTTTGTTTCAGCTCAGGTGGGGTGGGCTTCTCCTTTGATGCGTCATTTCCTTGTCTCCCTTCACATTCCAGGCTGCATTAAGATGACAAATTTCACTTATGGGCTCAGGCACAGACGTGAAAACCTGAGCTATGGAGCTAACGGGGTGAGTGCAGAGGAGTGGATTTACTGGGGGGAGAAAGGGATTGTTCCAAGAGCACAGCAGATTTGGGGAGCCGGGCCCTGCATCAGAGAGTACACAGGATGGCCCGGACAGTACCCGCCTCTCCCCCATCAGCCCTGGTCTGAGGCCTCATCACTTGCCCCAAGGCTGAAGACACATGTTAAAGTAATTACGAGACTTCTTTAAAGTACACACACACACACACACACACACACACACTCCAGAATATGTTGTTCGTAGATGTGCAACTTTATTTGGACATCACCTGAAAGCAGGTTTTGCAGAAAAGATTGAGGGCGAAATACGTAGAATAAAGGCCTTGTGTTCTTTTCTATCTGTGAACTCCACAATAAATAGCTCACTTCTCCTACCCTGCCTTTAGTGAGGAGAAAAAAAAAAATCTTGGACAGCAAAGAGCAAGTCCGTCACATCAAACATGACTGCGTTAAATACTAAAATGTTCAAAGTCCAACTGAGATAGATAAAGGCTTTGATGGAAAGTGGATATTTCCCAGGGACATTACAAGCAATAATCCAGATGTTATGCTGTAATGCAACGAGTGTCGTGGATAGATCAGGAGATCCAGCCAAGCCGCGCCTGATGTAGGCCTTAGCCTTGCCCTCCCATGCTGTTCCGCCATATGGAACCTATCTCTCGGCCCTCTTAATAACCAGCTTTGGATTCCATTTTCACAGAGCTCATAGAGCTAAGTGGGGCTGTTTTATGGACAAGTTAGATAGAAGCCTTTCCAAGATAAACATCCAATTTGAAATTAGGACATACCAAGCCACAAAATTATTTTAGGGCATATTTCATGGAAGCCCTGCCATTTTTCTTAGGCAATTGCCAGACTGGAGGATGCCCTTTGATCCCATGTGGACATTACTCCCTTCTTTATAAAAAGGATTTTGAAATAGTTGCAGTGTTTAGGGAGGAATATATCTGTCGGAACTTTGAAGCATGGCCATGGGACAGGTCATGCTTTAGCTTGTTGGTTGGCAAGTCAAACTTTAAGAAGAAAAAAGAAAAGAAAAAGGGAATTGTAGCCGGATATATGAATCAAAATCTCATTTTCCTTTTAAAAATAGAAGTTTTCAGCCCGTGTGCTTAATAAGCTATAAAATGTACTCGGTGTATCCACATCTATATGCTCAAATATAAATTTATAAACACATACGCATATATGTTTGTATATGTGTCTGTTGATATACTGTGTCGGCGTGTGTTGTGTTTAATTAACATGAAATCGCTTGACTTTAATACTTTCATAAGGCTTTTTTTATTGAATATATTCTCTCCACAACCAAACTGGAAATAGAACTTCCGAAAGAATCGTTCATGTTCTCCAGAGGAGAGGGATTTTTTTTTTCTTTTTAAAATGAATTATTTTCCCTTGCCCCCTCCCTGCTCTGTCTCAGCACCTCCAAAACTCGTGCGTGCGTGCGTGTGTGTGTGTGTGTGTGTGTGCGCATTTTAAGAGAAGAGCAGCGCAGATGTGAAGCTTGAGAGTGTGGACTTCCTTGAATGTGCTTTGCTTAAGGTCGTCATAAAATGATCAAATGCTTGGTGGCTTGTTGCCGCACCATTTATTAAGACTGGTGGAGTAACACGTGTTGGATGAGGTAAGCTGGTATATAATTAATACGGTTCTGACATACCATTTGTTGTGATAAATTGTGACTAACTGGTGTCCGAGCGAATTGGTGTCTGAATGATCTCGAAGATGTA
Organism: Neofelis nebulosa; assembly: GCF_028018385.1. Classification (NCBI taxonomy): domain Eukaryota; kingdom Metazoa; phylum Chordata; class Mammalia; order Carnivora; family Felidae; genus Neofelis; species Neofelis nebulosa. Next base: position 13,489,394 of record NC_080788.1, read on the forward strand.
TTGAGTAGATGACAGGAACGAATATATAGTGTTAGAAATTCATGGCTTTACTATGGTACTTTATGCCATTTACATTCTTCAGTCCATTTATTTCTCCTTCAAATACGCCCGCCTCTGCTCCTACCATTTCACGTATCGAGCGGCGAACGTAGATCAACTCCACCAACTCAGTGCAGCGTGCGGATCGGGTGGGGATCCTCATGCAGACAAACCAACCATAAAAAAAGACACGGTGGAGACCTTCAGGGAAATGTGACTCTGTGCTGGGTGTCTAACGATATTAAGGGAATTATGGTTATCTGTGTTGAATGTGGTCACGGCAGGGTGCTTCTGTAAAAACACATATAGGTTTTGCTTTCAACTCTTTCAGCCCGAGAAAAAGAGTGAAGGGCTAGATGAAGTCACATGGGCGAAAGGTGGAATCAGATGGATCCGCACGTGGAGATTTATATACCATGCTCTCTGCCTTTGTGCGTGTTTGGAAATTTCCATAGTGGAAATTAAAGTGTGCGTGTCCTCTTTGTAATTTAATAATCGGGGATGTTTGCTCTCCTCTACATTCTGTTTAAGGTGTGTGTGAGTGTGCATGAGTAGCATAATTTAGAAAAGGAAAAAACAAACAAACAAGTTAAGAGTTACCCAATCTCTACTGGATCCCAGGCGCCGTGCTAAGGACGTTATACATCCTTCCCCTCCCTGCAGATCTGCAAAGCGCATTTGCCTGGCTGGCTGCTTCCAGGCTGTGTCTGGAGTTGTGCGTCTCACTGTGGTGTTGGGCATTTTAGGAGCAGCCCAAGGAATAAAGGGAAGTGTGGACAGATTTGAGTGTGAAGGATAAATTCAAAACCATTATTGCTAAATGCCCAGAGGTATTTTGTTTCCCTGCAAAGCAATGCCTCGCTCCTGTCTCTCTGTTCCCAGAATGCCTTTCTTCCCTTCCTTCTATTAAAATAGCTGAAGGATTCCTACCACGGAGCGCATCTGGGTGGGAGGATATGCCAGGGCCAAATCCAAGCGTTGTTCCTAATCATCCTTCACTATACTTTAGAAGTCCAGGGCTGCAGAAGGAAACCACATAACTGTGCCTGCAGGTGGGCCAAATCCTGAAGACGAGTAACACTTTCAGCAGCTAGGGAGTGCTATTCCTGATCCCCATACTGAGAGCTGGAATTTCTGTGATCACCAAAGTCACACTCAGGAATTATCAGCACGTTGATCTGTCCTCTTCTTTCTTTGCTTTAGTCCTCTTTGATACGCAACTTGCGACTCTCAGAGTCCTTGAAAAAGAACCAACTCTGGAATGGGATTATAAGTATAACCTTGTTGGAAGGGAAGAATGTATCAGGAGGAAGCATGACAGAAATGTTTGTCCAGTTAAAACTGGGAGACCAGAGGTATAAAAGTAAGGTAAGTTCTGTCAATTCCTTAAGAAGAAGCATACCTTTTGTAATAAAAGGACTGAAAAAAAAATGTTTTCCACTCTAAATTTCACAAGAAGAGGAGAATTTTATTTTTCGCCCTCGTAACAGTGTTAGGAGCATCCCAGGCCACAAAATAATCTATAACTGAAGCCAATTGGTATACCTATTTGGTTGCTTAGCATAATTTATTTTAATGTAGTTAACTGGTGCTAGAGAAAGCTTATGAAATAATGGATTTGGATGCATTGATTTATTTTTGTTTTGAAAATAAGCAAGCCGTTGTTTCATAGATTGCAGGAAAGGGGTAACCAAATATTTTCAAAATCCTACCAAAATAATAGTGTAATATATTTATATGAAAACATTTGAGAAAAGTAAAAAGTTCTCAAAACCATCTACTTTTTGCTTTCTCTTACTTGTAGGTATTAACACCCAAAATAGACAGACATTTGTTGTGGGTTTTTTTTGTGATTTTGTTTTTAAAGTATTAGTGATTTTTTTTTTTGAACAAAAGTAATGGCATTTGTAGCCGCCTTTAAAAATCAATCATCTTCTTCTCCCGAAACAAATTCCACTTAATTTTTAATCTTAGTAATTTGGCGTGGTTTTTATTTCAAAAACCATAGTCTCCAAACCATGGTAATTAATTCGTTTTACATAACTGTCAGACAGGAATATTTCCTAAGTTTTATGGATTGGGGGAACGAGGGTACTTGAAAGTTAAGTCACTTGCCAAAAGCTACGTGGAAAAAAAAATGCAAACCAAACAAAACATTGGTAGAAGATTTTGAAAATAGACCCGAGGATATTTGCAATTCGGGCTTTCCAGTGTAGAGTCCGTAACAGATGAAGATATGTGCAATTGCAAAATGATTTAGGGAGCAGAAGTTGGTCTCTGCTGTATACTTTTAAGTGCAAAATCAAACATTAAACATCATTTACCCCACCACAAGGAGAAAAGAATTAAAGCTCACACTGGAGAATCATTTTTGAAAAATATGAAAAATCAGGGGCGGGTTAACAGCCGAAATATGCAGACATTTATTTTAACCAGCTAGTTTCAGGCTGTACCTTACAGTGAACGTAGCCAGAGTGAACACATCTCTCCACGAACGTTCCTGTAGCCAGCCAGGGTCAGGCTAAGGATTTATAAGAAAAATTATTCATCGCTAAGTACGCTCAGCCCCCACCCCCCCACCCCGGGCTAAGGTGAAGTGCAGAATTAGTCCAGCATTTGCTACCTGCCCCCTTGAGGAATATCACATTTAATTTGTGTGGTTGAGTTTCTTTTTTTCCGTGGTTTCTAAATTCTGTGAGCTGATATATTAAGCTCAATGTAAAAAACAGCTGAAATGATAATACGTGATGTGGGCTACAGCCGACATCCGAGTTATCCCTGATTCCCCTGGCGGTAATAGTTTGGCGCTAGGATTTCTAGGATTTCATAGTTGACTCTAGAGCCTGATAAGTCGGTGCCCGGCATTCTTGCCGATTTTTAGTCACAAATCGAATCTCGACGTAAATGAAACAAAAGCAAAAATGCTGCTGATCAAACACACACGATCGGAGAACACAGAAACACTTGTGGAGTTTTCACACCACCCTGCTTCATCTCGCGGTGTGGCAGCCGTGAGGCTTCTTAGTCTTTCACACTCGAGTGACCGGATTCAGGAAACTCGGACTGAAATGTGCAAGTTATGGGTTTCTCACGCAAGGCATCGGACAGATGTTAATTAACACCACAAACTGCTAATTTATATACTCCTTAGGCCAGCACTGAGTGGATGCACTAATAAAAATGTTACTTGCATCCGGTTCACCAATCCGTAGTCTCTTTTGGGAGAGGGAGCAACTGTAAATGTCTACTGAGATGTGTTTTCCGTGTATATAATACCTATATAATTTATGGTTCCTGGTGGGGTAATTCCTTGTGGGGTTACTCTTTTTTAACTTGCTGGAGAAATTGTTGGATCTGGGGGGTGAGCTAAGAGGGTAGCGATGTTTTGCCAATTCCAGGACCCCTAAGGTCCCTTTCGTTCCCAAATGGAAAGTTTAGCTTTCTCAGGGGGGGAGGCCCATCGCCATGACTTCCTGCCGTTTAGCAATGACATGTATGTGTATGTAGCTGCTTTAGCGACGAATGGCATTTTGAGAAAGTAAATATCATAACCGCATGTTTTCTAGACACTGTGTAAGAGTGCAAATCCGCAGTGGCGGGAACAGTTTGACTTTCACTACTTCTCTGACAGGATGGGCATTTTGGACATTGAAGTGTGGGGAAAGGACAGCAGAAAGCACGAGGAACGTCTGGGCACGTGAGTCTGCTCTGCTTTCTAACTCGTGGGAGACGCGTGGGCAGCTCGCGTCTGCATGGAGCTGCTCAGAGACAATGTCTTGATCTGTGTGGGCTTAGAGTCGAAACCTCATATCCCCACCCCGGGAGTCATAAGTCAGCTAGACCCTAACCTGGGGAAAAGGTTTTGTTTTTGTTTTTGTTTTAACTGGTAAATGCCATTTAATATTGATTAAAACAGAAGAAAATCGTTATGTGTTGGAAATTCTCTAAAAAAAAAAAAAAAAAAAAAAAAAAGACACCGGGCCATTTCAGACAATCTGCGAAATGGTTATGCATATGGCCCTTGAACACCACGCGTTGAACTGCGTGGGTCCACTTAAACATGCCTTTTTTTTTTTCCAATAAATACAGTACACTAAGCGTCTTTTCTCTTCCTTAGGATTTTTTACAAGAACGTTTTCCTTTTCTCTAGCTAACTTTATTGTGGGAATACAGTGTCTGACACCGATAATATACAAAGTTATGTGTTAATTGTTTGTACTGTCGGTAAGGCTGCTGGGCAACAGGGGGCTGATTTAGTGGTTGAGTTTGGGGGGAAGTGAAAAGCTATTTTTGACTGTGCGGGGTCATCAGCGGGCGTGACCCCTGCACTGTTCAGTAATCAACTGTGTAAATTTCCAGCGTGCCCTCTAATTTTGGTTTTGATACTTAGTAAAATACCCTACAATTTAGTAAGAATATCAGCCGCGGTGTCTCAAACGATGGGAGACCTTTCAGTGTCCTTCATGAGCTGTGTGGCAAACCGTCATGAAATCTGTTGAGCCGACTTTCTGTATTCTACGTCTCTTTCCTTTGCACCCTCCCAACTCCATTGGGGCTCTCACCCTCCCGTAACCAGCGATGCTATGACTGTTACGGCTTTCTTCTGGCTTGTAGTAACGCCATTAAATGAGACTGTGCCTGCACTGTGGCTGGCCCGTGGTAAGTACGGTGGACAGCGCGGTGGAAGCATACATCATCTCTGATCTTTCAAAGAGCCCTGCAGGTTGGCAGCATTATTCTCCTTTCGTAGATGAGGGGACAGAATGCAAGAGGTTTACAAATGACTTGGTTGTGGACTTCAGAGCAGCAGGTGCCAGGGCTAGGAGTCTGTGTTTTCCAAGACCGATTTCTTTCCACCAAATCCCTGCCTTGCGTTCATCCCGTATCCAATTTTTCATCCCGATTCTTCACCCCGGTACAATGTGTACGCAGATCTTAAATCTTGAATGTAAGCATGCAAAGGGCTCTCAACAGCTGTTGTCATCTTTTCCAAACCAACGACTCCGGAACCTTGGGTTCAGAGAGGTGCCTGGGGCTCGGCCCTTGGAGAACGGAGAGTCTGCTAAAACCTCTGTCGTGAAGCCAGAGCAGCTCAGCCCTTGCCTGTCGTCTGCATTGGGGTTCAGACTGAGGGAAAGTCCTCTCACTGCTTTTTCTGCGTAAAATACTGAGCACAGTGTCTGGCACACAGAGCGTTGGATCTTCCTGCCGTCGCCCCATCCCTCCTCAGCAGCTCTCCTGAGGTAGACGGGTGGTGAGTTTGGTACCCACGGAACATTCCTCTGGTGTTTTCTCAGTGGAGGTACCGTGTCCCGGGGGACTGTCTGGCATGTTGCAGGAGGTTTAGGAAATCTGGCTCTCACCCACCTGATTCCGGATACTCGTCTCTCTCCCCAGTGGTTGTGTGGGAGATATACACACGGCACATCCACATTCCATCACACGTATGAAGACACCCCCCGGGGGAACAGCATGTCACCAGTTGAGACCTCAGCTCTTCCAGCCTCCCTGGGGCACAGCCCGGGTTGCAGGGCTTCATGTGGTCCTCTTGTCCCCAACACTCTGCTGAGCCCACAGCTGGCTGCCATTGCTTTATTGCCAACCTCGTGGTTTCGGTTGGTGCTTTCGGATAGCAGACTAGGTCCTGTCACCCTCCAGCTCCCGCAGGAGGTCTCCCCCTGGTCATTTTGCAGATATTACCCGTCGGATGACTTTGGCCCGCTCTTGTCTCTCCCTCCTGCACCCACACAGGGTAACTGAGGCACTTCTGACATTCCCCACTACTTCTGACACTTGTCACCTCTGTGACATTACCAGTGCCCTCCCAACGCTCACGGTTAGGAGCCCCAGAAACTTCGTGCTGGCCCAGGGAGCAAGGATTGGTTACCTCAGTGCCCGGATACAGAGGATCCTGTGTCCCAAAGCGCCACCTGAGTGGTGGGAATTTGGGTTTCCAGTGATGAATGGCAAGCGTGTTATTTTAGGAGGTGCCAGGAATAATGCCCTCTCGCCTCACCCATCGCTGTGCTGCCATGTTTCCTTCACACAACAGGAAGTGCTTTGCCAAATGAGTATTGAGTTTCTTCGTGGCCATGAAAAACCACGTAGAATGTCCAATTTAGTCTATGTTTTGTCATTTGAGTATCTATTTATTTTAGCGATTTCCTGTTTGCAACTTAGCCATGTACCTGGCCTGGGGGTCATGACGTCCTTCCTCTTCATGGCTTTTAAAGGCTTCTTTTGGTATCCTTTCCCTTTTCCCTCTGCTGAGGTACAAACGGTAGCAAAGGTATCTCTTGGGAGCTGACTACGCAGCATTACCCTGAAGCCAACTTCCAGGTGGGGTGACAGACCTCCCCTAAAATATCTCCTGTTCCTCAGAGTCAAACAGGAAGTGGGGCCGGCATGGGCACACCCCAGACCTGTTACATACGGGTCCTCCTTACTTTCAATTTCACGCTTCTTTCCTTCTCGTTTCATTTTGTTGTTGTTGTCGTCCTTGGAAGGCTCAGTTGTTTCATCTCCCAGGGCTGGGGAAATACCTTTTTGCATGAGGCAGCTCTCTGATAGTGTGAATGAGTCATGAACGTCTGTGAAGACCTGTCGCGTATTTTGTTTTTGGATCACACCTTGATGCTAGTACTTGAAAGCCCCACGTGGCCTCTCTGCGGAAATTCTTTTTGAGATTAATTTTGAGATTTTCCTCAAACGTTCCCTGCAACGTTCGCAACTAAACTTATGCGATTTAAGAAAAAGAAATATGGATAGTAAAAGTCATGTATATATGAATATATATATCGAATATATATATATCTCAAAAACAGTATAGACAATTTTTGAAACTTTTTGTAGAAGTTTGCAGGGAATAGGGGCTATCTTCAAGGACTTGATGTAAAGGACATCTGTTGACCAAAGGATTGAGCCATGGCATTGGCCTTGGCCTTGGTGGGTTGCTAGCTTGATCGTGGTTCAGACACGGGCCTGCCTGATGGCCAGCCACCGCCAAGATCTCCTAAGTCACCTGGAGCTTTCCTAAATCCTCTTGTACGAGGCTTCCTCTGCAGTCTTCTGAGACTCTTCTCAGAGTCTTCTCAGTCTAACTGAGCCACAAGTTAACCCAAGGGGGGGGTTCAAGGCTGGTGAGATAAGGTGTTTGAACAGATCCAATGCCCTCTGGACCATGGTAGCTACTAACTCCACTGTTTGTCCAAGAGTACAAACAAAACAAAACAAAATGGAAAAAAAAAAGCAGACAAAAACACCAAAAAAGCAACACGACACAACACAAAACAAAACAACAGTCTCTGATTTTAAAGGCCATCAATGGTCCAGAGACAGTGAACTTTTCAGGGGAGTAAGAAATAAAGTTGAACTTTATTTCTCAGTTGAACCTGCGCCAACTTTTAACCAAGGTGGCAAGAGTATACATATAGGTTATCCCATTGTAAACCTGGGCCATTTCAAAATAATCCTTTTGTTTTCTGAAAGTGTATTTTACAGTTCAAGGCGGTTTTAGAGATTAACTCATTATTATAGAATATTCTAGGCTTCACTGGGTTTTGAAAAGTTAAGAAGGAGAATGTGCGAGTCCATTTCAACTGGGCTGCCTCAGAGGCAGCCCTCGGCCCCGCATGGTGCCTTGGAAAGTGGTGCTAACATTGTACTGGTTTATTAGTGACGCTGATGCCATAGAGAACCGGGGCTGGAATATTTCTCCGGACAAATTGCACCGCATGTCATTGATCTGCTTTTACAGCCAGGCTTGACACATTCACCATTTTCTTCCTGTTCACCCCCTTCCTTAGCCTCTGAGATTTACAGCTTTTAAAACTACAGCACTCTTTTCTGCCCCTTGCATTTAAGTTAAACGCTGACCAGTCTGTAATATAAAACAAGGAATTGTGGTAATGAATAAGAGGTTAAAAGCTATCATGGCAACTGAAACTTGAGCAGGTTCGACTGACTGATATGGCAAAATGATGTGTTGAATTAAAACATTAAGATGCTGTGGGATTAATGGAGAAAGACAGGAACAGGAGGTCAGAAACAGTGCTAAATCAGCACATTATACGCCTGTGGGCTAGAGGAAAGCTTTACTACACATGCCTGTTGCAGAGGGAAAAAAATAGTAATTGAGTCGTCATTTTCTTCAGGTGAGGAGAAACATAGACTTTTCAATCTGAGAAGCACCTAGGAAATATATTTATTGCCGTCCCTTTCTCATGTAGAGGAGGAATTAAACAATGCACAGGATTTCATTACAACAGCAACAACAAAAAAAACCACTGCCTTTGTCATTTGGATTTTTTGACTTTGAGTTTCCTTGTGCCACTGGCCTTCGTTTGTTTGTTCGTTCGCTCTATTCAACAGAGAGCCCGTCATGTACCAGATGGCCTACAAAGTGCTGAGGATTCAGTGGAAGATGATACAGTGATGGATATAGTGCTGTCCTCAGACCCTATAAAGTTCTGGGGCGGCTGCATGTGAGCAGGCAGTGACTTGGGGGAGAGAGGGAGCAGCTCCCTGGATGGACAGAGGTCTGAGCTGGCAGCCTCTAAAGATGGCGGGTTGGCCTGACCAGGAGATTGGAGGAAGAACACTGTCCTAACACAGGCACTTCTCTTGTGTGTGAGGTCACACTTGACACCACAGGGACAGAAATTTGCCAGTGCTCATTAATCACGTAGATGCTCTGAGTATGTGTTTTCCACATCGTTCCCAACAGACAGCAATTTTATAAGCTTTATTGCTGGGTCCGATTTATTAACAAGGGTGTCATTGGATATGTTTGGCCACAGTTTCTTGGGCTATGGTGAGTTAAACGCAAGGCTTTACAAATTATTTTTAGGTCAGTTTCCCTGATGACCTGTCAGTGTGTCTGGATCGTCAGCAACCAACCTTGTAAAATTTTAAAATACTAACATTGGTGTAATTCACCATAGGCCAAATTATTAACATTTCTGTAGATCACTGGTCAGCAAACTAGGGCCCGTGGGCCAAATCCAGATGGCTACCTGTTTTCGAATAAAGTTTTATCAACTACCAGCCTTGTTTGTTTGTTTACATTGTCTATTACTGCTTTCACGCTGCAAGGGGAGTTGAGTAGGTTCAGCAAAGACCACATGGCCCATAGACTTCAAATATTTACTTTCTGGCCCTTTATAGAAAAAAATAGTTTAGGTGCCTATTATTTATTACTTATTAGTTGGTGTGATAATTGAGCCAGTTCATTCTACGAGAGCCATTTAGACCATCTATCTGAAAACTGAGTTTACTTTTCAAAGAAAATTTGCATATATACTAGTAAGCTAGGCTTTCATAAATGCTCTGAAGATGTTGCGATTTGTGTAGTTGGGGAAGAAATTTAGAGGCTACAAAATGGAAGGGAAACCAATACATAACTGTCCTTGTAAAATTCTGGAATTAGACAGTGAGTCTGCAGTGTTTAGAAGAATGAGAAAGAAGGGAGGAGTGGTGGATGGTATTTTAATTTGCCCAGAAAGCTGGGCTGAATTTATTCCCTAGCATTCCTGGAGGCTCCTGGTGCACTCCGCCCGTAACAGGGAGCTACACAGATAAAGAAAGCCTGGGGAAAGAACACCAGATTCTGGAAAGCTTCAGTAGCACCAAGAGAGAATTAAGAGACCAACTAAACATTATGGTATTTTCTCAGGGCAAAATCGGAAACCCTTTAGAAAACAGAAGACACGACCTAAATGCTCCTTTCAAGGTTTTTTTATGTTAAAAATGTCTTCGATGAAAGTATTTCAGATTTTTTTGTGTCTTAATGATTTTAGATTTCAGAGTACTTATCTTCACTTGAACCTAAAAAAAAAAAAGTGTTTTGTTCACCCAATCCTAAGGAAAAAAAAAAAGATATCTTGTTCACACAGTAACTTCCCTTTATTCGGGAGGCTCAGAGAGTATTGTGATAATATCTGCAATTCGGAAAGACAAATCCTTTTTATTTTGTATTTATTTTTTTTTGAAGTCTTTGTTTGAATTCCAGTGAGTTAACATCGAGCGTTATAGCAGTCTCACATGTCCACTACAGTAATTCAGCACTTCTGTACATCACCCGGTGTTCCCCGGGATAAGATCCCTCCTTAATCCCCATCACCTCGTTCACCGATCCCCCCCGCCCCACCTCTCCTCTGGTAACCATCAGTTTATTCTGTATTATTAAGGGTATATATTGATTTGTCTCTCTTTTCCTTTGCTAGTTTATTTTGTGTTTCTTAAGGTCCACATATGAGTGAAACCATATGGTATTTGACTTATTTCACTTAGCATGATACTCTCTACATCCATCCATGTCGTTGCAAAAGGCAAGATTCCATTCCTCTTTATGGCTGACATATATGTGTATGTGTATATATAAACATAAATATGTATATAACATATATATCACATATATAACACATATATATTATATATAACATATATATCACATATATAACATATATCACACATATATAACATATACATAACATATATCACATCACATATATAACATATATTACATATATATAACATATATACATAACACATAATACACACACATATGTGTGTGTGTGTGTGTGTGTGTGTGTATAACATACATATTTCACATCATCTTTATTCATCAGTTGATGGACACTTGCGTTGCTTCCATATCTTGGCTTATTATAAATAATGCTGCTACAAACATAGGTTTGCAGGTATCCCTTTGCATTAGTTTTCTTGTATTCTTTGGAAAAATCTACAGTAGTCCCATAGCTGGACCATAAGGTAGCTCTCTTTGTAACTTTTTGAGGAACATCCATAGTTTTCCACAGTGGCTGCACCAATTTGCATAAGACAAGTCCCCTTTGTAATTTTTTTTTTTCTCCTGCTTTTGCTGATAATACAGTAACTCCTTCCTGGCTTGGCGTTAATATAAATAATTCATCCAGCCTCTGGCTAATCTCCAGAGCTTCTGATTCTCCTTCAGACATGAGGATCAGCTGGAACAACGTGGGCTAAGGTTGGAACAGAGTAAAACAGAGGACAGGTTCTTGTATGGAATTTATTTCTTCTTACCCCCAGCTTTCCTCCTTTCTTCCAGAATGTGGAAATAAATGTGAAAGCCAGGTGGGTAGAAGAGAGGAAGAGGGCAATTCAGTTGCAGAAAGTTTATAGAAAGTCCTCTTTAGACGGGGTGCCTGGCTAGCTCAGTGGATAGAGCACATGACCCTTGATCTCAGGGTTTGATTTCAGGCCCTATGTTGGGTGTGGAACCTACTTTAAAAAATTGAAAAAGTCATGTTTTTAAAAAAATTTTTTTGTAATTTTTAAAAAATGTTTATTTATTTTTGAGAGAGGCAGAATATGAGCAGGGGAGGGACAGAGAAAGAGGGAGACACGGAATCCGAAGCAGCCTCTAAGCTGTCAGCACAGAGCCCGACGCGGGCCTCGAACCCACGAACCACAGGATCATGACCTGGGCTAAAGCCGGGTGCCTATCCAACTGAGCCCCCCAGACGCCTCTCCCTCCCCCTCACCCCGGCCCCAAACGTCATCTTTATATGGGAGCTAGTTGTTCACACTAGAGAGAGGGTAGATGTAAATTCATTCTTAATTCTTAAGATATCAATTTGCATAATGGGGCAGGGACCCTAAGAGGCTGGGTCATAACCCCGGTGCAGAAGGATCAGTGTTTAATTATGATTGACATGATGGTGATCTATCAATTTAATTTGTTCTTTTAAATCACTATGGAAATAAAAGTAAGTATTTGGCTAACCCCACTCATTAGCTAACGGGGCATGTAGACTGTAGGACTCTTTTATCTAAAATAGGCGGGGCTGTCTTCACGTAGGTGTTCTTTCTTCACCATCCAAAGAATGTTTTGAAATGGGGTAGGTGCAAAAGTTTCACGGGGGACAGAAATGCCTAAAAAGTTTGTGGAGATGTGTAATTTCTAAGAAGAAACCCAATGCCTACTTTGCACTTTGTCTGGTACGTGATTTGACATTTGTTTAATAAACTGCTCTATTCCAATGAGTTGTGCCTTGCAACAGGCAGTGTGAGAGTTTGCAGAGTTATTATAAACATGCTAACGCTGTTCACAGTCTTTGTAGATGACTTTTTAGAATTAACGTAAGGTTCGGTTTGGAATTATCGAAGAGAAATTTTATCGTTGCCTAATGATGCGCCATTTTTGGCCCCTAATTTGCCTCTCGTCTCCAAGTAACTTCCGGTTGTTCAAAAAACAAAGCCGCCGCTATTAACAGGAAGGTAAAATTCAAAGGATGAAAATAAATTGTCATCAGTAATGATATTAAGATGAATGTTCCATAAATAGGTTATTGCTAATTTGGACTAATGAAAGCGACCACCAGAAAAAACTCTGCCAAATTTGGGTCATTTCTCTTTCCACAAGAAAGAGCTTTATTCAATGGAAGTGCAAAAAAAAACGATGGAAAATAATGCTTTGCAAAGTACTCCTAAGCAGATGGGCAACTACTACATTGGTTAAAAATTTGTGGGTAGTTTTGTAGAAAAGGCTTCGTTATAAAGCACTTGACATTTCTTTCCTTCCAAGCCAAATTAATTCTCCATTTACATACTTGCTTATGAAAGAAAAATATTTAGTAACCCCCATTTTCACGGTAGCAAACTTTCAAAGGTTCTTTATTGCCACAAAAAAAAGTTTTGATTCAGAGCAGAGAGGATTATTTAAAAAGACATTTTTCTCTAATGTGTCTCTGGTAGATATACTTGAATTTATTACATGCAAAAGCTCTAATTGCCATCCCTTCTCAAAACTGGAATCGTGTTTGGAAATTAGGAAATAAATTACCCACACCTATTTAATTTTAGGTACGTATCAGTATTAACATATATATTTTATTCTGTAGTAAGACCTGGTATAGAATTTTAATATTACTGATATTTTTCTCTTTACTTGGGAAGAGATTGCAAGGTTTCCAATTGATGAAACCGGCACTCATTATATATCATGTGGCTCAAAATTGTCATTGCTTTATGTGTTGGGTAAGTTTACCTATTTCGAGCCATCTGCAAACATGCAAAGATTTAGGCTAAGAATCCATCGATTTATCGTTGTGCCACGTTGTGAGAGGCAGGGATTCCTTTATACAGTCTTGAATATTCATCTCACTCAATAACTGTGGAGGGAAAATGAGAATTAACACACACGGGCGCGCACACACGTATTAGAAGTGGGAACTACCACTGCGTACCCTTCCTCCCTCGACTCGACCCTACCTTTTTCATCCACCTGTGCGTAAACAAAGCAGGTGTGGTCCAGCCAAACCCAGAGTTGTCAGTGTTAAAGCAAATAAATGGCTTAGCACCTCAGCCCTCCTTTTTGGTGTTTGTTTCTGTATATAAATGTGTTTGAGGTTTCCAGCATCGCCAGAACATTGGCTGTTGAGAGACGGAAAACATGCAGTTCATAGCAGATGGGTGAAGCCTTTTCCTGGCAGTGTTGCCAAAATGGGATCAGTCAACAGCATTTCATGCTCCATTTGTCCAAGAGCAGTCCACCTGGGGAAACCCTGTGGAACCGTGCCTATTAGGAAAACACCTTAACACGTTGCTGTAAATAAAAACTCACCAGTTGGCATTTCTCGGGAAGCAAATAGTTTCTCCAGTGAGCCCTCTGCCACTTTCACTTCTTTGGTCTTTTCTCCCTTTTTTTCAACCGCGACCATTTATTTTCTTTGCTGGCGAAAGACGCGACGCAGAGAAGCCGTCTAGAGCCCTCCCCCGCAATGCTTGACCTTGGAACTTTTTTCTTCCTACTTCTTGAGCTCATGGTCTTCCGGCAGACCTCATGTGGCATAGATCTGCCTCTTTTTTTCACCTGCCATCCCCTCTGTGTTGCCTTCTCTTTGGTTTCATTACGTCTCTCCCCCCCTCCCCGCCCCCCTTAACCTTAGGGTGTGTTAGGCTGGGAGTGAGAATTATGAGCCAGGGAGCCCCTGTGACCTTCACCGCTCAAGAAACGCATGCCGAGAGGGAGTGGGGTTTGGGGGATGATGAAATAAAAATCGGGTGCTTTGGGAGGCCAGCAGCGGCCAGGAGGTAATCCCTTTTCGTTCTCTGGTTCCTACAACGTTTCCAGGTGTAAAGTGGATATCGCAGCGCTGCCTCTGAAGCAAGCCAACTGCTTGGAGCTGCCCCTGGAGAGCTGCCTGGGGGCCCTCCTGCTGTTGATCACGCTCACTCCCTGTGCTGGAGTCTCCGTCTCTGATCTGTGCGTGTGCCCCTTAGCAGACCCCAGCGAGAGAAAGCAGATTGCCCAGCGATATGTGAGTGCTTTGCCTCGCCACCCGGCTGCTCCCCACCACCTCCGCTTTGGGGTTGAAACAAAGTCTATGAATTAAGAAAAAAAAAATGCATGAAAAGAGATCTTTGTCCAAAGTTTAATGGCATGTCTCATAAAACAAGACATCAGATCGAGAGGTTAATGCATTAGCGAGAAGGTGAAAGTCGATTAGGCTTTGCTGTTTTGAAAGCCGAAAATGGTGTTTTGAATTTTCAGCGTTCAGAAACTCTTCGGAGAACGTTGAAATCCACAAGGAGGCAAACTTGTTTAGCATGCCTGCATATGTAAAAACGAATTTTAATAGAAGTTCATAGAAATAGCCTTTTTTTTTTTCTTTTTCAACCAGCCATCAGGTTGGCTATGTTACACCCACCTTTCCAGAACCTCTGAGAATCGAGTGAGAAAGTGCTTCTGTCTCATAAAGCAACGCAAAGCCCCGGACAGGCACAGAATGGTGTTCTGTACTACCCTGGATAATAATGGCAGTGTGTGATTTTTGCCTGAGTAGTTGCAATGCGCTTACAAGTCCACTCAGCATTTTTAAATCCAATGGCTTCGTTGCTCTTCATTTATTTTCTGTATTCGGGCTTTCTAGGTGTCCTTATTTGCATTCTGTTTTTATCCCGTCTTCTTTGTAAATCAATACATTTGTCTTATGGCCGCACATGAAAGGCATGTTTTAGAAGAACAACACGAAAATGAAGCAAAGAAGAATCCCTATTTAATGGGAATATTATTCTCAGCGTTAACTGTAGGGCCTCCAAAATCCTCCACTGTGAGGTGTATTGATTAATTGAATAATTCTTTATCTTCGGGAGTGCAAAACCCAACCACACATCTTATTGTCAATGCGGACTTTGTGCCAGGTTGGCCTGTTGTAGAGGAGTTTCTACAAAATCCACTTTTAATATTCTTTGATGACTTCAGTCAAGCGTATGAAAATTTGATGATAAAACTTAAAACTTTCCCCTGGACTTTCCCATGGAGAAATTACCAAACTTAACCAAATTCACAAGGAGGGTCATGTATTTATAAGGTGATTTTAAGTAAGATCATCCTGGCTGCTTTGAATAATGCCTCAGGATTTGAGGAGTACTAATGGAAAATGGGTTTTAAGAGGCTCATCAAAAAAGAAATTTTTTTTTGTGTTTTCAGCTAAAGAGCTGGGCAGTGTGTTAGAGGGAAAGAAGGCCATGTCAAAAACACAAGTTCCAGACTTCTTGAATTTTAGCTTGTGAGACTAGATCATACTGAAGGCATTTTCACATTTAAACAGTAAAAGTATTTATTTCAAATGTTTTCATTTAGATTAAAATATTTTAAACTAGCTTAAAAACTGCAGGTTTTGTTTTGTTTTTTGGGTTTTTGTGTTGTTTTTTTTTTCTTTAGGTTGGAAATGCACAGCAGAAACAACTTTCACAAGTGCGTAGAAATGATGCATAGTAAGTTAGGCACACCTGAACTATTATTAAGTTACTGTTATTCTATCCTGAAATGTCTAAATAACAAGGATTTTACTATCCTCCCATAAATCCCCAAGGCCTGCTTATCACAGGTTTTTAGCAAATGATACAATGATAGCGGAAATATTATATCCAAAAGTTTTAAAGCAGCATCTTTTCAGCAACTGTATTCTGGAGGCATGCAGAGATACTTTATCCGCTTATCTCTTTCATGAACCATTTCGGAAGGATGCCGTGTACAGAGATACCGAAATATTGCTATCCATGCAATATACATAATTCTTTTTTTTTTTTTAGTTTTTTAAAACATTTATTCATTTTTGAGAGACAGAGAGACAGAACATGAGTAGGGGAGGGGCAGAGAGAGAGGGAGACACAGAATCCGAAGTGGGCTCCAGGTTCTGAGCTGTCAGCAGAGCCCGACACGGGGCTCGAACTCATGGACCGTGAGATCATGTCCTGAGCCAAAGTCGGAAGCTTAACTGACTGAGCCACCCAGGCCCCCCTGCGATATGCATAATTCTTAAGGATTTTCAAGCATTGGCTCATGCAAACTGAAAAATAAAATAAGTGTGAATACAGGGTGGTACTACATGCTCAATGTTTAATTTAATGAGGTGGCTAAAACGTGAACCAGAAAACGCACTCTCTTTCCATCCCAGCTCTCTTTCCAGTAGTAATAAGTATCTGTGAAGGGTCCAAGTTGGGTCCTCTGGTATCCTTAAATTTTGTACTAACTAGGTCAGAATAATGTTGCCTTTTCGAGTGATTTAAAACTTTTAATCAAGAGAAAGAAGGGGAAGAAGAGAATGAAAAATGAAAAAAAAAAAAAGAGAGAGATGTACCACATTTTGGGATATCTGTGCCATCAGTGGGGGCGATGTTAAGAGTAGATTGTGTGTGTGTTGTAATTGGTTTATTCTGAAGTCCCTTTTAATCTGTTGCTATGAATGCCTAACTGCCCCATTGACATAATGCACTTTGGAACTTTTCTAAGCTTTGCACAAGAAAGGTGATGATAAATCTAGAATGTACTTCTGTAGGACTTTATGGCATTAAATAGTATACTAGAAAGTCATTCTCATGCATAATCTACTTTGCTCCCCCTTAGTGCTTACAGAATTCCCTGAAAGATATGAAGGACGTCGGCATTTTACAAGTGAAGGTCTTAAAAGCAGTAGATCTCTTAGCAGCGGATTTCTCAGGTATAAACATTTTTAATTCATTTTCATTTTTATTTATTTCCCGCTTTGAAGTGATCCGATGACAAAGCAAAATGTCTTCATGGGGCGCCTGGGTGGCTCAGTTGGTTAAGCGTCCGACTTCGGCTCAGGTCATGATCTCCTGGTCTCGGGAGTTCAGGCCCGGGCTCTGTGATGAGAGCTCAGAGCCCGGAGCCTGCTTCGGATTCTGTGTCTCCCATCTCTGCCCCTCCCCTGCTCATGCTATTTCTCATCAATAAATCAACTTAAAAACTAAAGAAAAAAATAATAAAACTCAATGTCTTCATGAGCGAAAGCGTATACACACAGCCATTATGCTCTTTCATATATTAAGGAGGGCACTTGCTGTGATGAGCACTGGGTGTTGTATGTAAGGGATGAATCACGGGATTCTACTCCTGAAATCAAGGTAACACTCTACGGTCCCTAACTAGAACTTAAATAAAACATTTGAAAACAAACAAACAAAAAACCCAAATAGAGTAATAGAAGAAAAAAAAAAAAGATGCATTTAAGCAGGTTTTTTTTTCCACTTAATGAACCTTTTTCACAAAATCGTTTTTTTTCAAATAATTTTCTTTCTTTAAAAAAAATTTTTTTTTAATGTTTATTTTTGAGACAGAGGGAGACAGAGCACACGTGGGGGAGGGGCAGAGAGAGGGAGACACAGAATCTGAAACAGGCTCCAGGCTCTGAGCTGTCAGCACAGAGCCCGACGCAGGGCTCGAACTCACGGACCGAGAGATCATGACCTGAGCTGAAGTCAGGCACCCAACTGACTGAGCCACCCAGGTGCCCCACGAACTTGAAATTTGAGACAGAGATAGAGCAGACATGCTTTGTGCTGAGTTATGCTGGACTATGAGGAGAGTAATCCAGACATTCCAATGTCTGATCGGAGGGAGACTCTCCTCTGATTGCCAAATTAACCCATTGTGCTAGCAGTTCAGACACGATATGGCAAATGCTATTTACCAAGAAAATTGATAAATACAAAGAATATTTTACAGCATGGTTTTCTTTTTTTTTTTTTTTTTTTTTTTTTTAATTTTTTTTTTCAACGTTTTTTTATTTATTTTTGGGACAGAGAGAGACAGAGCATGAACGGGGGAGGGGCAGAGAGAGAGGGAGACACAGAATCGGAAACAGGCTCCAGGCTCCGAGCCATCAGCCCAGAGCCTGACGCGGGGCTCGAACTCACAGACTGCGAGATCGTGACCTGGCTGAAGTCGGACGCTTAACCGACTGCGCCACCCAGGCGCCCCTACAGCATGGTTTTCTGCGTGGACAAGGTATTGAAGGACCCATTCATCTCCTATTTTTAGAATGTGGTCTACTCTCTTCTACACAGAAAGTTCTATGTGACAGTCACCTCAACTTTTGAGACTGAGGGTGAGGAAGATCCAACTTTGGAAAAAAGAATTTTTATTTTATTTTATTTTATTTTATTTTATTTTATTTTATTTTATTATTTTTAACATTTATTTATTTTTGAGAGATAGAGACAGAGCATGAGCAGGGGAGGGGCAGCGAGAGAAGGGGATACAGAATCCAAAGCAGGCTCCAGACTCCGAGCTGTTAGCACAGAGCCCTATGCAGGGCTCGAACTCACGAGCTGTGAGATCATGGCCTGAGCCAGCTGCCCCAGAAAAAAATAATTTTAACTTTAAGCACTGTATATTACAAAAATGATGGAAAATATAAATGCAATTGTTTTTTTGTAAAGGACTTCTCCTTCCCCTCCCTCAAAAAATGAACCAATAGAAATTATTGCTGTATAAGCCACGGGAAATAAGGTGATGTTGATCTTAAGGAAATACCCAGTGAGAAGATCCAAAAATGGTATTTTGGCCAATATGAATTAAAGAATTTGGGGGGTTAAAGATGAAATATTCAAATGACTACTTCGAACATTCATTAATTTAGTTGCAAATGTTTATAGTCTCATAATTGATTTAGAAATTTTCCTTTCTTAAGAAAGTTTAAATAAAAAACCTTTTTTTAAAATTAAAAAAAATTTCATGTGTACTTATTATTAAGAGACAGAGAGAGAGACAGAGCATGAGAGGGGGAGGGGCAGCGAGAGGGGGAGACACAGAATCTGAAGCAGACTCTAGGGTCTGAGCTGTCAGCACAGAGCCTGACGTGGGGCTCGAACTCACGAGCCACGAGGTCGTGACTTGAGCTGAAGTCCTGCACTTAACCGAGCCACCCAGACACCTCTATTTTTTTTTTTTTTTAAATTTAATGTTTGTTTATATTTGAAAGAGAGAGGCAGAGACAGAGACAGAGCACAAGCCGGGGAGGGGCAGAGAGAGAGGAGACACAGACTCCAAAGCAGGCTCCAGGCTCTGAGCCGTCAGCACAGAGCCCGACGTGAGAGTTCAGACTCATGAACTGTGAGATCATGACCTGAGCCGAAGTCGGACGCTTAACCGACTGCGCCACCCAGGCGCCCCGGAAACACATTTTTAAAACCTCCTTAATTTCACCCGTCCTGACAGGTACCCTTTCTGCATCCCCCCAAACTAGTATCTGTGGAGGTGTTTCAAGTCAATGTCGCTTTTCCAAACAGTATTTTGACTATTAAAGTGAATAAGAAAGGAACCTAAAAAAAAAAAAAAAAAAAAAAAAAAAAAAAAAAAAAAAAAAAGCCAGGAGATAAAGCAAAACTCTCTTTTCAGAAGAATAATTTGGGGGGAAAATGTTGTCATTTTGTCATTTTCTTTATATTCAAGATTCTCGTAGATAGTTTTGGAATGGCTGAAGACAAGTACCAGAAGATTCCAGTCACAAAAAGCAGTGGTTACAAATCCAGTCATGCTGTGTGGTTTGACTAAATGCCCTGATGTTTCACTGTCTCTGTATTATTTATGGGAAAATTATCACTCGGAATTGAAGCAAAGTTCCTTGTCATTAGCTAAACATGTCTTTAGACCACATTGATCTTTATTTTTAGAACCAGATTTCACAGTCTGTGTTCTTTATTGGCTGGCAGGCTCCTGTGTGAATCCTCTGGTCTATTCTCAACCAGGATATTGCTTTAGGGCAACAAAGTGGACCTAATGCAGAGAGTTGTAAAGCAAATTTTCTATATGAAGAAAAGAAATGGATTCAGACTGCAGGGAGGTAGCAATAGGGATGTCATTAAGACCTGCAAGAGGTTAGCGTCTGTATCATATGGTGGGGACTCACACATTATCTGTTATTATTGTTAGCAATTCAATTGCTATGCGGTGAAAAATGCTGTCTGCTGGTGAATCAGAAGAGGTGTGTATACCCAAGATTGTCAGTACCAGAAACATTTAAGAAATAAGTAACCAATTATACCCCATGCCCCGCCTTTTCCAGCCTGCAGTACTTTATAAATGAGCGTTCTATGGCAGTGGCTCCAGAAACAAAGCATTCACTCCTGCAAATAAAAAAAGAAATGTATTTACTCTGAATAACCAGGGGCGTCCTCAGAGAATGGTCATTATTTTAGACAGTTTCCTACTTTTTGATCATTCTTTTTTTCTTACAAACAGTGCTGAATAACCACAATAACGGATGCTTTAAGTTTGTTTTACAGAAGATTCCGGGAGAACATTGATAAAGCTAACGTTCAGGGAGAGATCTTGGTAGTATTGTGTATGGAGGTTATTGTCAAGAGTTCGCAGAGTACAGAGTACATGTCCTAGAAGGGCAATGAAGGCACTTGGTCAGCCTTCTTGTCAACGGTTTGCCCATTTTGAAGTGATCTCTGTCGTAGCAAGGAGGACTTCAAAAAAGAAAATATTGGGGCGCCTGGGTGGCGCAGTCGGTTAAGGGTCCGACTTCAGCCAGGTCACGATCTCGCGGTCTGTGAGTTCGAGCCCCGCGTCAGGCTCTGGGCTGATGGCTCGGAGCCTGGAGCCTGTTTCTGATTCTGTGTCTCCCTCTCTCTCTGCCCCTCCCCCGTTCATGCTCTGTCTCTCTCTGTCCCAAAAATAAATAAAAAACGTTGAAAAAAAAAAAAAAAAAAAAAAAAAGAAAATATTAACTGCGCATTGCCACTGCGGTCAAAGTAGGATACTCTCTCTTAGTGGTTATTGGTGTTATGATTATCTAATCATAAAAAAATACAGCCTAATATAATTATAGAGTCATGAGAAGAAATTAAACTTTGGAGACATTAAATCCCCATTACTTTGCTAATATTTTAGAACATTGAAATAGTAGATGTATATATGATATACGTAATATATATACACTTTATATACACTTTGTATATATACATATATGTATATACATATGTGTGTATACTATTTACACACAAGCCTAATCACTAAATTGAATTTCTTTCCAAATGAGAAGTAAAAATGTGCTTTTTAAATGAAGAAAAAAAGTGTACCTTTCCAAATGTGTTAGAAGATATTAATAATGTAAATTTACGTATATCACCAGTATTAAGATATTTACAAAAGATAAAGGCTTCAGTGCTCTAATGTATAAAAAAGATATTTATTAGTTTTGAATTCACGCATTCTTTTATAAATATGCCATTCTGTTGTGTGATGGAACGTATTCAATGCTCATATGTTTGAATTTATAGGTAGCTTGGTATTTTTTTTTTTTTTATGTCTGGCATTTGTTTGTATATAAGTGAGACGACGCTTAAAAAATCCGAAGTAATGTATCTTCTCTTGCAGTCGGTCCGTCTAAAATTGGTGAAAGACATTTTAATGTTCTCTACAGCCAATATTAGATGTGGATGGCCATAAGCAGTCATTCTAATAGAAGAGCCTGTCAGATATTTTTATTAAAGAGTTTGTCTCACAAACCCCTTGAGTCCAACGTAACCTAAAATTTTTAAGTAATAGGTTGTCCATTCTGATGCTATTGCTTCTGTAGTAAAGCAGGCCATAGCCTTGATTCACGAAACAGATGATAAATTGTACTTTGAGACTCAAGGTGAGGCTGGCTGTCGGTAATGCTTAATGAGACCCACATATGCCACTCAGCTGCTGCCAGTCTTAAAACTCAGCTGTTTTGAGAAGAAAGTAACCCACATTCTAATGAAGTGAGAGGAAGATTTTGTTCAGGACAGAGCTGAGAAAATGATGTGTGCAACAGGTTCCCTCTATGGTAAAGCCCTCAGAGAGAACGGTGCCATAGCGTCCACTTTGCCCGGGGCTACATCAGATTCATGAGTTAATACTGTGGGGAAAAAAACAGAGTTTATATCATGAAGGATAATAATGTAGGCGACAGACAAATAGAAGAATTGTCAAAGAACTGAATCTTTTCTCATCAGGTTTGTATTTCGGTACAAACGACAATGCTTAACCTACCTAGTGAGAGAGCAACCAGTGAAAAGTGGGAAACTGTTTACTATATGTTCAGCACACATAGGGAGGATTGTTCTGGAGAGCCTTATTATAATTGATAGACTATGGTGGGAAACCTGCTAGATTTTAACATTAAGGGGTTGCTTCCATGTTTCAGTATTGAAGCCATCATAACTACCATGTACATAAAGAAAGTACCTGCCAAATTCAACACCTAGTCAATGACTCTTCTTTTATATTCTCTGAATCAAGGTGTGGGTTTCACACTTCTTCCTTCCTGTTAATTAAGCCTCCTCTTTATTCTTTACAATAATTCTTATATGTTGACATCCTTTCCCCTAGGGAATCTTCTAGCGGTAAGACTGGCTATTGTTCGGTCTCCCTCTGCTTCATTATTCTACCCTGTTACCACTGCCAAGGTGCCCCTACCCATTAAGAATTCTGGGCATAAAATGGGGGTTGTAGAAACGTAGGAGAGTTTTCTTGACCTCACCAAGCCAACGGCAACAAAAGAGCATGCGGAGCAGCGTGGCAAGCCCACCTCCTTGTAGAATGACAATAAGTAATGTAACAATGTAATGGAACACAGATCTCAATATCTCTCCTCTTTGTAGCACAATCCTATCTTAAGTCTTCACGTTCTTGTCATGGTAATAATCTGTCCGCCATGATGAGAACCTGGGGAGGTATCTATCAAGAGATGACGAAGGAACAGACCGGAAATACCACCTTTGCTCACATCTTAGAGTTACTTGTTCTCCGGGGACTTTTCTTGCATCCTTGCAACTTCTTTGGCACATTTTGCCCTACAAAACCCACCCATCAGAGGCAAAAAGCGTTCAAATATGTCTGGATCTTCGTGACTTCTTGGCAGTAGGGTTGTCACGTGGACCCTTTCTCTGTTGCCAGTGGTAATAAGACAACTGCCATATATATATATATATATATATATATATATATATATATATTTGTTATTGCTAAGTAGCTTCATTTGATAAATAAGCAGGATAGGGTCCCCAGTAGCACCTGATCCAGGAGAACAAAGATACATGTAATTCCCAAATCCCCACCTTCTTTCCAGGGAGCCCAATATAGCTTCCCAGTTGCTTTTAAAACTTGTGTCAACTAAGTCAGCTTGGTGGCAGATCTAGCGACTTTCAAGAAATATTCATTGAGTACCTACTGTACCTCAGACACACCCTTAGGGAACTTGGTGGCTCAGCCTTTCTCAGAGTTGCCTGTAGGGGGCAGCAGGTATCATGGAAGTGAATGAGGACCTTGCTCAAAATCTGGGTGGCATTTCCAGTTCCCAGTGCCATTAGGAGGAGCTCTTGGTCTGTTGTTCCACACACAGGGATCATCTCTCCTGCCTGGGGTAGAGTTCTCCATTCATTCAGTGAATGAGCCTTCAGAGATCTTGACTCAGGGGTTAAGTCAATCGGTGTTCAATGCAATGACTTATTCGTCAAAGATGGAACTCAGTCCCCATTTTTTTTACTCTTTATTTTTATGGTAGCTGCTTTCATTCTAATCCATATCTATTATGGTGTAAAACAGACACAGAAATGGAGAACTATTTTAAATCTTGGTTCTACCACATACTGGCCTTAGGTCCCCTTGCCCGCGGATATTTTGAGGGTTAATTAAAACCTACGTGAACATGCCTGACACATATTGCATGTTCAATAAATACTATTTCCATTTTTTATTAAATCTATTCGAGTAGATTATGGTTGATGTGGAGAATTCCAAAGATTATTGTCTTAATATTTTGTTTATAATTTTCTATCAAATAACATCAGAAATACCAGGATTTCTCATCGCACTTGGCTTTTCTTTTTTTTTTTTTTTTTTCAACGTTTTTTTAATTTATTTTTGGGACAGAGAGAGACAGAGCATGAACGGGGGAGGGGCAGAGAGAGAGGGAGACACAGAATCGGAAACAGGCTCCAGGCTCTGAGCCACCAGCCCAGAGCCCGACGCGGGGCTCGAACTCACGGACCGCGAGATCGTGACCTGGCTGAAGTCGGACGCTTAACCGACTGCGCCACCCAGGCGCCCCACGCACTTGGCTTTTCAACGAACACTTTGAGAAATCTAGTTACCAGTCTAAAATGTTTTTTCTTTTTGTTCTGTTTCTGCTGCCTGATAAAAGTAAAGAAAAAAAATGTGTTTTCTGGTAGGAAAATTCTTAATACTGGTTTAATACTTAAGCCACTTTGGTGCTTGCTTTCACATTTTGATAATCTGAATAATAGTTTTATCAATATAAAATACTTTTGCGGGGCTCATCAGTTTTTTTGTTACATACAAGAGCGCTATTCTGAAAAACTATTGACCAAAACACTTCATTTAGATCCCACACTGTAGAGTAGAAATATTCCAGCCATATGCTGCAATCATGACTTTTGAGTAGTTTCTATAAATTATTCCATTGACCATGAATTTTTTTGATTGTTTTTTGTTTTCTTCAAAACATGACTGCTTGTATCAGAGGAAAAGAGCCTTACAGTTACTGTTCACTGGGGATTTTAAGTCACCTGTCCATTTTCTGGTTTGTTTTCATTGTCTGTTTGAAGTTGTATCCATAGCAATACCTCTCCTCTTAAAGATGCCCTATTTTCAAAGGGACGACTGTAATTGCAATTTCTAAAAGCCTTAACAATAGTGATTGAATGCTTTTAATTTCCTTGAGAACTATTGGATAGCTGGGCTCAAATCAAGACCAACTTTTTAAAAACACATCAAAAACTATATAAATCTGTCTTTGGCTCGCCATCTGCTTTAATAGTCTGCCAAAGAACATGGGACTCTCGTCGGCGCAGCGTTTGGAAGTATGTGTAATATTTAGCAGTGTTTAAATTAGTAGGACCTAGAGAGTGAATGAACTCAGTGCGCTTTTGGCCTGCGAATTAACAAAGGAGTCACTTGGATCTTATTAGTTGGGTTCTTAGTAATTAATGAATTTTTTCAGCAAACATACCTGCTCTATGGGAGAGGCTGTGGTAGGCTCTGGGGATGTCTCAGGGAATAGGCATTGACCCTCGCTCCCACATGAAGCGGCTAATTAAACCAGCAGGATCCACAGTTGACATTTGAACAGTAAGGGGCGGGGGTAGGAGCATTGAGAGTCCATACAGTCAAAATGGGCAAAAATTGGAATTTAACTCTTAATTTTTTAATGTTTGTTTGCTTGTTTATTTTTTGAGAGAGAACACGAAGCAGGGAGGGTCAGAGAGAGAGGGAGACAGGATCTGAAGCAGGCTCTGCGTTGAGAGCAGAAAGCCCAATGTGGGATGGGGTGGCGGGGGGGGGGGGGGGGCTTGAACTCCCAAACCGTGAGATCACCACCTGAGCTGAAATCGGACGCTTAAGAGACTGAGCCACCCAAGGGTCCCGGCATGTAACTTTTAAGTACTCATAGCCTACTGTTGACCTGAAGCCTTTTTGATAACACAAAGAGCCGAGTAACACATACGTGTATGTTATATGTATTATATACTGTATTTTTCCAATAGAAAATGTTATTAAGAAAACCATGGAAGAGAAAATTCATTTGCGGTATGATACTGCATTATTTATTTTTTAAAAAAAAAATCCACCTAGGAGTGTACCGGCACGATTCAAACGTGTGTTGTTCACGGGTCAGTGGTAATGACAGTTGTACTCCTAAGGTCAAGAACAGGATGCCAAGGTTCATTAAAAGGACACCTGCTTGGTGTTCCTGCGATGTTTTAACAAGGATGTCAGAGATGAGTTAGCACGGCAGAGGTAAAAGGAAAGCATTTGAAAACCAGGGGACAGCATGTTCCAGAGCCTACAGCGTTCTCCCCAGACCTGGAAGAAATCACGTGCCTGGAGGATTTTCAGGGTGCAACAGTGGAAAGGGGGAGATGTTAGGCAAATGGAGTAGACGGTGCTGGTGTTTCTTTTTTTTTTTCGAACTTGACTAGTGACGGGAATGGAGTCAGAAGAAGGAAAAATTCTTACGTCACTAGTTCTTATATGTTTTCTGTGTTTGTGCTGGAATGGTAGAAACGTGCAAACTTAGTTAAATAACATTTCAGCAAAACTGAGTCCTTCTCTTCCTCTGTGGATCTCGCAGCCCTAATATAGACCCGTCTGTGCCATGCTCTGGATGTCTGCAGCAGTGACGTAAGGACGTGGTCACCTGTGTGACTCCACCGAGGCCTTTCTTTGGATTCGAAAAGCTTGCAACCCACTCGGAGGCAGGACGTACTTGGAAAGTTAGACCCAGCACCAACAGAGATCAGTGTTTCTTCTTTGAAAACCCCTCTCGGCTCGTAGCACGGTGTTGTTTACGTTGCCGGGATCACAGAGTATTTGTCGGATAAAGGAGCAGGTGCACCATGCAGTGAAGCATCATAATTTTCAAGTTAATCATCATAGGGGTTGGGGGGAAAGGGGAGGCACCACGGAGCCTCAGGTTGCAGAGAAAGTTCTATGAAGATGATGCATCTTGAACTAGGTCTTGGAGGTGAGTTGGCCTTCGTGTTTTGGTTAGGACCAAGGGCTGGGAGAGCATTGCAGGGAGAGGTCATTCCACATGCAGAATAGGAAGCGTATCCCAGCCCCACATCTCTGTGTGCTGGTCAGGGGTGGGGGGAAAGACACATCAACCTCGATAATAGGGTTGGGGAATAGAGGGTAGATCAGGATGGATCGTGTGGGGTAAATTGTCAGAGAATAAGTTTTTAAGATGAGTGCTTTGTACCAGTATGCAGTGGTAAGGTTTATATGCATATGTTTGGAAACAAGGCGTGAAGGGAGGGTTTATGGAAATTTACTCTGGCATGGCTCTGTGGGCCTCCCCTTCTGAGCCATCATGCTTTACCCTTAACTTCAGGAAGGATCTTCCTCTAGAAACCCTAGTACCATGCAACTGAGTCACCAGTGGTGGGACCGTGTCGAGGTGACGTGTGTCTGGATATAGAAGAGGTCATCTAGGTGTTTTACCTGTGCAGCCAGGTGGACCAAAAAGCAAAAAGCGCTGTTGCAAGTGTGTGTACGTCAGTTTGCCTGGTGCGTGTGCCCAGTGCCATTGGGAGAACACTTGGACGTTTCACGTATTACGGGAGATCACTTTTTTCCTCCCCGATAAACACATTCATGATGGAAATTTCATTGAAAGGCCCCAGACACCCGGAACCGTGTTAGGGAAGGAAAGCAACCCAGAAAGGGTAGATGAACTACTCCATAAATGTGTTTATGTCTTTGTTTCTTCTTCCTCCTCTCTGCCTGTTTATACTGTAATATTAACAAATGCAGCGTTTTAATGAGCTTTGACGGAATTACCTTCGGAGGGTTGGTGCGGTATGTTCCTGGGAGACGCATAACTGAAGTTCCCAGTTTCTGGAAGGAAGTCTGTTCCTCATTAGCTGGGACGGCTAAGAGTGTGCTGGCTCAAGAGCGAGGGGGCCACAGCTCCAGCCCACCTGTGCCTGCACAGGACCGGCCGTGTCTCTGCCCTGCTGTGGAGTCACCCCAGGGCTTTCATTAAATGTGTCAGGTGGTTTCTCTGGAGGGACTGCTGATGCAGTGTCATGTGGGTGTCTCTGGAGGAGCAGTCCTGACACCTACTAACAGTCTGGCAAACGGTTAAGTAGCTGTTTTGAGCCCAGGTTGAGAGCTCCAGCGTCGTCCACCTGAGCGCTCAGCGGGGAGCTCGGGTTCTCTTTCAAGTTCATGGTTGTTAAAGAGGCAATCTGGAGTCCCTCCCCACCCAAAACCTACCCGCCGCCCTGACAAACACGCTCCCCCGAGTAAAACTGCCTGGAAATAAGCAAGACTTTACTATTATTATTGTTACTATTATTCTTATTTTGCAAGATGTAGATGGGTTTTTGTATTGGTTTGATTTCGGAACCCGCCCCCTGGAAATTTGGGGAGTTTCCCAGGGCACGTTTGGGAGAAGAGGTCAGAGCCTCCTTGCGTTGACAGGAGGTGAAAAGCCATCGCCTCTTTTCTGAGCTCTGGCATTTAGGACCCCGGTACTTGGCTAGGCGGGAGCAATCCGATGCTTCCTCCGAATCAGAAAGCACTTCTTGTGTCAAGTGTCGCAAAGGAGCAGGAGTAGAGAATTCATATTAGAGGCAGCCACACCAGGGGCCGGTGATAGGAGCATCTGGGAGGCTAGTTTTCCCGGGAAGCGGAGGCCCCACCAGACTTTTCCTGGGGTGAGATACTGACTGAGGGTCTTGTGCCTGAGTATGTCGAAACACCCTTTGGTTTCTGGTGATTTTCAAGCCCCGATTTTCCCATCTTTGTGGTGATTCTGAGAGCTGATATTAGTTTAGTCAATTGCTTCTCTGTTAAATTTAGACGGGGGCCGTTTCCATGTTATAATTGACAACGCCGACTCATCCATTTATGTCTCCACGGCTTGGCCATTGTCTACTGGCCACTGAGATCATGGCATTGACTTAGAAGCTTTGGCCAGGCATCCAAGTGTCCAGACCACTAGTCCGTTGAATGGAATCTCCTGTTTAATAATGACTTTTAGCATGCATCTTCTTCTTTTTTTTTAATATAATATTCATGCAGACTCCTTCACATGATGCACAGTACCTTAGAGCTCCTGGTTATTAAGTTAATTAGATGTAGGTTCAGTGACCTAAATGGTAGGCCAGTAGGTCAAGAGGCCTGAGTACTCTCTGCATTAGACCCTGGCCTGGGATTCCTCGACCATTTGTTGGAGAGCATCTGTTCTTATGCCCCCAATTAATTTAGGACACACCGCTTTGTAGAGTGTCACTGCTGCAGAGGCCGGCGATGCGTTCATGTTGTATGGACATTATAGAGCCATCCATTCTGTCCCTGACAGTTACGATTCTAGATCCCTCTACCAAACCTAACAAAAGGGGAGAGCGTTTCTTTCCTTCTTTCTTTCTTTCTTTCTTTCTTTCTTTCTTTCTTTCTTACTTTCTTTCTTTCCTTCTTTCTTTCTTCTTTCTTTCTTTCTTTCAACACTAGCTTTCTGGGTTCAGCTTTGGATTTTGGATTTTCTAACCTTTTATTTGTTTATTTATATTGTCTTTTGGAGGATATGTGAGGTGGGGTGGAAAAAGAAGAGGTGAGATGAGAGAAGTAAGGGTCAGGCTTCATTTCTTTTAAGATAAAAACTTTGAACTTGCTTTATGGAATTCTACTTCCGCATGTTTTCGAGCAGCAAAAATGCAGCATATGTGTTCTCATAATGTACTAAATGTATAAGATCATAAGTGTTCTTGGCCACTCCCTGCAGAGAAGTTTTACCTCCTAAATAGCCCTGTTTATACTTTTTCTCCCTTCTCTCACAATCATGAAGAAGCCTATAGGTTATCCTAGGCTTTCAGCTATAGCAGGGTAGTTATCTATCTATCTATCTATCTATCTATATTTTAAATGTGTATTTATTTTTGAGAGAGCCTAATGGGGGAGGGGCAGAGAGAGGGAGACAGAGGATCCAAAGCAGGCTCTGCGCTGACAGTGGTGAGCCCACTGTGGGGCTCGAACTCATGAACCACGAGATCATGACCCTAGCCGATGTCGGATGCTCAACCGAGCCACCCAGGCACCTGTAAAACAGAAGCTCCTCTCTGTTTGCTGCCTACGTTCTCCTTGAGACGAGAAGAGCTTCTGTTTTAAAACAAAACACAAAACTGGACTCCCTCACCTGCCAGATTGACACCTGCTCCTATGTGACCTGTGTGGTCACT
Source organism: Neofelis nebulosa (assembly GCF_028018385.1). Lineage (NCBI taxonomy): Eukaryota > Metazoa > Chordata > Mammalia > Carnivora > Felidae > Neofelis > Neofelis nebulosa. The sequence continues at coordinate 13,519,463 of NC_080788.1, forward strand.
GGCTGTCAGTCCTGCATCTGGGTTGCATATAGTCCCTATCTATTAGGTGCTCCTCTTCCGGCGCGTGTAGATTCTGTCGGTGTCCTGTATTCCTACACAAGACATGCTGGAAAGAGATGCCCACTTTTGCCCTTTCAGCGAGCACAGTCTTACTGGTGTAAAGTGCATGACTTTTATTCACTTGTCCTCTGTTACTTTTGCGATTCATTTATCTCTGACCAAGGAGAGTCCTTGGCCTTGACCAATGTCTTGTGTTCTCTTTCCAGGGAAGAGCGATCCTTTTTGCTTGTTGGAGTTAGGCAATGACCGACTTCAGACACACACCATTTACAAAAACCTCAACCCTGAGTGGAACAAAGTTTTTACATTGTAAGTGCTTTAGCCTCCAGAATATCAAGGAGCAGTTTTTTTTTTTTTTAATTTTTTTTTTCAACGTTTTTTATTTATTTTTGGGACAGAGAGAGACAGAGCATGAACGGGGGAGGGGCAGAGAGAGAGGGAGACACAGAATCGGAAACAGGCTCCAGGCTCCGAGCCATCAGCCCAGAGCCCGACGCGGGGCTCGAACTCACGGACCGCGAGATCGTGACCTGGCTGAAGTCGGACGCTTAACCGACTGCGCCACCCAGGCGCCCCTCAAGGAGCAGTTTTAACTTAGAGACCAGTTAGCCGTGATATGTTTGGGGCAGGCTGGGGCTCCTGAGTGGAACGTTCTGTCCATTTTTATGAGCGAAGGATGAATCTTATTATTTTTTTCCTTCTAAACACCTTTTATCCTTTCATTTTATAGAGTGTTAATAATAAATAAGGCCATTTGGAACTGCAAGGGAGTGTTATAGGAGACATTTGTAAGGCAGATCTTTCAGTAACTCAATTAATCGGTTAGTAGGTGGAAGCTTCCATATATCCAGACAAAGTCATTCCTGAGTTAAAGCAAATTACACATGTAGATCTGCCTTAAATTCAAGTTTATGTGTGGCAGCATTATTATAAGGCCTAAAGACTTGTATTATGCCAGAGTCTTTTTGAAAATACAGGTTTTCTGTGATTCCTCAAAGAGTCCCAAAGTCTCCTTGTATTCCAGTTTGTCTGAATGGCCCCTGCTCCACAGTGATGCCCTGTCTACTCTTTCAAATTCAGGCATTTAGAAAGATGGATTTATTTCCTGGTTTGCGTTAGATTCTGAGGTGCCTGGGCTTCAAGGGGAAGCACCTGTTGAATTGGGGTCAGATGATAGTTCACTGCCCTTACAGTGCTCAAGAAATGTTGGGCTTATAACCGAAAGAATACAGTTTGAATAGAGTTGATGATCTCCAAGTAGAAAGTTCCCAAGGGTCGAAACTGAATTCACAATCAACAAACTCCCAACATACAAAAAAGTCCGATACCAGGTGGTTGCACAGGTAAATCCTACCAAACAATTAAAGAAGAGTTAACACCCATTTTTCTCAAACTTTTGCAAAAAACAGGAGAGAAGGAAAACTCCTAAATTCATTCTATGAGACCAACATTACCCTGATTCCAAGACCAGATAAAGACACCACAGAAAAAGAGAACTAACTATAAGCTAATACCTCTGATGAACATAGATGCAAAAATCCTCAATAATATATTAGCAGGCAGAATCCAACAATACATTTAAAAAAAACCATTCACCACAATCAAGGGCGGTTTATTCCTAGGATGCAAGGATGGCTCAATATTTACAAATCAGTTAACATGCTATATCACGTAAATAAGAGGATAAAAACCATACGGGTATTTCAATAGATGCAGAAAAAGCATTTGACAAGGTACAATATCCATTCATGATAAAAATCCTCAATGAAGTAGGTTTACTCACAGCATCATACTTAATAGGAAAAAAGGAGAGCTTTCCCCTAAGGTCAAGAATAAAACAAGGATGTGCCATCTCACCGCTTTTATTTAACATCATCCTGGAAGTCCTAGCCACAGCAATCAGACAAGAAAAAGAAATATAAGGCATCCAAATTAGTAAGCAGGAAGTAAAACGTTCACTATTTGCAGATGACAAGATCCTCTATATAGAAAACCCTAAAGATTCTACCAAAAAAACTACTGGAAGTGATACATGAATTCAGTAAGGTTGTAGGATAAAAATCAATATACAGAAATCTGTTGCATTTCTATACACTAATAATGGAGCAGCAGAAACAGAAATTAATAAGACAATCCCATTTATAATTATACCAAAAATCATAAAATACCTAGGAATAAACTTAACTAAAGAGGTGAAAGATCTGTACTCTGAAAACTATTTTAAAACATTAGTGAAAGTTCCCGTGGATCTGTGAAAAGTGGATTAACTCTCCTAAGCCAGTTTGCAAATTGTCATATGAAAGATTTTCTTGTTTGCTCAACACATTGCTAATGACCATGGCTCCATTTTTCATCGGGGGTGATGTCTGGTTTCTGGTCAACATAAAAAATGTTTCTAAATATGCATGGGATTTTTAGTATTTTGTGTTTCAACACTAGGAAATTTTCTGTAAATCTCAGCAAAAGTGATTTTCACCGCCCCTTTTTCTTTTTAAAGGAATTCTTCATTAATTTACTTTTTTCTTCATTAATTTAAAGACAGTCTTATTGCCTATTTGGAAGCTACTTTGAAATCACTGTCCTTTCACTCTCCTCATTCTGTCTCTTATTCTTTATCTTCCTGTTTCTTTAATAGTCCTACCCTCGAGTGCACATATGCATGGAAAATGTCAGAGTAAAAAAGTTGACTTTTTTTTTTTTTTTTTTCACAGGGATGTCTGAATCTTCCATGATGGAAGGTTTGGGAATAGAGTTCAGTTTGATTTAATTTTTGGAATTTAATTAAATGGTAGTTTTATACTCTAAGGGCATACAGGCTTAATTAGTGAAACCGTGTGTTCAGATCTTCATGAACAGACTCCACTTGTGTGTTTTTGTATATAATAGGTGGTACATTTCTTGTTTCAGTCCTATTAAAGATATCCATGATGTTTTGGAAGTGACAGTGTTTGACGAAGATGGAGATAAACCTCCTGATTTTCTTGGAAAAGTTGCCATTCCCTTGCTGTCCGTAAGTTACCGTTGTTAATAACAGTTCATAAGTCATTTTACGGTTGACAGGTTTCTATGGTCTGGGGTTGTTTTATCTTTGTCAATCTGGGGGGGGATCCCCCCTGCTATAGCAGGAAACAACTATTTTATTCCTCATCCTTTTCCAGTATTTTCAGTAGTTTCAGATATAAACTAACATAATCTTCTCCGTGTCAGTCAAATATTGCTTTGACCGACAAAAACCTTTCGACTAGTCTTCCAATTTGTTCTCAGTCTTTCCGTCCTAAGGCGGGAGTTTCTGTTTGGTTTCCGGGAATACAGATCCGTGACTGATTTTCCATTCGTTAATGAAAAACATACACATATTTCTTTATTACCTCCTCACTGCCCATTTCTTCAAAGATTAATTGCTGGTAACTGCAAAGTGGTTCTCAGCTCTACTGAAGACCATTTTCTCAAAAGTTCTCTTTGCCTTCATAGTAGTTAGGTTTGCTTTCAGTCTCAAAAGATGCTTTATGGAAGAAAGTAGAGAGCTTCTTTCGGAAAAAGTGCCATTTCAGTTAAAAGGTAACATAACGGAATAAGCAAAGAGATGAATGAAAAAATACCCTAAAAAAGTCAGAGGAGGAAGCACCCAATAATGCCTTTACGTGGACAAAGGAGGGAAGCTGTGCAAAGACTGCATCTGACTTCACCTATTAATTGGACATTAATGTTTATACCAGATGTATTCTTCCAGAAGAGAGAATTTTAGTTTTTCATCCAACCATTAATATGTTTTCTTATAGAGATGTTATGGTCATATTAGTCCATAAGGCCTTATTTATTTCTTCCCGAAGACTTATTTCTTCAAACTGTTAGTGCATTTTTTAGGAGGAGAGGTCTTTAACCGTGATATTAGACTAGCTCACATGATGCTTACAGGGAGAAGGAACACTGCATCCCTCACTATCTTTTCTGGTTAATTTACCTGGTGTTGAGCGCCTGGTTCATTTCTCGCCAAATTCTCTTCTCCCCAGTGTTCCTCTAGGAAAAGGGGTGAAGCCGCTGCCCTCTTGTAGATTTGGCTCCTGCCAAATGCTCAGACCCATCAGTAGTAGAACAGACTGACTCTCAGGGACGAGAGGGCAATTTGGGACTTTTCTCTCTTTTTATTACAACTTTGTCAGTTACTCCTGAAGGAATACATGTAACGAGAGCTTGGGACCCAATTTTAGAGGGACGTAAAGGGACAGGAATCAGAGACCCTTCTTTACAATTCAGTTTCCTTTTCTTCTCAATTATTTTGGGCAGGGCAGACGTTTCTTTTCTTGTTTTTTATTTATTTTAATTTTTTTAATGTTTATTTATTTTTGAGAGAGAGAGAGAGAGAGTACAAGCAGGGGGAGGGGCAGAGAGAGAGGGAGACATAGAATATGAAGCAGGCTCCCAGCTCTGAGCTGTCAGCACAGAGCCCGACGCGAACCCACGAACCACGAGATCATGACCTGAGCGAAGCCGGACGCTTAACTGAGTGAGCCACCCAGGCACCCCTCTTTTCTTCTTTTTCGAGATAAATCCACAGTAACATGTGTTATTCCTTGCCGGGTAAACACTACATGGTGTCATTTTTAACCTCCCTCTCTTTTACACGTGAAAGTTTTGTGTCATTGGTCTTTCTCTGATATCAACAAATTGACCCACTTTCTTCCCTCCCATCCTCCCTTGTAATGTACAGTGTCTCCATGCCATTGGGTTAGATCTAAGAAGTTACCTCTGCCTAAATCAGGTTTACGATTTCTCAGTCTTAAGTACCATTGACATTTTGGGATGGGTCGTGGTCTGTTGCAGGGGACTGTCCTGTGCATTGTAGAATCCCTGACCTCTACCCCCTAGATGCCAGGAGCACCCATCCACTCGTCACTGTTGTGACAATCAAAGATGTCTACAGACATTGCCAACTGTTCCGAAGAGGGGCAAAGAGAACCACTGACCTAACTTAATGCAGTTTTCAAACTGCGTCCTTCAAGATGCAAAGTAGAGTGATTTATGAAAGACTTTGTTTAAATGCAAGGAGCCCCCTCACCCTCTTTACTTTTTTCTGGTTGCCGATAAGCTGCCCACGGTCTATTCATTTGTTTGTTTGAGGGATAGTTATCAAATGTTCAACTTGTGCCAGGCATTGTGTTAGGTGGTAATGCTCTAAGAAGGACCACAGTGAAGGTATCTTCTTCCCCGGAACTTGTATTTGGTTGCAGGAGTCCATAAACAGAACAAACAAATTGAGCAAAAGGCAAGACAACATGTTAGGTGGTTAAAAGGTGCCATGTAGAAAGCAAAGCAGGATACGTTCCGAGGATATGTTTGGGGAAGGGGCACAGTTTTCCATGGACCGACCAGGGAGGGCCTCGTCTCAGGGGGGACATTTGAATGAGAACTTTAAGGAGGTGAGAAAGAAAGCCGTGTGAATATCTGGGGGAACTCTTCCAGGCAGGAAATCTTCCAAATCCAAAGGCTCTACGGCAGTGCCCTGATTGTCCAATTCCAGAAAGATCACGGTGGACAGCGTGGATGGAGTGGAGTGGGCTGGGGGGAGAATCACAAATGTGGACCAAGACAGGACACAGGGGCAGAGTGACGCGGGAAAGGGGTAAGACTCTGACAGTCTAAAAGTTTGAAGGGCTTTGGCTCTTTCCTAGTGTTGATGGGAAACCACAGGGAAGGTTCAGGCCGGGGGGGGGGGGGGGGGCTTGCTGTGGTTTACACTCTCTAATTCTGACATAAAAGGACTCTGGCACCCCGAGAAATAAGCCCAGATCTGACAGTTCTCTACCACGTAAAGTGTAAAGGCAGTGTGGCCTGGGCCACGTCCTCATGAGGGACTTAAGGGCCCGGAAGCGTTGAGTTGAATACGTTTCAGAAGCTGCCCTTCGGTGTGGCTGTTTCAGTTCAGACTCATTTCCGATTGTCTGACTGACAAATCGGGCAAGTGATCGGATCTTACGGTGGATCTATTTTGGCTCCTCCTGATATGGGGTGGCCCACCTGTTCCATGCGCTCTCCAAACAAATTCATGCTCTACCTAAACTGTAGAGGTAGATATGATAGAAAAAAATGCCATAACCCTCAATATCTGTAACAGGCAAATTTTAAGTTGTTCGTTAATTCACCAAACATTCAGTTTTTGAGTAATTCTAACTTGTGTTTTGGACAATATATATATATATATATATATATATATACACACACACACATATATATATTATAATATATAATATATATAATTATATATATAATAATTAAATATAATTAAATTATATAATTATAATTATATTTATATTCTAAATATATATTATATTATATTATATTAAATATTATATTTAATTATATAATTAAATTATAAAATATTAAATATTAAATATATATAATTATATATTATATAATATATATGTGTGTGTGTGTGTGTATATATATATATATATGTTTATTTATTTTTGAGAGAGAAAGAGACAGAGCCTGAGCGGGGGGAGGGGGGGGCAGAGAGAGAGACAGAGGGACACACAGAATCTGAAGCAGGCTCCAGGCTCCAAGCTGTCAGCGCAGAGCCCGATGCAGGGCTCGAACCCGCGAACCGTGAGATTATGACCTGAGCCGAAGTTGGACGCTCAACCAAATGAGCCACCCAGGCGCCCCAGAGAATGTATTTTAACATTTATTTAGATCTGTGTTTTTCCCTTTATTTAATATCTACTGAATAATGCTTAATTAACACGTCTTGGGCTGTGCATTTATGATACATTAAATCATTAATTCTCTGAAAACCTCATGTGGCAGGCTTTATTATTAGTTGTTATCATTACTATTACTGCTATGGACAAATGAGGAAACGGAGGTATGGGAAGGATCCTGTTGCTGGTAATTAGTCGGGGCTGGATTTGATTGAGGCAGTCTGATGTCAGAGCCTGGGGTCCTGAGAGGAAGTTATACTTCCATAGTGCGTACCTGTTACGTAGACATCATGCCGAAAGCAATGACCAGGATGTGTTTTGTGCAGCCACTGGTCTCAGTGCCATAGGGTGTGGGACGGGTGAGACGCAGAGTTGAAGACTGGCCCATCTTGGCTGATGCCTGTGGAATGAATGCACAAGACCCCAAATACCTTTTTTTCTTTATCGAGGTGTATTTGGCACAGAATGTTGTATTAGTGTGCAGGGTGGTGATGCGAGCAGCCTGTATGGGATGCCACCCTCTGTCACCATACAATGCTGTCACAATAGCATTGGCTGTATTCCGTACCCTTCATCCCCATGACTTCCTCGTTCTACCCCTGGAAGCCGCGACTTCACACTCCCCTTTACCCATGTTGCCCATCCCCTACGCCCCTCCCCTCTGGCAGCCACCGGGTTGACCTCTGTGCTCACACAAGCCCTGAAACACGAAGTGCTGAAAAGAAGGAAAAGAAAACGCAGAGCGGGAGGAATGGACTTAAGTTTAGGAAGACTTTAGGAAGTGGGGCGTTTGAGCTGGCCTTACAAGGAGGCTGGTGTTGATAATGTGCTAAGTGCATTTCAACCTGTTAAATAAAAAGCCTGTTCTGAAGTCACTATATCTTTGAATCAGGGTGAATGGGCCGACTGACTATGGGCTCATTTAAAAAAAATCCACGTTCTCGGGGCGCCTGGGTGGCGCAGTCGGTTAAGCGTCCGACTTCAGCCAGGTCACGATCTCGCGGTCCGTGAGTTCGAGCCCCGCGTCAGGCTCTGGGCTGATGGCTCGGAGCCTGGAGCCTGTTTCCGATTCTGTGTCTCCCTCTCTCTCTGCCCCTCCCCCGTTCATGCTCTGTCTCTCTCTGTCCCAAAAATAAATTAAAAAAACATTAAAAAAAAAAAAATTAAAAAAAAAAAAAATCCACGTTCTAAAATCAGTATATCTGTTAATGGTGGCGAATTGTGCAAATCATGTACATATGTTTAGATACACAGAATCCAGGCCAGCGGGTCACTCTTCCATATTTTTCATTTTTGTTCAGGTCCTCAAATCAGATAGCTGCTTTTTGAATGGCTATATAGATAGGGAAAACTTTTTACTCATTAAAAACAGAAAATTGCCATTAGCATGGATTATAATCTGAAGACTTCTAATCTGTGCCCGTTTTTACATTATTCCAAGCATCTTCTAATCAATAACATAGTAAAGATGCATTAGAAAACAAAGCACATTTTAGAGTTTTAAAATATTTCCAGCATAGACACTATCTGCTCATCATTATCCGATTCAGTTAGAGTTATTTAACATTTCGATCCATAATCAAGTGATTCTCATTGGGTCCTGAAAATCAAGCTGGGTTCTTCTCCTCCAGGAGCATTTCTTTTTCTTCAGACCTAGGGTTAGCATTTCAGAATTATGGAACGGGCCCATGTGGGAAGGCAGACTTAGAAAATCCACTTCCTGCAAAGTAGGAAAAGCATCTATCTATTTATGGTTAATTCCTAATACCTAAGAGAAGATCGTCTGTCATTTGAGGAGGGTCCTACGTTTTGATACAAATTTGAGACCTCTTGGGCAAGCCATCCCAACAGATGCAGTGGAATTCATGATCAGGAAACATAGGCTTTGTGCGGCCCGTGACAGTCTCTGTGAATCCATGTGCACGGGAACGAGCTGTACCAGCAACGGCTTCACTTAATTAGTTTTATGGGACAAATTTTCTGAAATTGCTTGTACCAAATAAATGCCCGTACACATCTTCATTTGCATTTCCAATTAAGGATTTGCCTGTTTCACCTATGATGGGTTTTGTGGATTGTAATGGACACAGTTACACAATCATATTTTTTTTCAAGTTAATGCTGAAATGTTGGCCGTTAAGATAAAGAATATTTATTTTTTAGAGTTTATTTATTAATTTTGAGAGAGAGAGAAAGAGAGTGCGTGCAAGTGGAGGAGGACCGAGAGAGAAGGGAGAGAGAGAGAGAGAGAGAGAGAGAGAGAGAGAGAGAATTCCAGGCAGGCTCTGCAGTGTCAGTGTAGGGGCTCAAACTCATGAACCATGAGATCATGACCTGGGCCGAAGTCGGATGCTCAACTGACTGAGCCATCAGGCACCCCAATAGTATTTATACTTTACTTTACATTAATGTATATGGATGTCTAGCTGCCTGAAAATTTTAGCGGGGCTAAAATGGCTGAAACACAAACACTCAACTCTCCACCCTGATATGTCCTTTGAAATAAATTTTTCAAAAGATAAAATAAGGCAAGTTTGTCTTATTGCCCCTGGAAACTAGGAAAGGATACCTTTAATGTGCTGGAATCCTCGTGAACCATTATGTAGTATATAAGGTGGGTGGTATTTGATTAGGACGGACAAGCTAAGGGAGTAAGAATAATGCTTTGTGGGATTCCCCTGATGTCTTGGAACAAGAGTATAGCAAGTATAAATCTGAGCATACTACACGTGTTGGTAAATGCTGAATGGGTTAAACTTTTCTCTAAATAGAAAAACCTGTTACAATGAGTAGATGCATACAGTTTAGCTACTGCGTCTTTGAGACGGGCCACATGTGGTAAAACAGAAATGGGTGAGCAAAAGTGTAACACGTACATGTAAATAAGTGGTAACTCAGAAACATACAGAGGAGATTATTTTATGGGTCCCCAAACGATTTCATTACCAATAAACTTAAGGCAGACATGAATCGTTATGTGAATAATTTCCCACAGAAGTATGTATGTATGTTAAAAAATATTTGAACTGTAAGAAAAAAAATTACCAACTGAGAAACACAAAATGATTATATCATCTGTGCAGTTTTAAAAATATCAGACACAAAAAAATAAATAAGGCTGTAATGTGATGTGTTTTGAAGGCCCAGATGTTTGAAATTCCAAGTTCCACAAAGCCAAGGCTAATAGCTAAAGTTCCTGCACACCATCCCAAAGCTACTAAATTTCTAGGGCTGAGACCCTGGAAACTATTTTTTTTTTTTTTAGCAAGTTCTTAGATGAGTTTTAGGCATCCTGAAACAGTGATTCTCAAATTTTAGGGAATAAGCAATAAGCTTAATCTAATATATATGCATAGACACACATAAATATATAAATATTCTGCTCAAATACCTATTTAATCTGTTTAAATATTAGTCATGTTGTGACTCACAACTGCCTCGGTAGATTCCAAAAAAGGAAGAAATGATATGGTGGTCACAGTGTTGGGCAGATATATTAATAGCAAAAATGAAACAAGCATCAAAACATTTGGTGGGAAAAAAAATCCCAAGTAGCGAAGGTAGATAATCAAAAGTACAGGTTACAGACTTTAGAAATTAGCAATGAAATACTCTACATACATACTGTGGATAAGGGCCAAAAGTATTACTCAGAGGAAATCCTTACCTTAAATGTTTTCATAATTCACCAACAAAGGTTGAAAATCAATCAAGCATCATAACAAAAGGTAAACTAAAATAAATAAAATTAAATAGGAGTTTGGGAAGATTAGAAAAAAGAGCAGTAATGTAGAAAATATGTAAACAGTATATCTGATAGATCCAAGCATTCGTTTCTTCAAAATCCAATGAAATGGAGAAGCTGCTTACGAACCTAATGAAAAAAAGGAAAGCATATATTACTAAGACTAAGGAAACGAGAGATATAAGGATTGCTATGAAGAGCATAACTAAATTTTGCTGAAGAGTACGGAAGAAAACTTGAATAAATATACATACGGACATATCTTGAGAGAATTTGGATGTTGTAGAGGTGTGAGATCTCCCCAGATTACTATAAGTATTTTTTTAAAGGTTGGTTTTGCTGGTTTTTAAATTTTTTTTTTTAACTTCTTATTTTATTTTTTAAGAGACAGAGAAGGACAGAGCACGAGCAGGGGAGGGGCAGAGAGAGAGGGAGACACAGAATCCGAAGCAGGCTCCAGGCTCCGAGCTGTCAGCACAGAGCCCGATGCGGGGCTTGAACTCGTGAACTGCGAGATCATGGCCTGAGCCAAAGTCGGATGCTCAAGTGACTGAGCCACCCAGGCGGCCCGATTACTATAAATATAATACAGCTCCCCATTTGGAAAAATTAAGTGCAAAAAAAAAATAGAGTGAAAAATTATGTTTAAAATATAATTAGAGAAACCTGAATATCAGGTATTGAACACATTGTACAGTGAAACAATTTAATTATGGAAATATTGGGGAAAAAATCATCAAAGAAGTCTCTTTTCTCCCTGTGTCCTCCAGTCTTCTCCTCCCAATAAGAAAATAACAGATTCATATTGTTTAAAGAGCAATTTTTTTCTTTTAAACTGTAAGGGCACTGGCATTCTTACATTACTGAAATGTACTAGGGACATAAAGGAAAATGGAAAATTTGTGAATTTATTCCTTGAGACTAGAAGAATTCTGATATTAAAAAAACACAGAGTTGGGGCGCCTGGGTGGCGCAGTCGGTTAAGCGTCCGACTTCAGCCAGGTCACGATCTCGCGGTCCGTGAGTTCGAGCCCCGCGTCAGGCTCTGGGCTGATGGCTCGGAGCCTGGAGCCTGTTTCCGATTCTGTGTCTCCCCCTCTCTCTGCCCCTCCCCCGTTCATGCTCTGTCTCTCTCTGTCCCAAAAATAAATAAAAAAACGTTGAAAAAAAAAAAAACAAAAAAACAAAAAAACACAGAGTTAACAATAGCAAAAAAGAAATCCTACGCCTTTCATGGAAGACCAGTGAGACTTAGCACATTAGGAAACATAATTGTGTAATTTATATTATTAATGTATTAATGGAGAAAAAAAACTTCAATAGATGCCAAAGGAACACTTGATAAAATTTAACATCTGTTCTTGATTTATGAAAAAAAAGTTTAATGAATAAGTAATTGATTTGATGTATCAGAAGTATCACAAACATCAGACTTATTATTGAGAGACCAGAGATATTCTGAATTTAATGAACTTCTATACTGACAAAATTAACATTAAGTTTTTTATGTCAGATCCAGCCAATGTAAAAATACAAGAAAAATTATATTTTAATGAAGGAAACCATATTATCTATCTGATAATATCACATTATATATATAAATAAGTATAAAGAAAATTAGTAAGTAGCATTTTGGAACAAACAAAGGTCGGTAAAGGTATAACCAGGATCAAAATTAAGAAAAAAAAAAAAAAGAGTAGCTTTACCCAATAGGAAAACATTTTAAAAACTTAAAGCACCAAAGGGTTTAATAGCAGGAAACAAACAAACAAAAAAAACGATTATAATGCTTAAGACCTATGTGAGAAGGTTCTAGAACTGTACTAAAAGCATGAAAAAAGACAAAACAATTGGAGATCACTGTATATATAAAAAACCTGAAAGATGAAGTCACTGAGGAAAGGGATAAACGAAGTGATCACCATATAATTGATTCTGGGAAAGTCAGTTGCTTACTCATCAGGGAAAAATGCATCCGTGTGTTACACTGAACACAATAACTATTTTACCATGAATTAAAGGTCAAATACTTGGAATAAACTCCGTAAATAAAACTGCTAATGAAACGGGGAAGTCTTCTGTAAGAAAACCAGGAACGCTAAAGGAAAACAAATCCTAAGAGGTCAATATGGTGAAACAAATGTTGCCATAGTGCCACATAGAAACAGATGGATAATGTCACTAACATAGAACGCGATCGTTTTTTCATCTATGAGGAAGGGACAGTCAGTCTAGGGGAAAAGTTGATTCAAACAGGTGCAAATCCAAACAGCTCATAGGCACAGAAAGGTGTGTGCTTTATTCAGTAATGGTCGTGGTCCTTAAAAGTACAGATGGTGGCACCAGACCACCTGGGTTGGCACCCAGTCTTGTCCCCCTCATCGGCTGTGTGATCTTTGACAAGGTACTTAACCTCTCCGTCTCCATGTTCTCCGAGATGACATGAAGGCGATTCTGCCTGCCTCGGAGGTCTGTGGTGAGGATTTCAGCGGTTTGGTGAATATGTAGCGAGTACAGGAGCACACCGTACGTGCTTCCAAGTATAATCTATCCTCTTCATCGCCCTTGTTTCAGTAATGTAAATGATCAAATTAGTTTAGCAGTGGGATTAACAAATAGGGTAAAGATTTTTCATTTCCAGGGGTTATTAAGAGTAGAAAAAGGACTCTCTCAAACGCAGTGGGACAGAACCATCACTTGGTACAAGCCTGGTAGAAGGCACTTAGACAAAATGGATTAAAATTTAATATACACAGTCTCTGAGCATCTATATTCTAGGTATTTATACCCATGGCCACACAGATGCTAAATGCCGGAAAGGGGAATTGAATCTAAATCTAGCTTCACAGCCTTAGCACTGTCCACTGTTAATAAACATACGAAAGAAAATGTTCAGGCTCATTAGTTGTTAAAAAAAAGAAAAAAAACACCCACATATTAAAACAACCTGAGGACATTTTATTCCTCGGAAATTGCTGTATATTAAATAAAAATTCCTGCAGTTGGCCAAGTTGCAAGGAAATAGAGATAGGCTTATTCGCTGAGGCTAGGAGTGTAAATTAATACAGAATCTGAGAAGGGCTAATTGACAATTCTTGGCCAAAACCACAAAAAATAGGTATGTGCTATGACTCAGCGGTTCCACTTCTAGGAATTTGTTTTTGGGAATGCATCATGGATGCACAAAGGTGGCCAAGTGTAAAATCATCACAGTGTTTACAGTGAAAGATTGGAAACGGTCTGGGGCGCCTGGGTGGTTTGATCGGTTAAGCGTCCGACTTCGGCTCAGGTCATGATCTCGCGGTCCGTGAGTTCGAGCCCCGCGTCAGGCTCTGTGCTGACAGCTCAGAGCCTGGAGCCTGTTTCAGATTCTGTGTCTCCCTCTCTCTCTGCCCCTCCCCTGTTCATGCTCTGTCTCTCTCTGTCTCAAAAATAAATAAACGTTAAAAAAAAATTTAAAAAAGAGACAAGTGATTTAAAAATATACAAATTAATATAAGACAAAAAAAATAGATGTAAATTTTTAATAAGCAGTTTCTGTGTCCTTGTCCTTGTTTTTCATTGCCTTCTGCCCATTATTTCATAACAACCTCTGAGATCTGGATAATTTTGCATTCCCATTTTACAGATTAGGAAACTTGAAAACAGAGGAGTTTTGTAACTTGTCCAAAGTTATTCAGCCAATCTGAGGCAAGGTCAGAATTTAATCTCCATACATCTGCCTCTGAAGTTTTACATTTTATCCAATACACTAAGATCCCATTTTCATAAGATGAGTAAATACAACTGTCTAGTGAAAACTAGAGATGTTAAAAAAGAAATAAATATAAACGTGATGTTTTCTTCTTTTAAACCATTTTTATAAATTTTACACAATTCTTATAATTAATGTATGTTACTTTTATAAGATAGCTTCTATTTTATTTTTTTAAATGCTTATTTATTTATTTTGAGAGAGAGAGAGAGAGAGGAGGAGGAGGAGGAGGAGGAGGGGCAGAGGGAGAGGGAGAGAGAGAATCCCAAGCAGGCTCCACGCTGTTATGCACAGAGCCCCACATGGGGCTCAATTCCACGAACCATGAGAGCGTGACCTGAGTCGAAATCCAGAGTGAGACGCTTAATCGACCGAGCCACCCAGGTGCCCCAAGATAGCTGATACTTTAGAGAGGAGTTGAAAAATGCTGGGCACGCCAAAGTTTTCTGCCATTTCCAAAGTTCAGAGCTGGGCTTTGGAATCAGGTAGTGGGGCATGATGGATGGCCTCGGAAGGGAGAGCGGTGGGATATAAGTGGTGAGGGTCTGGGGTAATGAATTCAATGCGATCTCTCCCGGCTGGTGGTTGACTCTATGTCAGAGCTTGTGGGCTTTTTAATTCCTGTGTTGTTTGTAACTCACGCCATTGGAAACAGGCCTGCTTCCAAGTGGGGATATGAATGTGAATCATTACCTAGTAAAATGTATTTATTTTCCTCTTGCCCAGCCACATGTTTGTCCACTTACATTTTATTGAAGAGTCATTTTGTACGTGCAACCGCTGGGACCGACTGTTGTATTGTGATGTTGTCACATTAAAGTATTTTCCCCTTTGCGCGGAATGAGAAATGTCTGATGATGGCACGATTGTTGATAGCCAAATGTTTTCCATTTTTTCACATGAGGGTGAATGTGGGGAATCAATATGACGCCTTAGTTTGGAGTTTGATCTTAAATATGTATCGTTCCTTTTCTTTTTTTTTTTTTTTTTAATGTTTTTATTTATTTTTGAGACAGAGACAGAGCATGAGTGGGGAGGGGAAGAGAGAGGGAGACACAGAATCCGAAGCAGGCTCCAGGCTCTGAGCTGTCAGCCCAGAGCCCGACGCGGGGCTCGAACTCACGGACTGTGAGATCATGACCTGAGCTGAAGTCGGACGCTCAACCAACTGAGCCACCCAGGCGCTCCTGTACCGTTCCTTTTCTTAAACCAACTGTTAGTTTTATTCATGCATATTGATTACGACTAACTTTTCTATTGAATTCGTTGGTAACTGGTCACATCAAGGAAGTTTATAGTAAAGCATAATTCTTTAAAGAGAGTTCCAGGTGAGAAAAAGATGTTGGTCCCTGTTCCACATACCAACTTCTGTTATATGCTGGTTAAAAAAATGTTTTCTAAAAAATGAATGTAGTATCTTTTTGACTAAAAATTTGGTTTTGTCACCCAACTTTTAAAGAGTTACTCGTATTTACTGTGCTAATGCTTGTTTAAGAAGATTTAATTTAACTCTTTTAAATAAAAAAATATATATATTGAATAGTTTAAAGATGATTTCAGGTCAGATTAAAATCTAAACCAGACTGGGGGCTCCTGGGTGGCTCAGTCAGTTAAGCGTCCGACTTCGGCTCAGGTCGTGATCTCACGGTTCGTGGGCTGGAGCCCCTCGTCGGCCTCTGTGCTGACAGCTCAGAGCCTGGAGCCTGCTTTGGATTCTGTCTCTTTCTCTCTCTGCCCCTTCCCACTTGTACTCTGTCTCTCTGTCCTTCAAAAATAAATTAATGTAAAAAAAAAAAAAATCTAAACCAGACTATCTTCTCTGTAATTTGTCCTCTGGCTCCAAAATCCTGAATCATTACTCAGAAACACACTTCCCGTACTCTTATATTCACTGGCTAATTTAACCAGGAATTAACTCTTAGCATGATCTTTTTTTCTTTTTATTTATTTTTTAATGTTTTTTATTTCTTTTTGAGACAGAGAGAGAGCACATGAGCAGGGGAGGTGCAGAGAGAGAGGGAGACACAAAATCCAAAGCAGGCTCCAGGCTCTGGGCTGTCAGCACAGAGCCCGATGCAGGGCTTGAACCCACCGACCGTGAGATCAGGACCCAAGCCAAAGTTGGATGCTCAACCGACTGAGCCACCCAGGCGCCCCAGCATGAGCTTGATAAAACCTTTCTGATAGATCATGTTTTTTTTTTCTTTTCTTTCTTTCTTTTTTTTTTTTTTTTTAATAAAAGGACATGAACATGCCCATTTCCCTGATTGTTGAAGTCATATTTCTAATTATATTAAATTCATATTGGGAAGCCTGGGCGGCTCAGTCAGTTAAGCGCCCGACTTCGGCTCAGGTCATGATCTCATGGTTCGTAGCTTCAGGCCCCGCGTTGGGCTCTGTGCTGACAGCTCGGAGCCTGGAACCTGCTTCAGATTCTGTGTCTCCCTCTCTCTCTGCCCCTCCCTTGCTCCCACCCTCTCTCTCTCTCTCTTTCTCTCAAAAGTAAATAAACATTAAAAAAAAAAAAGATTAAATCCATATTGCTGTTCTGTAGAGATGCCTTCCCCAAATGATTGCCTAATATCTGTGCTTTTTACCTACGAAAAGGTGAGTATGAAAAATGTGTATAAGTCATTTGGAAGAATCATCTCATAACAGGTTAAAGACATGATCTGTTATTTTACCCAAAGACCCTTATCTTCCAGTGACATTAAATCATCTCAGATGTCAACCCAGGAAGACTCTCCACATGAACTTAGAGACCTCCTTTTGTCATAAAACGAAAACTGTATCATCCTTTTTTGCCTTGATAGACAGACATCTAAAAATTAAGTTTAGATCTCAATTTAAGTGACTATCTCATACCTAGAGACAAAAGCATATATAGATTCTCTGCTCTAAGTTTACTTTTGGCTGCGTTTTAATTGTTCTACCATTTAATAAAGGTTTTAGAATTATAAACTGACAGAAATGATTTTCTGAGTTCTAAGTATAAATGATAAACATAATTCTCGACAGGAAAAATATGGCTAGCTTCCCTTTCCTGTTGTAAAGATGCTTTCATACAGCAGTTTGGCAAGTTGAGATGTTCTAGAACTTTTTGTCCTGTGTTCTTGTGTTGGAAGTTAAATTATATATTAAGACTGTGAAAAATAAAAATATTTAAAAAATAGTCCCTTTGGTTACTATTTCAGTGTTTAATTATAATACTAAGTATTCAACTACATTGACCTGCTGTTAACTTAAAACATATCCCAATTCAAAATAGGATATTTCCTCTTTCCCTTAGTCTTTCTCTCTTCCCAAAAGATACTCCTTATAGCAGACAGACTGAAAAATTGGAATCAACCAAGTGTTCATCAGTAGGAGAATTAATAGGTTCATATCTGAATATTATATAGCAGTTTAAAGAAATGAGGCAGATCTGTATATGTACAAATTATCAAGTCATATCATAGATGCACAGTGAAGTTGAAAAATGCTATTTCCCACAGGCAAAAAAATTTACTGACTTTTTTAAAGGATGTATTTATGAATAATAAATCCTCAATACAAATTTAGGAAGGCTACATGCCAAATTCCTATCTAATTTCCATCCGGGGAAAGGAATTGTGGTATTTGTAGAAATTCAAAGGGGCTTTTGTTTTTTTCTGTAATTTTTCAAACGTTTTACAAATGCATAAACTTTCAATTGACATATTGTAAGATAATATTATGTGAAAGTGCCCAACATGAATAGCTTTAATTATATCTCTAGCTTTAATAACTGATTTAATGTCCCAGGGTGGATTCTGTGTTTTTGCTGACACAATACTAGGACATTGAAAAAGAGGAAAAGATCATTTACCAAAAAACCAAAACCAAATAAAATTACTATAATATATATAAATATTTTTTTCTACTGATACCTCAAGTTCTTCTGTTGACCTTTCCTAACCCTTAAGAAATCATGGAAATTTTAAGATAACAGTACAATGACGGTGGGTTGAGGGACAGCTAAATTGGACTGAAGTCAGGTTGGCAAGTTGTCATGCTGTTTTTGTATTTATTTCTTTCAACTTTAACACCCACAATTTATTAAGTGAGACTGTGGATAAAAGAGGAAGCTCAGAATCCTGTTTGGACACCGTTTAGGAAGGAAATCAGGTCTTTATGGGGCACCCCCTTCCTCTTAGCCACTGGCCAGGAAAACCATCTTTCTGTTTAAAACCTATTCAATCCGAGAGGTGGAGTGACTTTGGGAAGGAAGGTGACCTCTCCCTTGTAAAGTGGAATGGCTGTGTTTCCCCCCATGACTTATTCATCTCATTTCCACCACTGTTTATAAGAACACTTGTGCTGAATGCTTATAGTGACAGCAATAGTCAGTTAAAATATGGCTGAAATTCCATGCCCTCAAATTCCCTACGTTAATTCGAATCTTTGCTCATTACAATCGCAGATGGAGCTTTTGGGTAGTTCGAGCTTTGCTAATGTCCTTTTGGTGTGAACAGGTATGCTTCTTACAAGCCAAGAGTTTAATCAGTGCCCATACTGCTGTGTATAACAAAAGCATGGCTGGCCCCAAATCTGGAAAGATCTGGTCTTGAAGGGTCCGAGGTCATTTCCAAAATGGAGGTATTTTTCTTAGATGCCTTACATGCCGGGGTCCAATGGCAGATTAGGGTATAAAGGTGATGTGTCCTGCTGACTGAGGGAGGAGATCAGATGAACTTGTGTATTTTGAAAACTTTTCAGCATTTTGTGTGTTGTAAATATTTGTGGATTTTGACCTCAGCTTCAGTGATGCTCACGTATTTAATTTGCATTGCTTCACGGCTGTGAAACACCAATCATCTTATTAAAATCAGTCCCTTTATTCATTTCTCAAAAATATTTTAATAACTGCTTTGTTCGGAGAGAATTTTAGACTTCTAGAAAAGTTGCAAAGATGATCCAGAGTTCCTATATACCCCTCACCTCGTTTCCCTTGAAGTTAAACTTTTCACATTGCCATGGTACATTTGTCAAAACCAAAAAAAGAAACCAGACATTGTGTTTGACTGTTAGCTAAACTCTGGTCTTTATTTGGATTTTACCCGTGTTTCCACTAAGGTCCTTTTTCTGTGCTGGGATCCAACCCAGGGTACCACATTGCATTTAATCATCTTATCTCCTTCTGTCCTCTCATTTGTGACAGTTTCTGAGTCTTCCTTTTTCCCATGACCTTGGCAATCTTGAGAAGTACTGGCCAGGAATTTTGTAGAATACTTATCATTTTTAATAAATAAAAATGTATAACTGCTGGGATTTTTGAAAGAAAGCCCACATCGACCTATGAATAATTTGTACGGCTAATTTTTCCACTAATAACCCAGTTTCAGCCTGGTGGCTGTTACTTTATCTTCTTATCAGTTATAATAGCACTCTCGAATTTAAAGTTGTTGCATGATGAATTTCAGATTTGTTGCCTGTCTTGCTTCATGTGTGGGTGCCTTGTACAGCCTCAACTTTACCAGTTCAGTTTAACCCCCGTAGAAAGTTTGTATTTTATCTATTGTTTGTGACAGATTCGAGATGGACGACCAAATTGCTACATACTGAAGAATAAAGATTTAGAACAAGCTTTTAAAGGAGCTATTTACTTGGAGATGGACCTCATATATAATCCGGTAAGCCAAGCTGGGCCATACATCCCAGCTTCTCTGTACCTAGCCTGGCGAGACTCAAATCTGCGTAAAATGTTTCTGAAATGTTGCAGCTAGAGAGAGAGAGAGAGAGAACAGGGTTTTAAAACTCAGCTATAAAATCAGTTCGGGACAATCCGGTTTTCAGCTCGTATTAATCCTGTTGAGCCAGGAGAACTGATGGTGTTTAATTCTCAATACATCTAAATGTCAAAGAAAAAGAAAACAGCAAAAATTGAAGGAGAAATTCGTTTTTTATCTTTATCACCTGTAATGTTCTCTAAGGCAACGATTGGGGGTCAGACAGAGGTATTTTCAAGCCTCTGACATGTTATTTAGTTGTTAAAGTAGACGTCCTGCCAACCAACACTATCAAGACAAGTAATTACCCATTTGGAAAGTACAGTTAAGGGAGGAATTTTTAAAGTGTACCTTAAACCTTTAGTTCAATATAAAATATGTAAATATTCCTTTTCCAATCTTTAGGTGTGGGTATAAAAATCTGTTTAAAAAAATTTTTTTAATGTTTACTTATTTTTTGAGAGACAGAGAGACAGAGTGTGACTAGGGGAGGGGCAGAGAGAGGGCGAGACACAGAATTGGAAGCAGGCTCCAGGCTGTGAGCTGTAGCCCAGAGTCTGATGTGGGGCTCGAACTCACGGACCCTGAGATCATGACCTGAGCCGAAGTTGGATGCTTCACCAACTGAGCCACCCAGGCACCCACAAAATCTATTTTTTTTATAGCATGGATCATGTTTAGTTCTATAACATATTCCTTGCAGCAATATACTCATAACATCTATAATAATACCTAGTTTCTGGTTTTTTAAAAGTGGAGATCTACTTGAAAGATACTCAATCTGAATATAGAATTTTCCAGACTGTTTTTTTTTTTCCATCAAATCATTACCTCAATAACAATATCTTTTTTAGTGACTGACCTCGTTATCAAGGCTTTCTAGAGCAACATACATTTCAAGTCTTCGGGTCCATGCTTGGATTTCAATGGTTTCTATGATAATTGATTAAAAATATGGAATTATGATAATGGGCAGAACTGGCATAAACAAGTTCGGAAGTCAGCGCAGTTGATTCTTCGTAGACCTACAATTCGATGCTTGTGAGCGGATTCCTAAGCATGCAGAGAAGTGGCCTACTTAGCTGTGACCATGCATATGCCATGGTGTCAGCAGTAGGTTCTAGAAGGGAAAAGGAGAGCACAGGTTAATCCAGTTAGTGGTATACACGAATGTAGGATAATGGAGCTTTTACAGTAATTATAAGAATGGCGGCCATTTAGTGGCCACCTACAAGGGGCCAGGCTCTGACATTATTTCATTTAATCCTCGCGCTAAACCTGGTAAATAGGTATCATTAATGCCATTTTATGATGAGCAGATGGAATTAAATAAGAGAGCTGATTTACTAGTAAATGAGTGAGTCAGCATCCAGCTCCAGATCTTTCTGTCTCTGCAATTATTCCCGTGCTGCCGCCCTGTTTCTTGTTTAGTGTAGCTCAGAAATTATTCATAAAATCAAGGACGGAGACATTTTTATGTTTTTATTCTCCACAATGCTAGAACTCTGGGTACAGTCTTCAGTCTGGAAGTGGTTGGTGTTACTTCCTCTTTTCCCCCGTTGATTTGCCTTCAAGGAAAATCCTAAGTGCATCTTGTGCCACAGATGACCCTTCATTTCCTGTTTTCTTCTGACAAGCACTTGAGTATAGACTACGCACGGGGGCGCCTGGGTGACTCAGTGAGTGCAGCATCCGACGGTGGCTCAGGGTCGTGATCTCACAGTCTGTGAGTTCGAGCCCCTCTTCGGGCTCGGTGCTGACAGCTCAGAGCCTGGAGCCTGCTTCCGATTCTGTGTCTCCCTCTCTCTCTGCCCCTCCCCTGTTTGCGCTCTGTTTCTCTCTGTCTCTCAAAAATAAATGAAACATGAAAAAAAATTTTTTTTTAAATGTATAGATTATGCACAAAGGTGAAACCTGAGTTTTTTTTTTTTTTTTTTTTTTTTTAACATTTTTTATTCACTTTTGGGACAGAGAGAGACAGAGCATGAACGGGGGAGGGGCAGAGAGAGAGGGAGACACAGAATCGGAAACAGGCTCCAGGCTCCGAGCCATCGGCCCAGAGCCTGACGCGGGGCTCGAACTCACGGACCGCGAGATCGTGACCTGGCTGAAGTCGGACGCTTAACCGACTGCGCCACCCAGGCGCCCCGGTGAAACCTGAGTTTTAGGGAGGAAAGCTTTACGAAAAATACATGCCAGTTATATGATTTTCCAGTTGTCCATCTGATTAAGAAGGACTTGAATTTTATTCCTTGAGACTTTCCTAGGGTATGGTGATTGGGACAAACCGCTTCACCTCTCTCAGCCTCAGTTTATTCCCCATAAGATGGGTCTCAGAGGATACATCTCCTTATTTTTCCATATACTTG
Source organism: Neofelis nebulosa (assembly GCF_028018385.1). Lineage (NCBI taxonomy): Eukaryota > Metazoa > Chordata > Mammalia > Carnivora > Felidae > Neofelis > Neofelis nebulosa. Next base: position 13,541,836 of record NC_080788.1, read on the forward strand.
GGAGGAAATGAGATTCTTGGTGGAAAGACGTTTCTATAAGCTGGAGACCGGTTTTCACAGACCAAGTATTCCTGGTAAAAATACAGTTTTAAAACCCTGAGAAGGAAGTCTTGCTTTTTAGAGACTAGTCCAAGAACTTCATGAACCCACTCTGGGCCGGGGTTAAAACACCTCTGGTGATTTTCAGAGTGGATACAGCTCACTCCAGAGTCTCCTGGATCCTGTCTCACCTGCCCAAGTGACTAGCTGGTGAAATGAGATCCCCGGAAACACGTGAGGAGCCCAAAGATTAGTCTCCATTTCTTTGCTCCCTGCCGGGGACCTTGGGATCAGAAGATACTGGTTTCCACGTTCTTCCCAGTCATTAACGAGAAAAAGAAGAGAATGAAGTCCATTTAAATGCTGCCCTTTCCTCTTTTTCAACAATGATGTCTTTCTAGGTCAAGGCGAGTATTAGGACCTTTACTCCCAGAGAAAAGCGCTTTGTTGAAGATAGCCGCAAGCTGTCCAAGAAGGTAGGTGGGTACAGTCAACTGGCTTGTGAGTACACTTAGCACCGGAAGTGCTTATTAGTCATTACTTAGCGGCTCGCCCCACCTCCCTCCTCCCCTCCCTTCCGTCCTTCCTTCCTCCCACCCTCCTCTTCCTCCCCTTCCTCCCCTTCCTCCTCCTCCTTCTCCATGTCTCCCTCTTCTCTCTCTCTCTCTCTCTTACTCCACCCCAGCATCTCTCTCCAGCCCCACTCCTTCCTTGTCCTCCCATCTGTCCCAAAGCAAGTCAGCACAACAAGAAGGGAAAGACTGGAAACCTATGTTGGATGAAGCAGAAGGAGTCAGCCGCCCACGGATCTCCTGGATCGTTCTATAACCTAGTGTCAGCCTCTGTAGACGTTCTCCCAAATTTACTGGACGTGCCTAGCCTCCTTCAGGTAGAGCCAGTTCCCTGTCTGCCCTTCCAAGGCTTCCGGGAGGTGCTGTGCCCAGAGAGTCCTTCAGTGGATCAGCCCAGCGGATCTTAGGGGCGTCTAGCCTGGAGGTCACCCTCGGCCTGCTCCTTCCACTTTCTTATTGTCTAAATATTTGGAATGTGTTGGCATTTTACCTCCTTATGAGTTAACTGCCCCCCCCCCCCCCCCCGCCGCCTCCTGTTTCCCTTAATTCCTTTCTCATCAGTTTAACAAAAAGTGAAGATCATGGCCCAGTAGGGAAAGTTTTGAATTTTTTTTTTCTTTTTACCGTGACCTTTATGTTTCTTTTCAGAGTCCCTCCCTGTCTTATTCCGATGACACAGTTCAGAATTTCACTCGGTACCTATTGTCCCTCTTCAGTTGTGTAACAAAGAACAAAGTGTCCCTTTTTTAAAGTGTTTATTACTTCCACCATTTCCTGAGGGGTGAGCAGCTGTGGATTACATAAAGCAGTTAAATATAAATGCATCTCCTCAGCCTTTCGTTTCCCATGAACTTGTGGGCATACTTGGGAAGGGCCTGGAATGTCTTTCGAAGGGAGCATCCCGATGTTTTCTTTCGGCCTGCCATAACATGGAGTGTAATATGTGTTGGGTGTAATCTGAGTAAATGTCATTTCTCCTTCTCCTTCTCCTTCTCCTTCTCCTTCTCCTTCTCCTTCTCCTTCTCCTTCTCCTTCTTCCTCTCCTCCTCCTCCTCCTCCTTCACTACCACTGCCTTGTGCCCTATTTACTTGTAAGTTAAAACCCAAGTGGAGGTAGGTGGGGTAGCTGCTTGGCAAACAAGTTGAAATGAATCTGGGTACAACTGGGAGAAAAGACGTGTCCTTTGCCAAACAGGACCTCCACGTGGGGTGGCTTTGAGCTCTGAGAGCATCAGGGGACTGGGGGGCTGAGATCCTGGGGTGTGTTAGGATCCTCCCCACGTGCCTCTCGCCACTGTGTCGCCATGTTTTTACACAGCTGAAGCTTGTGTTTATGATCCGAGTGCTTGAGATCACTTACCATGTGACAGCCACAGAGCCCCTAAATTTTCTTCACAGTCTGCAAGGTTAATACCAAGATGGACCCCATTGTAGAAGACAAGAGATGTTAGGAAACAGGTCCGAGGTTGCACAGCCAGGAGTAGGAGAGCTGGGTTCTCCTCCCAGAATTATATTTTCCTATAGGCTTTTTTTTTTTTTCCTGGACTATGTGAGCTAGAATACTTGTACATTTAGTTTCCAAAGCAAAACCATCCATTTCCTTCCAAACTAAAATAGATATTCACTCCCATGCTCTCTCTCTACCTATCCCTCTCTCTCCCTGCCTCCCCCTACCATACACAAATTCACGCACACATGAAATGCCAGGCTGCTGTAGCTTTTACCAGCTAAGTTTTGTCCCGAACACTATTAAAACAGGCTCTTCTCCATCAAAAGAGCTGTAAAATGCATTGTATTTTTTTTCCCCCTCTGGATGATCGTGTTTAAAAAAAAATGTTTTTTAGAAGAGGTGTTAGGACTTTTGCTTTCTATTATTTTTTTAATTGGCAGCTATACACAATATAATTTAAATGCCCAAGCTGCCTGATCTAAAGAGAATATTTGGAGTATTTAAATCTAGTTCCCCGTTTTCCATTTTTTTTTTATTAGATCTTATCAAGAGATGTAGACCGTGTGAAAAGAATCACCATGGCAATGTGGAATACAATACAGTTCCTTAAAAGCTGCTTCCAGTGGGAATCCACGTTAAGAAGTGCAGTAGCGTTTGTGGTAAGCTTCCTTTTTTATGTTCAGATGATTTGCCTCTGAGTCCCAAATCCAAATGCAGATGGGTTTTATTTTACGGACATGAAGCAGAATAACACGCGTTCAACATAGCTGAAGTTCACACCTGTAAGGAAACCGTAAATGGTATCCGTTCATCTTTCCGAAATACACCATAGCATGGGTGATTATACTGGTGATGTCTTTGTAAGGCTGTACTTACATCAGATTTGCCATTGGAAATCCTTTAAATTACCCAAATCTTACTCCTGTGCTATCGGTAAATTTAAGAGATCCAACGTTTAGATATTTTTAAATGGTTCTTATTCACTTAAGAAGGTGTCCCTGTACATGGTGGTGATTATTATATTAGCATTAACTGTGTCTGTATCAGTCCCTCCGTGGTATACATTTCTCTCCCCCTGTCCCAGTGAATGCCAGTGTTTTTTTTGAAAAAGGATAGGTGAAAAGTCACATGACTACATTGCTCTAATTTATGTGTTGAGTAAGTATTCACCAGATTTGATCCCAAAATTTATTCATATCAAACCACTTGAGTCATAATTGATGACCTCCCATTACACGGTGACCCAGCACCACAAAAGAGAGCGACTGATGTGTGTGAGATGCACTCTTCTCTCTGATGATGCTGGCCCGTCCTTATGAGGTGTAATAAAATCACAGAATCTCAGCAGAGCAGCAAGAGATCTTAAAATCACCCAAGTTAACCACTGAGAGTCCAGGAATCTGACGAGGCCTTGAAAGTTGGTGCAGTGCCCCTCACATTACATCTCTGGACATTCTCCGCCATTCGCAAAAGGACTTGTTCTTGATGAGATTGGTCTTGTCAGACGTGGGAGGAGAAACCAAATCTCTCCACTGCTAATCTGGTGCCTTTTATATCACGCCATTAATCTGTGTAAGGTGCAAACATCACAATAGGGCCTAATAGGGATGTGTGAGTGATTCTGAGTCATGATCATTGGTAAATCATGATCCATCTTGTCTCTGGTTTTTGTTGTTGTTTGTTTGTTTGTTTTAATTGTCATTGGTCTCTCCTACCCCACAGGCATATCCTCATTAAAAAAAAACAAAAACAAAAAAAAACGACAACAAAAAAAACCTAAGATGTCTGTGGCTTCAAGGTCACTCCCACTGTTATTCCATAAGCAAGTGTACCAGCCCCACAAGATGCTTTTTCTTTGCCATGGAGAACATTCTGTTAGGTCTAATTAATTTTAGATTTTCATTGCTTCAAGATGTAGCAGGCCTCTCATGGCTGCAACCTTGACCTTTAATATACTTTTTCTTTGGTCTGAAGTTGCTGAAAATAATCGGCCGTAGTAAAAACATGAGTAAGAATGTTATTAATCCGTATCTGTCTTTGTCTTGGCATTTATTCATCTTCTTCCCTTTCTTACGTTCTCCTCGGCTGGGGGCTTCATGCGTTGGCTTCCTCTTCAGCCTCCTCCCCCCCTTCACTCCCCACCTGAATTCTCTTCGAAAACTTTCCACGGAATGTTCTCTTGTGATTCTGGGGAAAAGAGGAAAGTCAACACAATTGGTGGCTTCTTCCAGTCAGCACCCCAGCCAGCCCCTGTGAGGAGGAGAGGATTTCCTCCTTCTTGAGCTTGATTTCTGGCAGTGTGATTTTTAGAAAAACAGAGCTCCATTGCACTGGCTCATGGAGGGGTGTGACAGAAATGATTAATGGGCTGCCGGCCTGATCTGAGGAAAGATTAGAACAAATGAATAGAAATAGGTTGTCTGCCTGGGGGGGGGGGGGGACTTCTAACGGGAAGGGAGCTTTGGCAGTGGGGCCCCCTGTGCCCCGTCCGGTGTGAGGGTCGTCCCTGCGGCCACCGCACCGGGGAGCACACGGCCAGGCTGGCAGCCGCAGGCGGCCACATCATCCTTTCAAGGCCCCGTGGCCCACAAAACGGAAGGTAAAGGGGGCTCTCTTCTTGCTGGCTCCCCACAATGTGACTTCGCAAGAACACCTGGGTTTGGAAGACGCTGGGAGTCTCCACTGTCGGTGTGTGGCAGGGGACATTTGCCACTGGGCATCCGCGAAACCGTGCAGTCATTTAGGAACGATGCGCATGCGCCTTTTCGCTGAAGGGCCGGGAACGGAGGGTGCTGCCTTAAAAGCAGGCAGTCTTCAGTTTTAATTTGAAATTCCGTGTTGGAATGTTCATCCCAGGCTTGCTTGGGCCAGCCGTGGCGGATGTCAGCGATACGACAGATCCGGAGAGGTGGTATCTCCCCTCCCTAAGCCGATGAAGTGTAATCTTATTAGAGAATGTCTCCGCCGGCCCTACCGTCATGGTCATTCCAAGACTATTTCCGCTCCTAAGGCAAGAGCGTGCAAAGACAATATTTTTAGGATAGAATTAAAAAAAAAAAAATTATATATATATATATATATATATATATGTATGTTAGTCTCCCTTACTATATTTTAAGATTATGGGCATCCAAGCCTTCATTTGGAGGGAAAATATTTCTTTTTTGTGGCTCTTGCCTACCTACTTAGGTTAGCCACCTGTAGAGTATGGATGGGCGATTTCAAGCTTAGGGGCCACCCTTGGCTGGGGTCCTGGGTCCTTGCCTCCGTGGACTGCGTTAAGGGTTGTCTTTCTGCAAAGTGTTGGATCCTCAGGTGACCTGGGCCAGAGAGAGAGGAAGGGGAGCCCGTAATGCCAAAGCCGCACTTCTTCTCTTATATCCATCGCTGCCTCCAGATGGAGAGCACCGGACTTGTCCCTGGTGGTGCACATTGCTTCCCTCCTGTGATCTACGGAGGACAGACCTGAACCGAGGTCACAGGCCAAGGTTTTACTAAACAATAGGATGGCGTTTGAAGGCCTTTCTGTATCCGAAACGAGGATGAGTGGTACCTGAGGGTTCGCTGCACAGGTGTGAAAGGAACCATTTTTGCTGAGCCAGTTCCTAGTGGGGCTTTTCCTTCCCCTAGAGGCCCAGGAAGTGACTCTAGCGTTGTAAGCTAAGGGCAGAACTCAAGGCATTTTTTTTCTAACTTCTGTTCTGTCAGATGACGTAAAATAGCCTGTTGACATCACGTCAGAGTCTCTGTTTTCAGATGATACAGAGCATGGACATTGTAGGATCGTGTTCAGTGTATTCTGGCTATTAATATTAAGACTCTGTGAAAGCAGGGGTACCTGGGGGGCTCAGTCGGTTAAGCATCCCACTTCAGCTCAGGTCATGATCTCAGGGTTTGTGGGTTCGAGCCCCGCATCCGGCGCTGTGCTGACAGCTCAGAGCCTGGAGCCTGCTTCAGATTCTGTGTCTGCCTCTCCCTCTCTGCCCCTCCCCGGCTCGCACTCTGTCTGTCTCTCAAAAATGAACATTAAAAAAATTTTTTAAGACTTTGTGAAAGCAACGCATGCATTTTCTAAAGGTTCCTATGGGTGTGTATATGGATATATCATATCTTGTTGAAAGCAGGGTTAAAGACAAGCAGCCTATCAAGCTACAAGTCCGCATGGTGTCTGGTCACAAGTGGGTGGACAAACATTGAAGGATTTATCTTATTAGACTGTCCAGGCGTAAACCTCTCCACTATGGGATTAATCCCCTGTCCACTTACATGGGTGGCCGTCTTCTCAATACTCCGAGAGGAAAGTTGTCTTTAATTCGCTGACACCTGCCAAGCAAATGCGACTATATAATGTTTAATTCATTGTTATCGTCAGAAATTAAATTGGGGTTTTTTCAGAGCAGACCATTCCACACCATGCGTCTGCAGGCTCAGTTTTCTTTATTTGCTAGAATGACTGTGGAAAATCTTGCTCATTATGTCTTTTGAGTCTTTCTCTTTCTTCCAGGTTTTCTAGATGTGTTACTGCATTGCGTTTCCTGAGCTTTACTTGTTGTCAATTAAATATCCGTTTATTTGCTTTTCTTCTGCTCAGAACGTCATATTCTCAGCTTTTTCCAATTGCAAAACAAATTCATATGAGATGTCAGCTATTGACAGGGGTCAAAGGTAACTAAAAATCATGCCTCGATGAAGCACATCTGTGTGTTTCCCTATGACTGGATTTGTAATTACATGTGGTATTTCATAGACCTGCGTGTGGTCATTCTCAGACATAGACTTTGACCTCTCGGGGTCTTTAATAGCTCATGTTTCAGAGCTTACTGTATGTTAGGCACAGTCCGAAGCATCTTACAAGTGTTACCACTTAGAGGTCTCACCAATACCTGCTGATGTCGATATCGGTTATTACCTTCTTTATACGGATGACAAAAATAAGCCCAAAGAGGTAAAATAGAGTATCACAACCCACAGGCTTTTAAGAAGCACGGGCTGGGATATTAACCCAAATCACCAGGCTATAGAGTCCATGTGTTTAACCATTGGGCTATACTACCTCTCACTGATGTTCAAGATGCAGTGATTATGGTCCTTGTATTTAGATAGATGATAATGACTGTAGGGACATCTATATCGGTCATTTCAGATATGTATTTAGATGTTATGAGTGGGTGTTAAGCCTTTTCCAAGATGCCTTGTGTGGGGAGGGAAGAAAACCCTCATCATTTGAGTGGGAATAATTCTCAGTCATGATCATCGTATTCACAAGAGATAGAGCCAGAATTAAAGAGGCACAAGGTGCAAATGTCTGTGCTGTCTCCGGAGAACAGCCCAGACCCTGGGAATCATGTGTGTTAAGACATCCTTGGAATAGCTTGATAGTCTGGAAAATCTCAGTGCCTGGTTCCAGACTGAGCCCCATGTGGGAGACTGAGTTATTTTTACCCACTTTGTAGGGGAAGCTCTTGGATGATGGAGAAGGATTTTCAAGAGAGCGTGAAGGCTGAAAACCACTCCACGAAAGGGTCATGGATGGAATCTACACTTTTGCCAGATTCTTTTTGAGAATTACAGGTTGTTCAAAATAAGGGATGGGTAGAGCCAAGCACATTCATCTACGTATCTACATTAATGCATTCCTTCCAGATGTCTTAAAACAGCAGCTATCAGAGAAATAGACCCATATTTCTAGTGTGTGGGGGTGGAGAATGGGTGCTCTATTGTCTATCCCTGTATTTCAGTACAAATATGTGATTTAAAGATAGTTACGATGAATTGAATTTGCTCTCAAAAGATAATTCTGCGTTGTGATGTTTATATTGTGAAACCAACCATCCGTGTGGGGTTTTTGTTTGTTTGTTTTGTTTTTCTATTGGGAACCTGAATGTAACAAACCCCAATATTGTCTATAAAGAGACCTAAAGTTGCATTGGGGCCTAAGTGAATTATTTTATTTTCATATGACCAAAAAAAAAAAAAAAAAAAGAAAAAAACCCATTTACTTGACAGATGGCATCATCAGAAGATTATTTTAAATAACCGAGGCCTCCTAATGCTGTAAAAAAGGATTGCATTTTTTTTTTCATTTTTCCACTAGTGTTTCAGGCACACACCTATTGCATCAAGCAAGGGAGGCAAGTCTGTGGGGCATTGATGGATTCCTTATTTTATTAAATTTTTACTTGGACGTTTGATGTTAAAAAGCAATCTAAATCTACCATATATCAATGGGTCTCTTCATAAAGCTATGATTTTAACATCTGTGACTTTTTCCCTCAATTTTTTGAGTGTCAGAAAAATGAAGAATTTCTTCTTCAGGGTCGACAGGGCCTGCAAAATGATACATAATTTAAAGCATCAATCAACCTGCCCGGCCCCTCCCTGTAAGGTTAAAAAATACCATTCCCCACTTTCTTAGTGATGTCCCGTATTTAACATACACAAATCCTTCACTTTTAGAGATCCTGGGATGTTGAGAAATATGAAATGATTTCACATTGAACTCAAAAACAGCAGCAGTAACAGAATGGACCCTTTCAACCCACACGCGCACATGTGCTTAAACATATGCACACACACACGCGCACACACACACACACACACACACACAGACTAAGAAGCAAAGGTATTCGGGGAATACAAAGTTTCCCCAGGGAAGATTTTGTGAGAACGGTTTAGCTAGCATTTCATAAGAGATCCTGAGGATTGCTTCTGTCCATGATCCATTCCGTGGCCTGAAGAACGTTCCGACTGAATTTACTTTGCTACGCACAACCACTATCATGTGGAATTTTGTTTCAAATAGGGCTATTAAAATAGTGCTGGTCCATATCTTTTTGATGCTTCTGATATTTATGTGTTCACTGTGTCTAAAAGATTTACTTCTTCTTTAAGTTCTATCATCAGTTTATTTACAACTAGATGCACCTGCATTTGATCAAACATTTGGTGGTGGTTTCATATCCACCAGAAGTCAGTTGTATGTGCAAAACAGACATTCCTGCGTGTTTGGTAGGTGTTCTTGCACTTACAGCTCAAGGTTAACAGTATTTCTCTAAAGCCGAAAAAAATCCAGTTATAATAACCATTTTGTCTGGAGGAGAAGATATTTTTTGACATTTTAAATGTATACATCCATACATATGCTCAAGATGTACATAAATATATTGTATAAAATGCTGAAGATATTTGACAGTTTATTGTTTTATTAACATTTATAAGATGATTTCCCAAATCTCCGTTTTCACAGAGGACTACATAGTATACCTTCAAAAATATTTTAAGGGTTTTTTTTTTCCAGCACTTTTTCATAAGAACAATCCATCAGTTGCCCATTGTGATTATAATTTTTACAACATAATTGTACCTTCTATTGACAACTTCTCAGGCATTAACTAATTATGCCATTTAATAAAATTATAGTAATTGCATTAAAAGATTATCTGTTGAAAATTTAAAAGGACACTCTTCACTATTCTCGCGTATTTTCATGTTTATATTTTCAACTCTACAACTGAATTGCACTTTCAGACAGAATCATAGCTATGTGGACTGAAATCAGGTGGCATTTTGGAGCGTCCCAATTTTGACTAGTAAGCGTTATATCTAATTTTTTTTCTTTTCAGATCATCTTCTTCTTCTTCTTCTTCTTCTTCTTCTTCTTCTTCTTCTTCTTCTTTTTAATTCCTGGAAGAGCATACATGGCCAGTCTTCACATGGCCCCATTCGATAGCAAGTGAATGGTTAACTCTCACTTTTGTATTATAGGTCCAGGCTCTGTATGGGAATGCTTCTGTCGTTACCTACTGCTTCCCCTACACTTTCTATCGGGATGCGCTCAGACACACACGTTTTCTGCCTTCTGTGATTTTTCAGGCTGGGGGCCATGATCTTTGGCAGATTCCAGTGAATTCAGGCTAGTTCTAGGTCTCTCTACTGTCCAGAGATACCCATACTGTTCATTTAAACTTGGTCCCGAGCGTAGGGTCTTAAATCTTTGCGAAAGAAAAGCCTCTAGAGACGATGTCACTCCTTGACCCAGCCAATGCCTTCTTCAGGCTTGCCCCCTTTCATTCCCTTCCTCGCTTTCCACAATCATTGCATGCATGTCCCGCGTCCCATGTACGGTTAGATGTTGGGATACAAACATGAAACTGTCATGCTAAGTCCTTACTGGTCTCTTATCCAGCACCCCCCTCTCTTTCCCCATCTGCCTCCATTCACCCCTCTCTCTTCCTCTTTCTCATCCATCTGCCCCTCCTTCCAGCTTCTCCCCAGCACCTCTCCCCATTTCTCTTGCCACCCGCCTGCTTCTCTCCCCTACCCTCTTACATCTGAAACCGCAGAGGTGCCACCCAATGATTAAAGCACTCCGTAAGAAAAATCAAATTTGGGGGCGCCTGGGTGGCGCAGTCGGTTAAGCGTCCGACTTCAGCCAGGTCACGATCTCGCGGTCCGTGAGTTCGAGCCCCGCGTCAGGCTCTGGGCTGATGGCTCGGAGCCTGGAGCCTGTTTCCGATTCTGTGTCTCCCTCTCTCTCAGACCCTCCCCCGTTCATGCTCTGTCTCTCTCTGTCTCAAAAATAAATAAACGTTAAAAAAAAATTAAAAAAAAAAAAGAAAAATCAAATTTGTCTTTTGGAGATCAACTTAGATAATATTCGTGAGGATAATTTAAAAATATTAAATGGGCTACACATGTGGGTAGGGATTATTATCTGATATAACGATCGGTAGGCACGGTGTTGTTCTAACTCAGAGGCCTCTCTAAAGCAGGCACACGCACACGCGTAGGCACATAGTTGCTGCTTCCTTGCAAAGGATGTTATGTGAGGACTTGTGGAGGACCTGTTCCAGGACAGGGCAGAAGTGCAAATCATAGTATTATATGCCATACAATTAGCGTTCAAGAGTCACCTCTTTTTAGCGCTGATTCAAGTGCTTGGAACCACCAAATGCAAAGCATGTGGTTCTATCTTTAAAGCTATAGAGTACTAAAAAAAAAAAAAAAAAAGCTATGAGCTGTGAGAATATTTTTCATGTTTGACCTAACCTAATTAATTCTTCACATCAAAGGTGAAGAAATTGTATTTCTATGCCCTAATAGTTCAGGTTAATGTCAAACACTAAAGGCACATTCAGTGTAACGTGGCTGTGTGATAGAAGGATCGTATTAGGACCCCGGGAGCTCCAGAACGAAAAAGGCCCTGTGTACCTGTTAGGTACACAGTAGGCTTCTAATGAGTGCTTCTTGGAAGGGTGCTAGAATCAGTGAAGGCCATCTTTTACCAGATAATGCTTTCTTTTATTATTTACTTATTTTTAGTTAACGTTTATTTATTTTTGAGACAGAGACAGAGCATGAACGGGGGAGGGGCAGAGAGAGAGGGAGACATAGAATCAGAAGCAGGCTCCAGGCTCTGAGCCATCAGCCCAGAGCCCGACGCGGGGCTCGAACTCACGGACCGCGAGATCGTGACCTGAGCTGACGTCGGACACTTAACCGACTGAGCCACCCAGGCGCCCCGATAATGTTTTCTTTTTATTCTAACTTCTCCTCTGACTATAACAGCCTAGGTTATGTACCCATCAGAGGGTACAGTCCATAGACCGCCTTCATCATAACCTCGTTTAAGGTGCCTTTTCCTACCTTTTTCTCAAGGCTGCCTATCCAGAGTGGGTGCTAATCTACAGCAAAAGGGCCACAAGACAGCCAGCGGTAGGGGAATGAAAGGAACTAACAAGTCTCTAACCCGGGTCAATAGCCCCTGAATGTCCGGGGGATTTTATTTGTGATTCTTATAGAGATGAGTACTTCTCCATCTCTCCCTCTGTTTCTGTATGTGACGCCTGGATGATGCAAGCGTCTTGCACGACGCCAAAATGGAAAAGAATATCTAGAAATAGAAGCAGAGGAAGAAAGAGCACCAGAGTGTGTGAAAACAGTCCTAAGTGATTCCCTGCGTTGGTCTGGACCTGTTGAAGAGTGTTGCTCAGTCCTTGTATTTCTGGCTAATTTGATACAGTCTTTTTTTTTTTTTTTTTTCTTTTGTGGTCCGAGCTTCGTCGTTTGTTTCTAAGCTGTCATTTTTATTAGTCTCTCTGGCTGATCTTTGGGGCTCCCCATCAGGTGGCGTGTGTTCTCCGTTGTCTGGCTGGGCTTGGCAAGCCGATGGCCCTTTTATTGCCGTGTGCAATGCGGGCATGCCTGCCTTAGCCTGTAGCCTGTAATTAGACCCACCACGGGTGACAGTTACAGGAGAGCCTGGTAATCATTCTAGCTGCCTGATCTGATGTTTATGGAGAGAAACCTTCTTTGTGGTCTGGTTAGGGTTTACTCTGCTATATTGTACTTTTGCCCTTTGATTTATGATTTAGGAAGGCGTGTTTGGCTACCTCTTTTCCTCCCTTGGTGTTGTGTCGTTGGCTTTTTAGATCACAGCTCATTTTTTGGCGATTTTCAGCGGCCGATATTCCAGCCCTCACGTTCACTAAAAAAGATGCGAAGACAATTAAAATCCAGTTCAATCTTTTATCATCTAAGCCATATATCTGCACGGTGTTCATTGACTTCTAACGTCACTGGGATTTTTTTAGAGTTCGACGCCGTATCTTTTTCGTTGGCCCTTTACTTTTTTATTTCTGAGCAGGCTTTTAAAAATTTTTGCTTTAAGTCATTGAAGAGGCTTGATTCAAAATCAAAGAAGTGCTTCAACTTGTCAAAAAAAACAGGGAGTGGGGAGAAGAAAGAAATACACTTCTTTAGCTCACTTGGTGTTGAAAACAAGACCCTCGTGGCTTCCGTTCGAACTCTGGAGAAGCATGGAGCTATAGAATGTTAAATCAGAGGACCTTTCACACATTCGTCCGCATGAGAAGAAACTGAAGCCTTCGGGAAAGGGATTTTTCCCAAGGCCTCCTGGCTTGTGAGAGCACAGGATGCTTAGCCCCTGTACCGCCTGTGTGATACGTGATGTGTGCTGTCATAAACTTTGCAGTTACGGTTTTAGCTCATGAATATGAACTACATCTACACGGTAGCTGAGAATTATGTTATTGAAAATGAAAGTAGCCTTTTCCCCATGTCTTACATTTGAGAAATATTCTATAAGTCCGCAGACCTGCTTCTCAGAAGGGTAATATGCCCCGGAGGAACAAAAATCTGTATCATTACTCTGTGTGCATCTGGGTACCCCGTTGCTTTCAGGTGATGGGGCTTTCTAATCCAGACTTTAGGGTGACAGTGACAAAGATTACATGATGATCGTGATGGTGGTGATAATCTGTGCTTTCGTGTGTTTTAAGTTTTGACCTCTGCTCTTAAAACCTGTTCTTTATTGGGCTACAGTAAAATGCGTAGTCTCACCTTTGTCTTTTGTTTAAAAGCAACAGAACACTAAGTATGAATTTGCTAATATATTTTTTTCCCTCTGGAAGAAGTCAGGCATGTGCAATTAAAAACTTTTTTGGAAACTATTCGCTAGCAAAAACTGCCTTCCTTGGGAACCATTGAAGTCCTCACAATTTTTGTAAGGAAATTTCCATGGGCTAACTTTCCATCAGAAGTTGCAAAATTAGAAAATGTGATGTGTGTTTTGCTGTTAAAAAAAAAAATGGCTGCCTGTGGCCACAGTTACCTACACCTCTTTCATAAATTTAATTTTGCATTTCATTGGTGATTTTTATGTATTTAGTAATGTGTATTTTTTCAGAAGATAGATAATCGATATCCCCAAAATTTGGCCCACCCCAATACGCACATACAGACACAAAGGAGAGGACGAGGAGGAAGAAGAAGAGAAGAAAGGAAAAGAAAAAAAAAAAAAAAGAATGGCAAATAGCCTATTGCTTGAGTTTACTTAAAGATAATCCTGCAGGTGGCGATAGAAACTCATAAATGATAAAAGTCCAAGGTAAATTTCTGTGGATTGCTTCTTGGGGATTTTAATTTCAGCAATTTATTTTTAATTTAATACAATCATCTACAAGCAGAAATCATTATGTGAGTTTAAGGAAAAAACTTGGAGTGTTGTATAATCTCTGAGTTTATAATCACTTACTCAGATATTCTATGGCGTTCATCTTTAGGCACAAGGGATGAGATCTGGATTATTGTCAAGTTGGTATAGATTTCATACACAACCATTTAAAGCCCATTTTTTCCACTCTTAATTTTAGTTTTCTTAACCAAAATTTTATGCCTATGCCATTGGTCAGGTTTATAAAGTCCTTTGCTATTGAGTACGAAGTTGCTTAGGTGCAGTACTTGCTTGCTGTGTGTGTGTGCATGCGTGCGTATGGGTGTGTTTACGTGTGTGTACACAGACCTTCACATCAGAGTATTAAATCCAGTTTTTTCAGGAGGGCATTTTCTTCCTTAGCTAATTGTTCATGGTTAGTTTTAATCTGAGTAGGATCACGAATTGCTTGAAAGCTATTTTACCCGTGGATTAAAAACATAACATAAGCACTTTCTTTAAAACATTAGAAGAGGCATAGTGGATATGGTAACATTCTTTCCATTTATTTTCATGATTTCATTTTGGACCTTAGGCATTGTCAAAGTAAAGTGAAAGCATTCAGTCGATCTTTCTTCACTGCTTGTTAAGGTTTGAAAGTTCTTAAATTGCTTTTTGTCAGTATATGTTTTCATTTGCCATTTTTTTCCCTTAGATTTGGGTTTGAAGATGCTAACTCGGAAACGATTTGCTTAAACATAAAGCTAATAAGCAGCTCTCCTTTTTTCTTGCAGTCTCATTCAAAAATCCTTTGCAGTACACATTTCTTGATTCTGAGAAAATGTAATTATTTTGGTTTAAATGCTTTAGACTTTAGATCTTGAGTGTCTTGAACGGACAGCTGTGATGGTCTTGAGCAAATTATGTGAATTTTGGCCTTTGTCTCTCTTCTGAACATTTCACTAGGTCTTGTGATAAAGTTCAGAACAATAAGGTCTTGTATACCATAAGCTCGGATACAGAATTTCCTATAATGGAAGAGGGAGGAAAAGAAAAAAAAAGAGCAGAAAAGAAACCTTCTAGCCTTCTTACATTCTGTTTCAATTGCTATTCCAATTACTCATGAGGGAGAAAAGTGGAAAGTAAGTCAGACTCTCAGAAAACCTATTTTGCTGTCTTCCTATAAAGAATATTCAGTTCTCTGCTCTGTTAGCAGCTGACCAAAATCTAATCCATTAAAAAATATATCGCAGTAAGCAGTTCTTGAAAATGTTTATAATAAATGGTAAAAGCCAAGCTTCCACTGTGAGATTAGCAGTTGGAACAGGATGTGTTCATCAGGAAATAGGTTATTGCCTGACCAGTGTGCCCTGTCTCGTAACCCGCAGGACAGATGAAGATTTAAAAGCTTGCAGTGCGAGGAGTTTGTTTGATTTCCCCTCTTTGCTTTCTTTTGCATATTCCAGCGAGGCTGATCACACAGGGCATTTTCCTCCATGAATCCATTATGAAGTTCATCTTGTTGACAAAAAAACATCAGATGTTTTAGAGGTTGCCCCCCCCCCGGCCCCCCTGCAGCCCATACTCATCGAATGACCTATGCATATTAACGCCACTCTTGTCTCCCCTTATCCGCAGTTTTGTTTTCCATGGTTTTAGTGGCTGGGTGTGAACCTCGGTCTAGGAGCAGATGATCTTCTCTGATGTTATGTCAGAAGGTCACCGTAGCCTAATACTCCGTCACCGCGCCCACGTCATTCACCGCCCTTCATCTCTCTGCATAGGCATTTTATTCTCTCACATCATCACAGGAAGAAGGGCATGTATAGTAAGATATTTTAAGGGAGAGAGACAGAGCGAGAGCATATACACATAACTTTCGTTATAGGATGTTGTAATTGTTCTGTTTTGTTATCATCCGTCTCTGTTGTGAATCTCTTACCGTGCCTAAATTTACACATTAAGTTTTATCCCAGATATGTAGTATAGGAAGAACAGTATATAAAAGGGCTCGGTACTATTTGTGGTTTCAGACAATCCACTGGGGGGGTCTTGGGAGGCACCCCCCGCAGGTAAAAAGGGCCTATTGTAATTCACTTTTACAGAACAGACTCTGTAGCTTTAAAAAATAATAAGAGAATCGTGAAAGACTCTTTTCCAGAAGTCTAGACTTACTCCCTCCCTCCCTCCCCCCCCCCCACTCTGCCCATCTTAAAGATACAGGAAATAGAGCAGAGGATTAAGGTGATTTTCCTGCTTTTGCTTGATTGCAGTCCAGTCTCAGACTTAGTGGGCAGTGGTGCTCATGAATAATGCCTTCTCTGTGGACGATACCTATAGTAACACACACGGAGTGACTAAAAGATCAAATATGCTGGCTAAAAAGCCTTAGGGAAGCATTATGTGTCTGAGGTCTGATCTATTGTCTAGGAGGTCGGAGAGTGTTAATGCACTCTGCAAAGATTACACTCCCACTCTAATTGCTACGGCACTTCCTTAAAGGATTTAGACAGTCAGGAAAGGTGACGCTCCTTGTCAGTTTTTGTCTTCTGCCTGCAGTTGAAGTCTATCTGTCTTTCCACTGAGACCACTAGATCAAGTAGCCCAGCCATCGGGAAAGGCGCACACTCTGAATGAAGAGGGAAAGCAACGAGAGGGGTTATTTACAGCTCCATTATGCCTTGCTCTTTAAATGCTTTGCATTCCATTTCTGGTGTTTACGTTGTGAAAATGACAGCGTATCCGTGTGCCTGGGGGGTGGGGCTGAAAAGAGTCTAAGGCTTCACCTTGATTTTTGATCAGATTTGTTTTCATAATCTTTTCTCCATGCCGTGAGGCCCAGTGTGGCATCTTGGATTTGGGTTATTTCGGTTCAAGACTCGGAGGACAGTGGACTTAAGCGTTTCCTCTGCGCCGTCCCTCCCCAACACACACACACACACACACACACACACACACACATACACCCATGCTGAAATGTTTATCCTGAATTAGGCATTTACAAGACTGACCCACCCGGAGGACCTGATAACTTTGTCCAGACCATCACTGTAAATTTCAAATGTTGTGCAAACACGTTCTTAAAAAGCTCCCTTCTGCCTTAGAGAATGCTTCTGAAATCCTGCGTGTCCAGGAGCTGACAGAGTAATGTTATCAGACCCTGTATCTCTTACGTTGCTTGGATTATAACTCAGTATTTTCTAAATGCCGCTGCAAAGCTTCAAGGAAGGTTTTCCAGTTCTTCTATGACAGGAGTTTAGGAAATATTGGGGATCTGTATGTTTGAGCCAGAATATTGAATCCTTAAATTCATAGTGTGCATTGCTGCAGGAGTGGGGAGGACATGCTTGCCTTTCGCCCTGAGCATTTTCTACCCGCTCTGCACGGTTGCATTGTTGCAAGGTAAGAATTCCTCTTAGATCAGTTCAAATCGCTAATATATGTGGCTTAGAGCCTGCAGTATAATATTTATGCAGCTTCCAAAAGAGACTTGGGAGGATTCCCTGTAATTCAAGATGGTAGTCTGAATGATGGGTGTAGGATTTTTTTTTTTTTTTAAGAAATCCTTGTTTGTCCTGTGGGATTTTCACACTTTTCGCCTGACGGCACTGTATTTTACTCATACTGTATAAAGCTGTCAGTGTGTTCGTTATATGTGTCTCCTGAACACTCTGAGCAGATGACAAGAACAATGGCTGGAGGGGAAGAAACACATTTGAATCAACATCTTCAGAGCAGAATTGCTGTAGCGTCTCCTGTTCCCGCTCCTACGCGGACTGTCCCTCACACTTTGCCTTGTTGCACGTTCCCTCGCGCTGTTGGTAGATTACACCGAATGTTTCATCTGTATATAAAAATTAAAAATTCAAACAAAAATCTGGCCCACATAAGAACAGGCCCTTTGGGCATATGGTTCATTATGCAATATTCGTTTAATTACTAAAACACTTGGGATGGCTTTCCTGCCCTTACTTTCAACTTGCAAAGTTGGATCTCTTCTGTTGCACAGAAAATGTAGCACAGAATTCTGAAGGAGCAGAAAAAGGAAAAGCAAAAAAAAAAAAAAAAAAAAAAAAAAAAAAAAAAAAAGAGCCTTTGAAGAAATTACTGGAATTCACCAAAAGGAAGTAGGATTCTCAGGATGAAGCCAGTGGAAATAAGGATTTTTCTCTCTTCCCCCCCCCCCCCCACCTCTCTCTTTGGTCTCTTTCTCCCTCCCATTAGGCCAGTTTTACTGTGGTTAGTTTATATAAATGCAAACAGGGTGGGAACACAAGACTCAGGATTCAGGTTTCAAGTACATTCCCTCTGTGGGACTCAAGTGTCTCCATGAAGCTGGCTAAGTTTTATTGGTTCGAAGGGGAGTACTCTGAAAGTGTGCCTTTAATTGATTTTTCAGGGCAAACAGGTGGTGATGGTTTAGACATGTCCTAGCCTCAGTGCCACTCCTAATTTGAGGCTGCACGTATAATAGCTTTATTAAAATATACAATCTCCTGGCTTTGCTTTTACCTGAACATCTGCCTCTTGGTCTTTAAAGGGCCTTTTAAAATATTTTCATTCTGTGCTTAAATGGATCACATCCTAGAAAGGCTGGAGGAAGTCTTTATTTTCTACTGATGGCATCAGACATTATTTTTGGTTTGAAATGAAAGACGTTACAATGCAGGCAGCATCTTTAAATAGGATCATTGTTGTTTTAGAAATTTTTGTGGTTGTCATTGTTGTGGGCACATTTGTTTACGTGATGTGACAGTGATTTGACCATTAAGAGGCCAAAAACTGATGTTTACGTGATGTTTACGTGATTTGAACATAAGAGGCCAAAAACTGAATTTGTCAATCCTGGGTTTTGATTTGAACTTTTATTTTTGGTGAGCAAAAGATTGAGTGAGCAGCTGTGTGTGAGTGTATATGAGTGCGTGTGTGTGTGTGTGTGTGTGTGTGTGTGTGTACACGTACTTAAATACCCCATCTTGGGTTTCTTCCTGGTTTATAGTGATGTCTCAGTGTTGTAGGAAAGCTCTTCAGATTCCGCCTGATCGAAATAAACGTGGGATTCCTAAAAGCATGTTTAAGGATCCAAACCTTGGCCTCATGTTTGTTTTTAGAGGCAAGTATGTGTGGCCTGCATATAAGCAGTTCTCTTTTTGATGAAGCAAATAGATAGTTTATCCAAGTAATGGGAGACCATCTAAGGCATGCTCGATAGGATTCCTAAAGGAATTGCTCTTTGCTGTAAATAGCATCTCTCTGTCATCACTATTGGAGGGTTCCTGAAGGAAAGCACCTTAGTCTGGTTTAAGCACATTGAATATGTACAGAGCTATTGCAGACTTCATGTGAACGGGTTGCAAGCCTACTTCTTTTAGTGCCAGAAATAAAGCTACAAGCAGAGTAACTTAATACAGTGAACTGTTTTACTTGATCACTGCACTAATGCTAATTAGATACACTTGCTTTATTACCCAGAGCGATTTCTTCTGTATTCATTCTGATCTAATCTTTCTGTGAACATGAAGGAGTCAGTCGCAAGTGTGAAGTTTAAGCTTTCAGTCGCCACCGTGGCCTGGTGTTCATGTGACCAAAGTCAGAGAACACTTTTCGAGAATGCTTTGTCCACGTGGAGTACAGTTCGAGCCCCAGTGGATTTCTACCACGGAGGGTGCCCACAGTGCCAACGGTTACACATCTGAAAGAAGTGGGATACTTATCTGTATTAATGGGATTTTTCCTTGACCCCTTCCAGATACCCAGGTTTATGGGGAATAAGTAAATGTGTGAGGATTTGTCCTCCCTTCCTTTAATCAGAGCAGAGAATTTGCCGATGGCTTTGAAAGATACATTTACCGAGATCACACGTTCTGTGGCTCCATTACCAGTTTCTGCGAAAACTCGTGATGAGACATTTATTATCTGGTTGTAGACCTGAAATGATAATCCTTCCGGGAGGTAAAAGCTGATAGTTGGAGCCCATTAGTTGCTTTCTTTCATTTAGGTCCGAGCGTTTCTATTTTGTGAACTAGTTGTTCTGCCTTTATGCGTAATGTGGGACTTTTATTTTGTTTTATTTATTTTTTTTGAGAGAGAGAGAGAGAATGAGCAGGGGAGGGGCAGAGAGAGAGGGAGAGAGAGAATCCCAAGCAGGCTCCTCCGTGCTGTCAGTACAGAACTCGACGAGGGGCTTGAGCTCACGAGCCCTGAGATCCTGACCTGAACTGAAATCAGGAGTTAGATGCTTAATCGACTGAGCCACCCAGGCACCTCAGATGGGGGCTTTTATTGGGCCATGGGTGATCGTTGGACTTTGTCCCATTTATATAATGTCACCAAGAAATGGAAAGTATACAGTGGCCAGTAGCCTGATACAAACATGAAAGTGATGGGATTTTAATAAACGCTTTGTACTTAAAGGAGGGAAAAGATCATGCATTTAGTGTTGAGCTTATATAAATACAAGTTAGAAGCATTCTTTTCTGTTTTTAGAAAGTCGCAAGGTATGCTCAGAAGGGGAAAATAAGTTAACAAAACCTGCATGTCTAGAGGAATACGGTGTAAAAGTCTCCAGCCTAGAGTTAATTTTAAGATTATATGGACTTATGTATAGACTTCTTTTAAATCCAAATGGAATTAGCTATATCTGTAGAAACATCCGCATTTTCCTTTCACACAGAAAAGTGTTCTTGTGAAATCGGAAGTTTGAAAATTACATAAATTGTTTACTCCAGCTGTCACGGAAGATACTAAAAGTAGGAAACACCTAATTCAGGTGTCCTTCTGCAAAAGTACTGGGAGAAGACTCCCCGCACAAAACCAGATCTAGCTGGCAGAGTTTTGTCCTTAAGGGACAAGGCAAGAGGCCCAGTTTGACTTTTTGCCCCCAGTGAACGGACCAGACGACTATGTCATGTAGAAACAGTCAAAGGCAATGCCAAATGAACACCAGAAATGGCATATTTTGATGCTCCAGAGAACAAATGGTTAATGAGTCTTGATTTCGTAAACTTTTCCTCTCTCTGTATATGGCATGATGTAGAGGTGCAGGTAAGTAGGAACTTTTTACTGGAGGACAAGGGAGAAAAGTGAGGGTCGGGCCAGCGAAGGGCATTTCAGTTTGGAGCCCAAGCCAAGTTGACGTTTGCCAAAGCCTTTCTTCCATGATGGGTGCCTCTGTTCCCTTTACCTCTTTCTAGGTGGAGACTGGACCAGGAGGAACACATCCCTTTCTAGACCCTGGTTCCTGCCAAAAGTGTAGAATTCACTTTCTGGCCAGTCTACACAGCCCTTCCCAGCTTCCCTAGAGACATCCTTTCACATGATACCACTTGACTAGTTTTCTGTTGCTTGTCTAACAGATTCCCATACATGAAGTGGCATTAGACAGCACAGATTTATTATCTTACAGTTCTGGAGGACAGGAGTCTACCCCAGATCTCACTGGATCTAAAATCAAGATGTTAGAAGGGCTGTGCTCTATTCTGGTGGCTCTAAGGGAGAATCTATTTGCTTTCCTTTTCCAACTTATAGAGGCTGTCCAAGTTCCCTGGCTCATGATCCCCTCTCCATCTTCGCATTCCAGCAAAGGCACGTTGTTGAGTCCTCACATGGCGTCACTCTGACCTTGCTGTGCTCTCACATCTTTTCCTTTCTTCTTCTGTCTCTGCCCTCCACCTTGAAGGACTAACCCTTGTGATTACATTCGACTCCACCAGGTAATCCATGATGAACTCCCAAAGTGAACGTTAGAGGATTAGCAGCCCTAACTCCATCTGTGACCTTAGTTTCCCCTTGAACTGTAACATATTCATTTTTCTGCCTACCCCAGCTAGGCCCTTCATCGCCTAATTGTGGCGTTTCGTTCATGTTGCATTCTGATGAATGAAGATTTATGAAACGCGCATTGGCCCCTTGCATAAGTTCATAGGAAGTAATTCAGTGAGGCCTTCATTTGGGGGGAGGGAAGAGGTCACGGACCGTGGACATTTCAGTCAAGAGTGGCTGGGAGAACTGCAATTACAAATATACCAAAGTCACATGTTATCGGCAACGTGGAAAGATTTCTGGTATTTGGTCAGCTCGGTGGGCTTCTCTCATGGCGGCTGGTATATGGAGGGCTTTATGCCTGGGAGGAAGCAGTGTGCCTGCTCACAGAGCGGATCTTGGGTGTGAGAACCCCAACAAGGAGAGGAATAGGTGGGGCTAGTTTCAGAGGCCAACCAAAAGGGGTGAGGAGACCAGGAGTGAGTCCAAGGGTTGTCCAGGACTCAGAAATAATTCCTGGTGAGTGGAGGAGTATATAACTGGGCATCAAATGTATGGTGTTTCCCCACGCAACTCCCCACGGTTCATCCAAATCCAAACCATGTTTAAAGAACCTAAAACAGCCTGTGTGCTCTTTAAAACACCCCTGAGCATCCCAGACAGAGGTGATCTTGTTCTTTCTGGGCTATTGCATTTCCTTCCTGAAGTTTTTTCTTCGGTTTCTCACTGCATTATTCCGTTCCCATGAGTAAGAGCGCTTTGCTGCCAAAATTATCTAGTTGAATATCTGATCCTGGTTTTTTTTTTTGGTGTGTGTTTCGTTTACAATCACATCTTCAACTTGTTACTGTGACCTGCGGGTCTTTCCACTAACTGACCCCCGATTAGCACTCCAACCTTCTCTCCAGTCTCGTTTCTCTATGATCCATCCCAATGAGTTGTCTTACCATCTTTAAAGATGTGAAGCCTTTATTGATTGATTGATTGATTGATTGATTTTTACCTCTGTTGTGTCTTTTGCTCACGCTATCCTTCTCTTACTAAAGAGAAAGTTAGTTGAAACAAAGCACTGCCACTCTCTAGCACTGGGCAAACACAAAGAAATAACTTACTAAATAGCTTATCTTTGAGCCAGTGAATGGCCCGCGTGCTTTTCTAGAGAAATAATTAGTGACATTGAGACCAACCAACCCTATCTTCCAAGTGGCTTTCTTCATGCTTTTATTACTGTCCCTTGACTTGGGTTCAGTCATTCATCCGCTTTAAGAATCATGGCAGTGATGATGCCTCCTCCCTTCTGTCATTGCATTGAGTCCTTCCAACAATGCTTGGGGAAGATATTACTGTTCTCATTTTACAGATGAAAAAAAGGCTATGTAGCATTTCCACGAGCTGCGAGTATCCGCTGCGAGGATAGAACCACGATTTAGAGCCAATCAAAATGAATACGTCCTAAGCACCATTAAATACATGCTTCATGTTAAAAAATGTAATTGCCTCACCACTGTTGGAGATGACACAACAGGAAAGCGTGTAGCATAGTAGTTAAGGGCACTCAGCTCCACAGTCAAACTCACTACAAATCAAATTGTTAATAATTTTATTTTCTCATTTAAAATGTTCTTTTGATGACTATGCAATCGTATATAATGATGTGCTCTGCTATTTTTATTTACAACCATATGTGAATAAGATACCATGAGAAACTCTAATTTCGGTGTGTGTGTGTGTGTGTGTGTGTGTGTGTGTGTGTGTGTGTGTATATGCATGCAGAGATAGTTTATACTGGTAGATGCTGGATGATGGAAACTGTCATTTTGTTCCTGTTTTCTTTTTTTCTTTTTTTTTTAAATAATAGCAAGTGCCCCGTACATACATAATAAACACTCCATGAAGGTTCGTTGAATGGATGTTTGAATTGATTAATCAGTTCCTCAGTTTTCATTGATTTGGAACCCATGGTATATTTGACTGCCTTGACTTTCTGGGCATTGATGTAGATGGAAATAAACCTCTAATCAGAACTTTCTCCTGCTCACCCTTTTCAAGCCACACACAAATGTTCACATGCTGGGGGGGTGCGGGGTATTGCAGCGGGGGAATATTTGTAATTCATGTATCTGGAGTATCTCAGGTTCTGTTCTCTTGAACTTGTATAAAGCCATAGTTTAGATTCTGATTTAGGGCTTCCTGGTCTACCCTCCAGACCACTACAAGCAGCCTTGTGTTGTGACATCATCCAACTGCAGTGTTGGGTAACAAGTTGTTGAAATGCAAAGGATACAGTTAGACTTTTAATGCTCATCTTGACTGTAGTTTCAGTTCAATAAATCTTTGAGTATCTATTACATACAAGACACTGTCCTATGTTTTATGTAATTTATGCAAATTATATATGCTTCAGGATTTCAAAGAGTAAAACTTGAACAAAATGACCATGATGCCAGGCAAATGTATTTTGAACCAGTTATAAGGTATCATGAAACACCAAGTAACATAATGGCTTATCCCAGTCAGGGGAACCAATGAGAAAGAAAAAAATAAAATTAAATTAAAAAAAGAACATTCCTAGAGGCACTTAGACTGAGAGGCACTGAGAAATAAAACATAGGCAGTTTTTAAGAAAG
Source organism: Neofelis nebulosa (assembly GCF_028018385.1). Taxonomy (NCBI): domain Eukaryota; kingdom Metazoa; phylum Chordata; class Mammalia; order Carnivora; family Felidae; genus Neofelis; species Neofelis nebulosa. Next base: position 13,566,238 of record NC_080788.1, read on the forward strand.
GTAAATTTTTGTGTGCCTAGAATTTAGAAAATATGGTAGGAGAGAGTCAGTAAAAACAGTAGATGTACGTTTGGGCCATATTTGGATTTGATCCCCTTGGATCTCATGTTAATAGTTGTAGACTCTGTCTCTAGAGAGCAGGCAGACACAAAAGGCTTTGAGCAGGAGTGCACCATGATGAGAACTAAGCTTTGGGTTATTACTTTGGCCTTGATGTGAAAAGTTAGGAAGTAGAGAAAAGCATTATGATAATACATGCATTTGAAGTTTATTAGAGTAATCTGGGCCAGAGATTGTAAACTTGCAAACAACAGGGGCCATATTTGGTTCAGTGTGTGTGTGTGTGTGTGTGTGTGTGTGTGTGTGTGTGTTTTAGTTATTTGGTTTCTGTCTTTTCTCCTTTTCTTCTTTATTTTTAAATAAATTTTGTAAATGTTTATTTTTGAGAGAGAGAGAGAGAGACAGAGCATGAGCAGGGGAGGAGCAGAGAGAGAGGGAGACACAGATCTGAAGCGGGCTCTGAGCTGTCAGCAGAGAGCCTGATGTGGGGGTTTAAACCACAAACCGTGAGATCATGACGTGAGCCTTAACTGGACGCTTAACCAACTGAGGCACCCAGGCACCCCTCTTTTCTTCTTTATTCCCCACCCTGGACTTCCTTACTTTCCAGATCAGTTCTTTGTCCGTATCATTTGTAAACCAATATATGGCTGCTTGGGAGCCCTCAATTGCATGGCCTTTGAAAGCATTCTTAAGTCAGTGCAAAATCATACCCATTGTGTCTAGTGGTATGTTACCTGCCATAAAAAAAAATTAATGTAAAATATAGTGTATATATAAGGGAGTTTATAAAACTATGCATATGTGTGTACAAGTTAAGGAATAACCATTAAGAAATACTTGTGTGCCTATCACCCAACTTGAAAATTAAAAATCCCCATTATTTTCGAAGCCCTTTTCCTTTTGCCTCTTTGTGATCGAATCCTTCTTCATTCCTCTTCCCCAGAAGTAATGGTGACACTGAATATTGTGTCATTCTCTCACTGTCCATTGTAGTTTCGCCAACTTTGTGTCTGTCTCTTAACAGAGTAATTCAATTTTGTCTGTTTTTTGGAGAGTGGATAAAAGCAATCACAATACTTTAATGCCTTACTCTGCGGGTTGCAAATTCACTCAAAATAGTATTTTTGACGTTCATCCGTGTGGCTTATCTTCATTCTGTACATTTAACTTTACAAGTAAATTATTTGATTTATCCATTCTACTTTAGATAGACATTGGATTGATTCCACGTTTGTTGTTTTGTTTTATTTTTTTAATTTTTGTTTTTGGCTGTTATGAAGAGTGTTCTTGATAATATTGATACGTGTTTCATCTGGGGGGCACGTGCAGTTTAGCGTCATGACTCCTAATGTGTGGTGCCGGGACATCAGCGTCAGCATCACCTAGGAACTTGGTAGAAATGTAATTTCCCCATCCCCACCCATTGCCTTCAGTTGATGAGACCCAGCAATCTTGTTTAAAGCAGCCAGCCCCCTGGTATTTCTGATGCACACCAAAGTTTGAAACCCATTCCCCCCAAATTTATACCTAGGACTAGAGTTACTTGGTTATCTGATCATTCTCTTTAGTTAATGCCAACCATTTCCCAAGTGACTGAGCCATCAGGCATCAAATGAAAGTTAATCATTGCTCTGTGTCTTGGAAAACTCTTGGGATTAGCTGGCTTTTTCAATTTTGTCCATCTGACATGTGAAGCGGTACCTTGGAGTGGTTTGAATTTGCACTTGCCTCATTACAGATGAGATTCAATGCGTGGGGGCCTTTACGTGCCTCTTTGTTCTTCTTTATGTAACCCCTACCTTTTTATTGAAAAAAAAATTCTTGCTTTTCATGTCAGATGTATCAATAATTTTTCCTGTGGTCTGTGCATTTTGTGTCATTGTTGAGGAACCATTCCCGGGCCCACGGTCATAAAGATATCCTTTACATTTTCTGTGGCTTTGCTTTTTATACTAAAAATTTAAAGCTCCTTTTGATTTGATTTCATCATTGTGCTCTGGCTCTCCAGGTAATCGGTCTCGTACCAGTTCTTGAATCTTCTACTCTTTCCCAGGGGCCTGCAGTTTTCACAAGGTCACGGATCAAGTTGTGCTGTCCCATTGGTCTCTTGTCTACACCTCTATCAATGTTATACCAATATTTGGCTTTAGCGTGGTTCCAATTTGTTTTACCTTTTCAGGAATGACTTGGCTGTTCTTGGCTTTTTGCTTTTCCACGTCAGAGTTGGAATTGGTGTGTTGTATTCCACAAAACCAGGGCAAGACAAAACCAATATTGAAAATGAGGCAGACTCAGAATTAGTGAGTGAACTGTCAAAATCGAGACATTGAAAAATTACAGCAAAACGAAGCCAAATGAATTGGAAATATAAATAAGAGCAAAATCAATGCAGTAGTGTACGTGTGTAAAATAGAACGGAAAATAAAGTGGAAAGTGGTCTCTTCGAAAAACTAGTAAGATTGACTATTCTCTTCTGAGAGTTTTCAGTGGACAGGGTAAAGGCACGCGTATCAGGTATTAAAAGGGGAAATTACCCAGATAAGGCGGAGATTGAACATAAAAGGATATTATGAAAGCTTATGCTTAAAATGTTAAAAAATGTATGAAATAGGTAAAACTTGTAGAAAGGTGTCTCAAAGTGACTGAAACAGTATGGGAAATTTAATGGCCCTAAACCCATTATATAATTGAATCGGTAACTTAGTATCTGTCCAGAAAATAAAACATAAGGCCCAGATAACGTTAGAAGTAAATTTTACCAAATATTCAAGGAACATATAAAACAAATCTTATATAAAGTCTTTCCAATTATCTTCTGGCTATTATCGTCTTCTTCTTCTTCTTTTTTTTTCTTTTTAAGTCAGTTGTCAGTTTAATTTTTATTCATGGAGAGGAAATACTTTTCTTCTTCTTTTTTCCTTTTTCTCTCCCCAGTGTCTGCCTTCCGACCTTTATTTTGGTCATTAGTTATGTGCCTGCACGTGGTTTTCTTTCTTTTCATCGTATTTGAGTTTCTTTAAATCTGTAACTTCACATCTTTGGTAAATTGGGGGAAATTCTCATCCAGTATCATTTATAGCTTTTATATAGCATATATACGTATATATATACATATATATATAAATCATAACTGCTTTAAAATTCATATCTGGTGACTCTAACGTCGAAATCATCTGCTTGTTCTGGTAGTCTTTTTTTCTCTTGATTGTTGGTCATTCTTTTTTATCCTAACTGTGGCGAGTTATTTTTATTAAATGCTGGATAAGATTTATTAGAGTGTCATAGGGGATATGGACTGTGTTATCTTCCAGCAGAGAGGATATAGAGGAGGTGGGAAGAGTTGAACAAGTCCCTGTGATACAGTCAAGGCTGAAACGATCCAAGGAAGGATTTCAAACGTTTTGAGGATTTGGCTATTTCTAGTTTACCCCTGTACTTAGTGCATAGCCCTTCAGGTGTCTTAATAAAAGCATGACCCTTTTCTCTTGTCTCTCAAGTCTTAGCTGTCATAGTTTCTATGCACTCCAATTTTTAGCACCCTAGATTATTACATTAGAAACGAGCTCTATGCTGCTAATCTGTGCCCCATCACCATTTCGTCGCACATAGTGAATTGGTCCTAAATTGCGAATTGGCAAAAGAAAACAAAAAAAAAAATCCCTGAAGGAGGTAAAGGGGAGCAACCTAAGCTTCGCCTCATTGCATCTGTCTTCGATTCTTTTTTCTATAAGTTTTAAAATTTATTTTGAGAGGGAGGGGAGGGCAGAAAGAGAGGGTGAGAGGATTCCAAGCAGGCTCCTTGCTGTCAGCACAAAGCCCGACACAGGGCTCGATCCCATGAACCGTGAGATCACCACCTGAGCCTGAATGAAGAGTCGGATGCTCCACCGACTGAGCCACGCAGGCGTTTTGTTTGCTTTTGTGTGGGTTTTGTTTCCTGTAGGAAGATTGAGGTGCAAAGCTTCAGCTTCATACCGCAAAGTTCAAGTTTATGTTTCTACTTCACACACCGGCTTAACACAAGAGTGTCTTAGAGTTCCTTGAATCAAACCGTACCTCTCCCAATTCACGGGTTCTACTGACCCCTATTTTAGTTCTAGATTGCCTCGTTACGCACAAATTAGCGTGTTTTTTTGTAAGTCCACGTCTATGGAGGTTCGTGTACACATTGTCATTGCTCTGAGCACATACATGCTTGCATTCAGCCTTTAGACCAGGGACAATTTTCCGTCTCTTTGAAATCTTCTTATGCGTACTTTCATGAAGGTCTTTTGGTGATAAGAACTGATGGCTTTTGTGTTTCCGAAGTGTCTTTGTTTTACTCTTAAGGCAATTTGTTAGATTCAGTATTCTAAATGGAAAGGTGGAGATTGTATATATTCCATTTTCTTGCTTTTCTTGTTGCACTGAGAGGTGAAGTTACTCAAATTGCTTTTTTCTTTACAACTGAGCCATCTTTTTTCTTTAGCTGCTTTTAAGTGTTTCTTTTTTGTTCCCAGGTGTTTTTTTTTTTTTTCTTCTTCAGTTCTATGGCATTTTGTACGTATGTATTTATTTACTCGGGGGTAAATAAATTTATTCACTCAGGGGTGGGGGGGAAGAGTGAGCAGGAGAGAGGAAGAGAGCGAGGGAGAGAGAAAACCTTAAGCCAGACTTGGAGCCTAACACAGAGCTCCTATCTCCTGACTGTGAGATCATGACCCGAGCCAAAATCAAGAGGCGGATGCTTAACCAACTGAGCCACCCAGATACCCTCTAGTATGGCGTTTTTTTTTTTTTTTTTAATTTTTTTTTTAACGTTTTTTAAATTTATTTTTGAGACAGAGAGAGACAGAGCATGAACGGGGGAGGGTCAGAGAGAGAGGGAGACACAGAATCCGAAACAGGCTCCAGGCTCTGAGCCGTCAGCGCAGAGCCCGACGTGGGGCTCGAACCCACAGACAGTGAGATCGTGACCTGAGCCGAAGTCGGATGCTCAACCGACTGAGCCACCCAGGCGCCCCTAGTATGGCGTTTTTAGGCCTAAATTCCTTATTTATCCTGGTAAGGATTTTTTTTTTTTTTTTTTTTTACTTCCTATATGGGTGTCTTTCAACCATTTTGGAAAACTCTCATTTTATCTTCATATATGACCTCTTCCTCTTTCTTTCATTAATCCCCTGCCCCCACCCTGACCGTCTTCTCATCTCTATCATCCGTGTGTCTTCACTTCTCTTGGATATCCGTATCTTTGCCTCTCTCGTCTACATCCTGAAGTAATTTCCTTGCAGTCCTTTCTCTGCTCACCGATTTTCTCTGCAGCTGCTTCTCGTCTGTGAATCACTATACCCCTCGCGTTGAAGTTGCATCCTTATTGCTTTCTGTTGCTCCTCACCAATCATCCAGCTCAGGCTCCAGGGTCCACCTTTGAAATAATTTCCTTTCCTTCTCTACCTTCATTGTACTCAGTGCAACACCTTTAGGTGAGCACGGCTATGGGGAGGCGCGTTTAGGGCCTCTTGACGCATGTATTGCATTTCTGTAATCCACCCTTCTTTCCCCTCTTCTAGATGCTAGCACCGTCCTGAAGCTCTAATACGTCCTCTGCGTCCTCTCTCAGATCATGACTGTGGTTGGCACAGGTGCCCTTCCGCTCACAGCCCCCCAACGGCTCAGCTTCTCCCTTCGAATAGACATCAGAGACCTTACAGCTGTGGTCCCAGCCCCTCAGGACTGACTGCCGTGCCTCTCCCGGTTCTTCACTTCTTTTCTAGAGGTCTTACTCATGCTGCTTCAGCCGCAGAGGCTCTGCCTATTCCTTGCACGTACCCGTTGTGCTCCCACTTTTGGACCTTTGGATCCACTCTTCCTTCTGACCAGAAACCCTGCTCACCCGGATTTCCATACTTCCTCCAAGGGCTCTGCTCATATGTTGCCCTCTTGGCAAGGCCTTCCCTGGCCACCCCCACTTATAACTGCACCCCCAGCCCTGTTGCCTGGTATTCCCGTCTTTTCATTCCTGTTCGTTGTGTTGTGGTTTTTTTTCCCCCGACATAGCAGTTTTTATCGATATTTAATATATACTTGGCTGATTTTATCTGTCTCATCCTTCACCCCCAAATACAATGTGAGTTCTGTCGAGGCTGTTTTGTTATTGCTGGTGTTATTGTTAGGAGCGGTGGTTGGTTTGCTGGTGTCCTTCACTCTTGCTTCAAAGTCAGCATGGTTTGGCTCTTTTCCGGCTGGAACCGTAGAGGGTGAGGAAGAAAAGTAAAAGAAGGCTCCCGCTGTGCCAGAAACCCGTAAGGAAAAGCAAAAGTATTTTGCAGAGTTGAAGGTCAAGCATCTGGGGAAGAAGTTTTCCCAAAAGGTGCTTCAAAAGGGAAGGAAGAAGCTTACTCACGAAAAAGCTAAGCATCACTTACCTAAGTAGTATAGGCAGAGATACAGCACTGAGATTTGCATAGCTAGTATGGCAAGAAGACCTGGAAACTTCCGCGTACCTGTAGAACCCAAATTGGCATTTGTCATCAGGATCAGAGGTGTGTCGATGGCGTGATCCCAAAGGTTCAAGGACCGTGGGACCATGTATACCATGGGGGTACCCAAACCTGCAGTCGGTGGACGAATTGACCTACAAGCGTGTTAATGGCAAAACCCACAAGAAGCAAATTGCCCGGACAGGTAACACATTGATTGCTTGATCTCTTGGTAAATATGGCAGCATCTACACGGAGGATCTGATTCACAAGCTCTGTACTGTTGGAGAAATGTTTCCAAGGAGCAAACAACTTCTGATGGCCCTTGAAATTATCTTCTCCATGAGGGAGCAGGAAGAAAAAGAGCTCACCCATTTTGTCGAAGGTGGAGATGGTGGCAACAGGGAAGACGAGATCAACAGGCTTATTAGAAGGATGAACCAGGGGCGCCTGGGTGGCGCCGTCGGTGAAGCGTCCGACTTCAGCCGGGTCACGATCTCGCGGTCCGTGAGTTCGAGCCCCGCGTCGGGCTCCGGGCTGATGGCTCGGAGCCTGGAGCCTGCTTCCGATTCTGTGTCTCCCTCTCTCTCTGCCCCTCCCCCGTTCATGCTCTGTCTCTCTCTGTCCCAAAAATAAATAAAAAAAAAAAAAACGTTGAAAAAAAAAAAAGAAGGATGAACCAAGGTATCTCCCCCGATTAGTTGGGTGATCTGGTCAGTTAATACACGCCTACTTTCACACTGAAAAAAAATTAAAATAAATCAACAGAGTTCGCAGTAAGTGTTCAACAAGTGTTTCATGAAGGGACAGCGAGCAATGAGTTTATACATGAAGTAAAGCAGTGACAGGAAACGGGGTTAAGATATGGTGCTCTGGGATGGGTTGAGGAGGAAACACTTCAGAGGTGAGGAAATGCTCAAGGAGTAGCTCTCAAAATGAGAGCTTTGGAGCTTTTTCTCAAAAGCAAAATCCCGAACGCCATTTCACGTGTTGGGGTCTGCAAATAATGTACTGTGATTGGGAATCTAGAAATTGTGGTGGATATTGGCTTAGGGTTGACAGTCCAGTAGGAGCCAGTTAAAGGAAGTTCTTAAACCTTAAATTACGATGTCTAAGTGTCATCACGTAGGCCAGGAAGCTATAACCAATTTTCATCAGGTTCATGGGCACGAGAAGACCTGGAGGTGTTTGTCGGTGTATACTATTGTTTTGCTTTATGATAGTGGGACACTTTTTTTCTCTTTTAACCACAATAAAGGCATTTGCACTTTCTCGAGAAGGAGTTGCTTACTGATTTGTTTAGAGCAGTGAATGTATACTTGGTCAAATTAAAAACAGATTCTTGTATTATTTCCCTTTTGTTTAACCTTGGAGTTCTTTGGAAGAGAAGTAGCATAGCTTTGTTTCATCTTTACCCAGTACCTTTATTCTAAAGTAACGTGAATGAGAATCTCTTCCCCTGAGTATGCCCTGTGCTTACAGGATGGTTATTCATGAAGACTGTATGATTATTTCAGGAGACACTGGTTTTCCATGTCTAGATATGTGTATTGTAACCTATGAACCGATTCTCACAATATTGGGGAAGACATGCATGTGCATTTAAAAAAAAATTTTCTAATTGTTTTTGGTCGTAAGGCAAGGACCACTCCAGTGGTTTTCGCCGGAAGCTAATCCCCTCTTCGGTATTTTGCAGATAAAACACCTTCCAACTCCCTTGAGTACTCAGTCAAAGTTATTGAACTTTGAAACAGTAGTACCTTAGCCAAAAGGAATCAACTTGCCCTTCCTTCATGCATCTTGGGATATTGCTTCTCAACATGACTTTAACTGAGTGGTCTAGTACGTTCATAGTTTGGGATAAAGATATTTGATGGCCATTGGATTGATTGATTGCTTAATTATTTCCAGGTCACTTCCTAATGAAACCTGAGAAAAACAGAGCCCAATGGGGTCTGTAAAACTTTTTGTGATACGAGATAACATCCTTCTCATGTCATACCTAATCAAATTATACCTGGAAGATTTGTTCAAGTGTCTATGGCAGTATCGGTGATGAAGTTCTTCAGTCACAGCTAACTTGGAACCACAGGCATCATATATTTCTAGCTTTAGCATTATTCTTAGCACAACACGAAGTCTATTTATGCATCACTTTTTTCTCATCCGAGATTTGGCACGTATATATTTTTGTATCTGTTTTTTAAAAATTATTACAAACAGATTTGGGGGCAAAAAGTGAAATCATGTTTGTAGCTAAAGGTTTAAGGTACTTTCTTAGAGTTGCTTTTTGGGGGAAGGTAAGACTGGGTCACCTTAGCATCCGCATTGTGGAATGCAGGGAGGAAACCCACTCTTATGTGGATCCTGAGAAACTTAACAGAAGACCATGGGGGAGGGGAAGGGGGAAAAAAAAGTTAGAGAGGGAGGGAGGCAAACCATAAGAGACTCTTAAAAACTGAGAATAAACTGAGGGTTGATGGGGGGGTGGGAGAGAGGGGAAAGTGGGTGATGGGCATTGAGGAAGGGCACCTGTTGGGATGAGCACTGGGTGTTGTATGGAAACCAATTGGACAATAAATTTCATATTAAAAAAATTTAAAAAAAACTTAAATACTGTATTTTTTTAGATGGACAGTTTTCACTTTTATTATTTTTTGTTTTCTGCTCATATTTACTAGTTATCATTCAGTGTATGAGTTTATTTTCCTTTACCTCATTGAGCATATTTTTAATAGGTGGTTTAAAGTTCTTGTCTTACAATTTTAACATATAATTCCCCTTGAACTTGGCATCTGGTGATCACCTCTTCCTTGAAAATGATTTACATTTTCCTGACTCTGTGTGTGTTGAGCCATTTTTAATTGTATCTTAGATGTTAGGAATGTTATGCAGTAAAGACCTTAGATTTTCTTAAATTCTTTCAAATAAGGTTGATATTTTTTTTTTTTTTTTTTTGCTGAGTTTATTTATTTATTTTGAGAGAGACAATTCCAAGCAAGCTCTGTACCATTAGTGGGGCTTGAACTCATGAACTGTGAAACCATGACCTGAGCCGAAATCAAGAGTCAGACGCTTAACTGACTGAGCCACCCAGATGCCCCCACATAAGGTTGATTTTATTTTTTAAGAAGACTTTTAACTTCCTGAAGCTCTAACTGCCAATTCTGTCACACCTCCTGTGGGTGGTGGCTCTGATCCCAGTTAAACCTGCTTTGAGTCTGCCCCACATCTATGGCAGAGACCTGTAGTAGAGTTCACGTACAGAATTTCGGGTTTTCATTTGCTTGTGCTCTCCTTCAGTCCACTTCTGTGCTCTCTGGTGGCCCTGATTGTCCCCAACTTCTTTCCATGTTTCCTCCCCTCAGAAAGAGGGCAAATTTTTCTTTTGAGTTTTAATCAGCTGGTATTATCACTGCGAGCACAGCTGTTCTTGAGGTAAAGGTGCAGAAACATTACAGATCTGGTTTCTTCTGCTAAGCTTTGAATTCCCCTGCAAATAACCTTGGGGCAAAGTCTCCTATCTACCTACCAACTATCAGAGTCTACTAATTATCTTTGGTCTTTTTTGCAAACTTGTTTTCAGGGTATTATTATTATTATTTTGCTGAAAAGTGTGTATTTAGGAAATTAACTCTTCATCCCAGATGTAAGGAATATGCATTGATTTTTAAAATGTTTCTTTTCTTTTTGTAAAGTAAGCTCTACACTCAACGTGGGGCTTGAACTCACGACTCTGAGATCCAGAGTTGCATGTCCTACTGACTAAGCAACCAGGGGCCCCTTAAAAAGATTTCTAAAGGCACTAGTGTCTCACTCTGAAAGAGTTTTGAGCCCTCTGAATATTTAAGTGTGGCTCCATTTTTGTTGTAAAGCACTTTCCGGTATTACTTAACTGTACTTGATAGAGGCAAATCTTACAGCAAATGAGGTGTTTACCTAGCACAACAGCCCTCTAATAGTAGTTGATGTGCAAGTAATTTTGTTAAAGACATTTTATAAATAGCTTTATGATGAAGAAAAGAAACTAAAAATATGCTATTTCCTAATTTTTCCCAATAGTTTCATATCAGTCTCTTTTCACTTGAAGTTATATTTTGCAATATAAGAAAAACAATAAAATTCCACTTATCCAGTAGACGTTAAGAACTAGTAGCCATTTAGCATACAGTTAAAACTCCCAATCCTGAAAGAACTTTAAGAACAAGGAAAGGGAAATAGGTAACAATTAGGAAAATCTGTGGCTTTCCCTAGTAATCATTCTACTATTTTTCTCTGCTTTTCTCTATGTTGTTCATATTAAAGCAAAACAAGACATGAAAGTAAAAGAAAGAAACCTTTAAAAAGAAACTGATAGGAATATGTAAATTATAAAACAGTAAATAAAGCTGCTAAAGCACACCAGATTAATAGACTAGAGAAAATCAACAAGATAAAAATAGACATTGATTCAAAAATTGTTTTTAAAATTCTACACTTACTTGTTTTTAAGAAGTATAGAGATTTAGCACTAAGAGAATATCTAAGTAACACATAGATTGGAAGGCAAAAAAAAAAGTTGCCATGATTTTCAGTGTATATGATTTTCCACATCAGGTCTCCATAAGGATAGACTTGAGATCTCCTGGGATGCCTGGATGGCGGGCTCAGTCAGTTAAGCCTCTGACTCTTGGTTTCAGCTCAGGTCATGATCTCACGGCTTTGTGGACTCGAGCCCCGTAACTGGCTCTGTGCTGGCAGTACAGAGCCTTCTTGGGATTCTCTTTTTCCCTCTCTTTCTTCCCCTCCCCCACTTGCGCTGACTCTACCTCTCTCAAAATAAATAAACAAACTTTAAAAAGAAAAGAAATCTCCTACAACTAATAAGAGGGGTCAGGAATAATGTGAACAACATATAAAAATCAGTACTCCAGTGCCCAAAAGTAACTAAAGTATATAAATTTAAAATGCCCCCATTCATAATAGTATCAAAAGTCTTAAGTTACTTAGCAAAATAATAAAAAAACATATGCAAAGTCAGTATGATGAAAGTAATAAAATATTTTGAGATATTATATAAAAGTCATGAATATATGGAGATATAATCCATATATTATGGAGATATAATCCATATATTATGGATTATATCCTTATGATTCAGAAAGCCAATATCAAGATATCACTTCTCTCCAAACAAACATATATTCAAGGCTATCCCAATGAAACTGTCACCAAGAATTTTATGGACTGTTACAAGTTGACTCTAAAATACATGTGGAAGGGTAAAGTACGAAGAACTACCCAAGATAAATTTGAAAATGAGGTAATAGAGACTTGTTCATTCATATGTCATCTGGTTACTCAACCACAGTTAAAGATGTGGTCTTGTAAAATAGAAATATGTATCAATGGACAGGATTATCGTGTACATAAGTAAACACTCTCCTATGGGAACTTCGTACGGAGCAGAAATGGCAATGAAAACAGTGAAAAAATAGGGATCGGTACCACAATCTGATTGTAAAAGTTGACTATAAGGGAAAAGTTCAAACTGGAAGCTTGTTTCCAATTATAAACCAAAAGACACTTGAGACAAAATAAGAAACACACACATACAATTGTCTTTTGGGAGAAAACATGATGAGATAATTTTATCATGTCAGAGTAGCATATGATTCCTTAAGTAGAACATTGAACATGAAAGGTACAAAATCTAAGATTGCAGATGAATATGTTTCACTACATTAAAAAATAAAACTGCTGTTTCTACTTAAATTTTCAATGATAAGAGAGTATAATGGATAAATTACAAAACATTCATTTGAACAGGGTACCATATGTCAGTTAAAATGAATATAGTGGATTTATACCTACACCATCAACAATCTATGAAACATGCTATTGAATAAAACATTTTAGAATGATCCGAACATTTTGATGTTGTTTATGTTATTTCTAATATAAACCTTCAATGTCCTTAGGCAAAGATTCACACCCATTTTTGGTTGGCTTCTGGGAATGAGAGGAATAGGTTGAGGGAGCAGGTGAAGATCGACAATGGGAAACAATTATCTGACATGTTTTACTTTAAAAAAAAAAGGAAGAATAATACATAAATTGGAAAGAAAAGTGACAGTACGTTGACAAGACTTCATGGGTGTGGGTGCATGGGGATTAGTTACATTACTCTATGTAAATTTTTTTCATTCTTACAATATTTAGTAATATGACATGAAAAAATTATCCTAGGCATAAAGCATGGAGTATACCAAAATAATGGCATCAAAATAATCCTGTTGCCAGAACCTGAAAATAATATAAAAAGGTTAAATAGATAACACATGTAACACATGGGTATCTATGCAAAAACATCTTCAAGTGTTGGCAAATACCATACAAATGTACATTAAAGGACAATTACAGTCCAGTTAAAAAGAGGTTTCTTCCAGAAATACAAGTTCACTTCAATATTAGGAAATTATAAATATAATACACTGTGTTGAGGTTGTAAAATGAAAAGGAAAAAACCTTCCTTGTTTTAAAAGATAGTAAACCCTCCTCCTTTCCTGATTTTAAAAATAATAAGAAATAAACCCTCATTGAAATTGATGTAAGTATTCTTATTGCAAAAATATTTTCCTTTTTCAAATGTTTTCATAGAGGATTCCTGAAATATTTTTAAAATATTAAGAATAATAAGATGAATGCCTGTATGTCAACTTTCTAGTTTAAAAATGATTTATTATATGTGTATTCGTAATGTGAAATGATTTATATAGCTCAGACTAAAGGTCAGCATCATGCTTGATGATAGAAAAATAGAAGCATTTTCATTAATTTCAGGAGTGAGACCATGATGTCCCTTTCAACAGTTTTATTTAAAATTGTTTAGTTAATAATAATAAAAGTAAGTACACATATTAGAAGGTTATAGATATTAGACAAGAGGAAACAGAAGCAGGTCATTTGTAGATTGTGTGACTATATTCTTAGAACTCCCACCCCCCCCAAAAAAATGAAATGAAAAGCTATTTGAAATAGTATGAAAATTTAGTCATGTTACTAATTTAAAAATTGGTACGTACAAATTATTAGCTTTTAAAGCAAATAATTATCTTCTTGAAACATAGAATACATGATTAAATTCAGAATAGCAACCAAAATATAAGAAGGAAATCTATAATATCTGCAAAAATAAAACTCTAGCATGGTAGAAAATGTTTTCAGTAATTAGTGAAACAATACTGCTTTGGGAGTGGAAGATTTAATATTTAAGATGCAATAATTTGCCTCTTCTAAGTTGATATGTTATGAGAGTGACTTTTTCTATGAAATGGTCACAAACTCAGAGGCCGATAGAAACTGGGCAGGTGTAGCACAGTTCTAGCCCATCATTTCCTTGTGACCAGCCAGCCTCCAAATTAGAAAATTTCAAGATTTTTAAAGAGACTTTGGTTATCTGAAGTTTTCATCTGGCATATTTGGATTTTTAAACATTGGCAGCCAGTTTCAAAAGTCATCACACTCTATAGTTCAAGTAAACCTTACTGTTGGCAAAATTTGGTCTGTGGCCGGACTCTGTGAGACCTTGGGTTTTTCCATACTGCTTAGTAATTCTGGTAATTCTAGGAGCAAAACACTGACTGTGGTTGACAGGGTCACAGGATTTCCAGGTATGGGGCTACTGTATTGTCCGTTTCGGAGTGCGACTGGCCAACTTATCTCTATACCTTCTTCATTTTACTTTCGGTTCTAAAACTGTGTTAATTGCGTGCGTGTGTGTGTGTGTGTGCGCGCGCACACACGCGTGTGTCCCTGTCTGTAACTGTTCTTCAAAGCTACCATGGACAGAGTGTGCTGGATTTAATTTCCTTAAGTCAATGAGAAGGACTTTAAAATGACTCCCATCCTGATTTTTCAAGCAGTGATTTTTGTCTTGTCCTCCAATCAGGTATTTTTGGTCGCCGTCTGGAATTTTGAACTGTACATGATCCCCCTGGCCTTATTACTCCTCTTCATCTACAATTTCATCATTCTCACAAAAGGGAAGACGGGCAGCATCCAGGACAGCCAGGTGAGCAGAGATTCCAGTAACTGTGACATTTGTGTAAGGAAAGACATGTGAACGACAGCAAACCACCACCACCAAATCATGGCCCAAGTGCTCTTGGTTTGAGAGACGAGGAGAAACTTGGCACACACGTTCATGTTCTAGTGGAGGACTTTTATTGGGTGTAACCTGGAGCTTTCCTTCTAGGTTATGTTCCTGAGTCTTGACCTACCTTCTTAGCAGGAGGAGAGCCCCCGGGGTGCTTGGTCATCATTACCATGCCGGCCGCGGATTTCAATGTGTGCCCATCTGGTTCATTGCAAGGTTACTGTGAATTACCTTCCCATCCACTGAAAAGACGCCTTTGATGTCTCCTTGAGCTCCTTCAAGACACAGAAGGCATTTGGGAGGCTAACTCAGGCCTTTCCACCCTAACACCCTTTGCAGTTTTTGCCTCTGGCTGAAGCCTTCAGAGCTTTGCCAACTGCCGGGGAAATCAGAGGGCGAGTGGCCGTGGGCACCTCTATTTTGCGGTGCCCAGGTCTTATAAATCTCAAGCTTCCCATGGTGTTGAAGGAAGCACCCGCAAGGCCTCTTCTCAAAGACCTACCCCAGCGTTTGCTTGTCATACTTATTCTCTGACTCGGCTTCCCTTATTCCACGTATTCCAGCCCAAAGAATCTTTTCCTGCTCTGGGTTGGCAGGAACTTGTATTTATAGACTTGCTTCCTGGTATTATCTTGGCATCCCAGATTCAAGAACCAAATTTTTAAAACAGAAATCTAAGAGGGACGCCTGGTAGCTCATTCAGCTAAGCGTCCGACTTCGGCTCAGGCCATGATCTCACGGTCCATGAGTTCGAGCCCCGCGTCAGGCTCTCTGCTGACAGCTCAGAACCATGACCTCGCTTCAGATTCCGTGTCCCCCTCTCTCTCTGCCCCATCCCCTGCTTTCACTCTGCCTCCCTCTTTCTCTCTCTCAAAGATAAACATTAAAAAAATAAACAGAAATCTAAGATTCTGAGACATGATAATAAAATATCTTCACATTGGGTTTTTCCAGACTCAAAAGCTGACCAACTTCACCCACTTTTCCTCACAATGCTATTATTTTTTTTTAAATGTCTGAAATAATGGATATTAAAAGGATGTTTTGCTGTCATTTGGGATAGAAGGGAAGTAGAGAAAAGAGTGTTTAGGCAGGGAGCAGAAACATCAAGCGGGGCGCCTGGGTGGCGCAGTCGGTTAAGCGTCCGACTTCAGCCAGGTCACGATCTCGCGGTCCGTGAGTTCGAGCCCCGCGTCAGGCTCTGGGCCGATGGCTCGGAGCCTGGAGCCTGTTTCCGATTCTGTGTCTCCCTCTCTCTCTGCCCCTCCCCCGTTCATGCTCTGTCTCTCTCTGTCCCAAAAATTAAAAAAAAAAAAAAAAACATCAAGCAAATTCAGAATTCTATTCTGTTTGATATTTGATTGTTTAATGCAACAGCCACGGGCATATATCAATAATGAGGGGCCTAAAGATGCTAGAAAAAACTAATAAGTAAATAGCTTTAAAGTACAGGATTGCTTAAGGACTAAGCTTCACAGAGGTGCAGATGAAGGGAATTTTCAGAGAAACATCTTTAGTAAAAAGTGCTGTCAACTAACATTTTTACAATTTCTTTTTTATTAAATTAAATTAAATAATTAATTTTTTAAGGTTTATTCATTTTTATACTTCCAGAAGTGTTCTTTTTTTTAATTTACATCCAAGTTAGTTAGCATATAACACTTTTACAATTTCTGATCATATTTACTTTTCAGCTACATCTATGGTATGTGTGTTTATAGCATGTGTGTGTGTGTGTGTGTGTGTGTGTGTGTGTGCGCATGCAGAAATGTGTATGTATTCGTAGGCAGGTGTCTCTACAAGCACATATGGGTACATAAGTATACATAAGTGCATGTGCATATAAATGTGTGTGTATATAAGATCTTTTTAATTTACAGAACATTTTCAAATTTGTTACCTATTTTTTTAAGTTTATTTTGAGAGAGAGAGAGTACGTGTGTGTGTGTGTGTGTGTGTGTGTGTGAGCGGGGAAGGGGAAGGGGAAGGCACGAGAAGGGAAGAGAGAATCCCAAGCATATTCCGTGCTGTCAGCACAGAGCCCGACATGGGGCGTGACCTCAGGAACCGTGGGATCATAACCTGAGCTGAAATCAAGAGTTGGACGCCTAACCGACCGCACCACCCAGGCCCTCCAAATTTGTTGCCTATTTGAATCGTGATAACATAACCACGGAGGAGGCAAGGATTACTATTTTTACTTTATACTTGAGGGAACTAAACCCCAGAGTGGCAAAGTGATTTGCTCAAGGTCACACGGCAGAAAGTGCTGGAACAGTGTCTTAAGCTGAAGACTTTGTCCCAGGCTGAAGACTTCTAACTCTTAATCACAATGTTTTTCCTCCCACAATGTGTTTTTATTGCATGTGTTTTTACCCATTTGCTTTCACAAAATGTGTACCACCGACGGTGAATAGGTGAGTTCTCCAGCCATCAGCGGACTGTCACACATTGCGAGCTGCCACTTAGGGGAATTCTGGGGGTAATACAGTACCAGTCCTGGAGAAATTGCCTGGTAACTGCTCAGCGGTTTTATGGCGGCTAGCAGAGGACTCTGGATACTTCAGAGTTACTCTTTTTTTTTTTTTAAGAATGTGAGAGTGACAATTCTGTTTCCTACCAGAACAGTGGCATCTAAACAGCATGCCTGACCTTTGCAAGGCGGTTGAGCAGAAAGGTAAGCGGTCAAGCTCAAAAGCCACCCTGGTTTTCTACTCCCCAGCGTTTTGTCTGAGCTGCCGAACCCACTGGACTGGGTACCAACATGTGTTGGCTTTTAAATATTGCAGTGTTGGGATTACAACTTATCTACTCAATAGCCAAGATTTTTTTTTTTAAGTTTATTTATTTTGAGAGAGAGAGAACGAGCACGCGAGAGAGAGGGAGGAGAGGGAATCCCAGGGAAGCTCCACACCATCAGTACAGAGGCCCACGTGAGGCTCAAATTCCAGAACCATGAGATCATGACCTGAGCCGAAATCAAGAGTTGGACTCTTGACCAACTTAAGCCACCCAGGCGCCCCAAGCCGAGATGGCTAGACCAATCTGAACAAGCCTGTTCCCGGCACCTGGTGCTTCGGCCCCCGAACAAAAGCCAGGTGCCTGTTAGTCCCAGTCAGAGCCTAAGTGTCCTCCCCTCACCTGCCCTCACCCCCCCTCCCCAAATCACAAGGAAAACAATAATAATGCACAGAAACCTGTAACTTATTCTTGAGATTGATTATATTCAGACTAATGCATTTCCTACTGTCTAATGTTTCAGTAATGGCCCCAAAGGAAAAGAGCAGTCATTATAACAATGAGCCTAGCACAAACCGAGTACGGTGTTCTCAGCCTTAACGTAGCAGTTGGCTCATTTGTCAGAATAAGAACCAACTGTTTACAGAAAGTACAGCTTGGCAATGCAGTTTGAAAGCTGGGTGCCTTCAAAAGGCACTCGCCTAATAGCTTTATTTATAGTTAAGTTTTACGTAGATTATGCATCCTGTTTTATAGTCTTGCCACAGTGTCCCTGAACTTTCAAAGCACTATTTTTTCCAAGAGGTTATAACGTATTCAAAAAAAACCACTAGCGCGTCAATTATGTAGAAAACCTTACAAAGTGTGTACGGGTTTAATTTGCATTTGATCGTTTCGGCGGATGTCATATTAACAAATTGTGGTTTTTTTCCTTTCAGGAGAGCACAGACGTAGACGAAGAGGAGTATGATGATGACAAGGTACGTGTGCTCAGGAAAGCTCGCGAAAGGAAACGTTCGTGTCGTCCGCAGATGGCATTTTACCTGGTCGAGTGAAACCCTGTTTGAAAAATTTATTTGTTTGTTTGTTTGTTTGTTTGGCATTATGGAGTGTCCGGGATAGGAATGTTTTTGTAATTTATAAAGGATATCGGTTTTTCAACGTTTTTTTTTATTTTTTTTATTTTTGGGACAGAGAGAGACAGAGCATGAACGGGGGAGGGGCAGAGAGAGAGGGAGACACAGAATCGGAAACAGGCTCCAGGCTCCGAGCCATCAGCCCAGAGCCTGACGCGGGGCTCGAACTCACGGACCGCGAGATCGTGACCTGAGCTGAAGTCGGACGCTCAACCGACTGCGCCACCCAGGCGCCCCAAGGATATCGGTTTTTAAAGATCTTGTTAAGGGAGGATATAAAAAGGGGTAAAATATAAGGGAAAACGGAAATATTATACAAAGCGTACCTATAGGAGGCTTGTCATTTGATGCGAGTGAAGGTGAGCCTTCCCCTGGTGTATAAAAGGTACATAAAAGGTAGTCTAGAAAGTCCAGAGTAAATCAAGTGAAACTGCTGTTCCTTTAGCCTCCTGTCTGTGCTCCGTGGGGTGGTCACCCACTTTGGAGCCTGTCACTTTCCCAGCTGTTGCTGGCAGTGTTTTCAGCTATATGTCTGTGTACATCTGTCCTTTTCCTTCTCCTGGGAGAATCTCTCAAATCGGCTGCTTTTGTTGTCATTACGCTTTCAGACAAACCTTCTGGAATATAATGAAAAAAAAAAAAAAGTGAAATGCCAAATGAGGTGCTACCAGCTTAATCGACTTCCAGCCCCCTAGAACCTGCGGGTGTATGGGGTTTGCGAGGGGAGCGCCTGGGAGGCTTGCGGGAGGGGCGAAGGGGGCAAACGGGGGAATCTTAAGAGTTAAGTATCCAGTATAAAATGCCCAGAAGATAGCAGCGAATTAAACCCTGGCTCCGTGACACAAACAGCCTTAAAATTAATTGGGCAAGCCAGATGGTTTTGCCCATTTGAAACAACTTGGGTGCATTACAAAGCAAATCTTGTTTGTTGTGCTAAAATGATCGCTAATAGCAAAATGATAAAATACAGTAGAATGTGTTTTAAACGGAAGTGACTCTTTCCAGAACAGGGTCAGGCAGACGCAACTTTCTTCTCGACGGATTGATGTGAGTCGCTTCCGACCGATGTGACTCCTTGAGCGCGAAACAGTTGCAGCAGGCTAACATGCGTGCCGGTGGGATGTTTCGCCAAAATAAACACGAGCCCTCATGAAATTGTTTTAAACCTTTACTAAGCAGAATTCTAAAATTTGATTTACCAAGGCTGGGAAGTGGGGAAGATGTCCTTCTGTTTGGCTCTGTTGAAATGAGCCCTCCGTAGAAGAGGGCGTCATCTGCCCTTTAGAGATAATCGTGACCATGTGTCTGTGGCCCATCTGCGGGGGGCATCCAACAAGAAGGCAATGAATGAGAACGTGGGGTTCAGTAACCTGGCAGGCAACATATCCAGGCCGTGGGGTCTGGACCAGTGGTTGTCACAATGCACCCGTCTACTCAGGTGCCCCAAGGATTGTCTGCGGGGGTCTGGGAGTCTGGAGGTAGAGCCAGTTGGGCTGTCCTTCAGGCCTTTCTGGGCAAGGACAACTGAGTTGGAACCATTGCATCTACATGGAAGAGCCTTGGAGCGCTTGCGTTTACCCAGGCATGGCCCTCCACACGGCAGATGGGCCAAACCCGATCCGCACAGAGGGTGTTGGCATCACGACGTTCCCCATTTCCTTCGGGGCGAGTCTGTTCTGGAGATATGCTGATTGTCGTATTTTCTCAGGACCTTTTAGAGCCATAGCACGGCCATGCGTGTTTGCTTCCTCAATTTTATACGCCTATGCTATCATCCAGAGGAATAAATCTAAAACGAAGTTTTGACTTCTCTCTATGCCTCCTTCTGCTTAACACAACCCTTCACCTGTTAGGGAGACTGGCGAGCTTTGCGGTCCTTATCAGTATCTTTCCACTCGCACTTTGCTACGAGAGCTGTAAAGTATGGAGGGATTTTCAGCTTCAAGACTTCTGGAGCCCGCATCATCCACATATATTACAGTCCATCATTGCATCGCATACAGCTAGCTTCCACAACTGAGATGTGCTCCTCAGAGACCTGCCCACACAGGCACCGGGCTGTTGCCCTCCACAGCGTGCTGTTTCCAGGGGCTTGTCCACAGAGCCCTTCTGGCTTCTGTTGCATGTTAGACGTGACAGACCAGGCTTCTGGGAACTGTAACACACCCAGTGAGCGATGAGCTGTTTACAAATTATAAACACACAGCCGTTTCCTTCCAAACCAGAAGAACAGAGGAAACTCCTTTCTATCCAAACTATCCATCTTGAAAGTGACACTCCTTAATTGCCAGCGCCCCTTCCCACCAAATACCATCACAGGCGACTGTGGAAGATGGAAGCATGTCAGGGCCCCTCGGCAGAGTTTCCTCAGGAGATGGGCACATTCCCGTCTTCTGCCTGTCTCTGATGCACCGACCAGGACGTGGTCTGGGGTCTTTCATACGTTTATTGTCTGGAGGGGGGATTGTTGTAAAATGACATCGCTATAGCCTCTGGTTCCTTCTAGTTGTCAGACGTCGGTGGGGGTGACCCGTGTTAGAAGCCAAATGAGACTGCACGATTTTGTCTCCCTTTGTGTGGGGGAGGAGGAGTGGGGGGGCTTTCAGAAATAACCTAGAACCTTCAGGTGACTAGTTTTTTGGCTTTTAGGAAACTAAAGGTACAGACTAAACTTTGAGAAGAAGAGAGGAAATCTTTCTCTCTTATTCCTGATGGCCCGCGCGAGAAATGGCTTGTTACAAGTATAGTTTGCTGGGGACCCCTGAACAAACAGAGAATGGCTAAGTTCAGCCAACAGCCATCAGCTGACATTTCCGATTTCTATTAGATTCCATATGTGGAATTCTTCTATGTGGACCTTATTTGTACGGATGGATTACAATGAAAATTGCATTAATTTTCTGCACAGTAAAGGTCAGTAATTGAAGCATGAACCAAGAAACTATTGTGTAAAATGCTGTATCCCATACTTAGGAAAGGTCACGCAAAGCAATAATATCTTGTTTTCATTGCAGAAGGTATAAATACTTGCATTAGAGTTTCTTTCTTTTTCCAGCCCAACAAATGCTTACATAGAATATTCAGCAGTTACTATTAACATCAGCAAGAAGAAATCATAAGGGCATGTAACAATAAGAAAACCCAAAAACACAAAAAACAAAAAAAACAACCAAAACCCTGTCTGTTGCTATCATAAAGATTCTGTGTTGTGATGTCTGCACTGTGAGTTGGTGTGCTTTTAACTCGGCTGTCAGAAATAGGGCTTGAATGATTTGTTCTAGAATTATCGATGGGTGAACAATTGTCTTACAGTGTTTGGTGGGGTGGGGGGAGACGTCGCTGTTGCATGTCAGTAACGGGTGAAAAACAGATATGGATGTTTTTAAGAAAATAAACATCTAGGGGCACCTGGGTGGCTCAGTCGGTTAAGTGTCTGACTTCGGCTCAGGTCATGATCTCACAGCTCATGAGTTCGAGCCCCACATCGGGCTGTGTGCTGACAAGCTCAGAGCCTAGAGCCTGCTTCTGATTCTGTCTCCCTCTCTCCCTCCTGCTCACACTCTGTCTCTGTCTCTCTCAAAAATAAACATTATAAAACTTTTTTCAAAAAAAATATAACTATAGGGGTGCCTGGGTGGTCAGTCGGTTGAGTGTCCAACTCTTGATTTCGGCTCAGGTCATGATCCCAGGGTCATGGAATTGAGCCTTACATTGGGCTCCACATGACCATGGAACCAGCTTGGGAGTCTCTCTCCCTCTGCCCCTCTCCCTTGCTCGCTCTCTCTCTCTCTCTCTCTAAAATAAAAATAAAATTAAAAAAACTAAAAAGTAAACATCTAATACATTTTTATGGATCCGTTGTGGACCATTTTACCATGTAAGGATGCAAATGAATATGATATCTCTACCCTCTCTTCACAGATTAAGATGTCGTCATTAAAATTTAAGTCCATTTTAAACCATCAGTTTCGGTGTTTAACATGGTTTCCATTCTCCAAACTGATTAGTCCACTCATCCCAGGCAGATCCTTCTTTTTATTATTATTATTATTTTCAATGTTTATTTATTTTTGAGAGAGAGAGAGACAGAGTGTGAGCAGGGGAGGGGCAGAGAGGGAAGGAGACACAGAATCAGAAGCAGGCTCCAGGCTCCCCGCTGTCAGCACAGAGCCCGATGCGGGGCTCGAACTCAGAAGCTGTGAGATCATGACCTGAGCCCAAGTCGGACACTTAACCAACTGAGCCCCCCAGGCGCCCCCAGGCAGAGCTTTCTTATGGAGAGAAGCATGTGGCATACACATTTCACAGGAGTTCTTGCTGGCATTGAACCTGCACAGTCCTTCGGATGAGTGGGCTAGGCCCACTATGCCCCATTCATTATGTTTTCTTATTCTAGACAGAAAAAAAAAAAGATCTATCTCATCCCAACTATAGTACTTCCTAAAGGGGAGACCGTCATGCTTGGAGGAAGTTTCTTTTACAATCTCACAGCGAGAGTAGTTTCGCTTGGGATTCCTTTGCGCCTTCTTATGAATGCTCCAAACACAGCAAATTAGTTTGATTAGTGATTTTTTTTTTATCCTAATGACAGAACAGTGGTACTTTGAAATGATAAAGTATGGCATTTTTAAGAAAACCCAAAGTCAGACAGTATCTTTGAAAGGTTAGCAATAGTTTAATACACACACATACCCACACTTTCAGGGCATATGCGATTTATACGCGGGGCAAATTGCAGAGGACCTGTTTAAGATGATTTTCAGGGAAATAAAGTCAATGGTTGCTCTAATTTAACTCCTTTTAATTTGATTTAATGTGATTTTTAGTGATGAAGTGATTTAATTGCTACCATTTCTACCAGACCATCTTACTTTCAAGACTTTAATATTAAAATGGATTCCAGCCAAATCTTAATTATCAGTTTACGCATGTTTTGAATGAGAAGGGATTGGCTTCCTTATTTCCAGCAGTCTTTTCTCCGACACACTGACTCGCTCAGATTTTTCTTTTAAAAATCAAACCCCCCATTCTTGATTACTTTTTGAGGTCATCCAGAAATGTCATTAATCTGATATTTTTTCTTAAAAAAATTAATGTTTATTTTTGAGAGAGGGAGAGAGAGAGAGAGACAGAGTGTGAGCGGGGGAGGGGCAGAGAGAGAGAGGGAGACACAGAATCGGAAGCAGGCTCCACGCTCTGAGCTGTCAGCACAGAGCCCGACGCGGGGCTTGAACCCACGAATCGTGAGATCGTGACCTGCGCCGAAGTCGAACACTTAACCAACTGAGCCACCCAGGTGCCCCTAATCTGACCTTTAAAAATTTTTTTTAATGTTTATTTATTTTTGAGAGACAGAGGCAGAGCGTGAGCAGGCAAATGGCAGAGAGAGAGGGAGACACAGAATCAGAAGCAGGCTCCACACTCTGAGCTGTCAGCACAGAGCCCGACGCGGGGCTCAAACTCACGAACCACGAGATCATGACCTGAGCTGAAGTCGGAAGCTTAACCGACTGAGCCACCTGATCTGACCTCTTGAAGCATTACTCATCACAGTACTATCAGTCTCACTAATATTCCTAGTGTTTATGTATTTTCTATGTGATTTCTACTGTAAGGATTATACTTGCTCAGTATGTTATTCCCAATATTGTGAAATATGATAGACTGTAAATTAGATGGATTGTCTATCCTTCGATTACCTTACGTGCTCTAACAGAATGAAGTCAGAGACTCTGTCTTTATGGACTACTGTGTCTGGATATTTAATTTCTCATTGCCTAAAATTATTACATCATGCTAATTAGAGTACATTGGACATTGTATCTCAGTCATCCACCAGTCATTGTTTTTCTGAGAATAGTAGCTGTTCCTCGGCTTTCCTAATGAAACCCCATCTGTTTTTGTGGTTTGCCCTAAATCCGGACTATCCGGTGAGTTTACAAGATAATTGATAGCAAGGCGAATATATCTCTCTTTTCCTCAAGGGAAAAGTAATAATTTCTAGTAAGTAATAAATGACACAAAAGTAATAATATTATCTCAAGTATTAGTTAAATAATTATATTTATACAAATATGAATAGGGGCACCTGGATGGCTCAGGTTAAGGGTCCAACTCTTGATTTCAGCTCAGGTCATGCTCTCATGGTTCATGGGTTCAAGCCCTGCATTGGACTCTGTGCTGACAGCTTGGAGCCTGGAACCTGCTTGCGATTCTGTCTCTCCCTCTCTCTCTGCCCCTCCCCTGTTCGCGCATACTCGTGTGCTCTCTCTCTCTCTCTCTCTCTCTCTCAGAATAAATAAGTAAACTTTAAAAGATAATATTGGTAGAGTGTTTACAATGTGCAGACTGTGTTTATATATTTGAGCCCATTCAGTACTCAGACCATTACATTTGGTATTAATTCCCCCATCTACAAATTAAGAGAAATTTTAATTAGATAGGGTAGTAACACAAATGCAGTTCTTCTGACCTAAATCAGGTTTATTTTTGACCCTGCCACACGGTCAGGCAGGAAACCTGTCATTAATGTATCGGTTCATTTTTCTGCATTGTTTTACATTTATGGAGTGTTTTCCCCCATGTCGAGCCCCTATCGGTACAAAGATTGAAACTATAAACATGGAGCTCTAAGTAAATAATCAGTATAGTGCGATGGCTTCTTTCATTAATGCTGGCACGTTATGTTGGGCAGTGACGCAAAATCGAAGGCACCCGCACAGCAAAATCAACAACTGCCAAGCGTTGTGTGTTTACCTACAGTAGTGACAGAAGGCTGCCTCAGTACTTCTAGAAAACCACTAGCCCTGTTTGCCTTGGGATGGTATTTGTAGCGTCCGTCAGTTGGCTCGGAGAAGCTTCATGAAATAAACCTTCCTGAGCTCCACATTCCAAATCGTCATTTTAGACTGTTGCCGACTGTTCCTTTGTGTCTTATCACCACCTTCCTCTTGATGATGTTCATCCTTTTACTTTTTCCAGCAGTGAGGTTCTTTTCACACGCCAAAGAAACGTGTTGGTAAATCTCAGTCAGCGTGGAAGCACTTTGTGTAATGAACAGACATCTCCCCAGTGAAACAGCACACACCTTGGAGTTAACTGTGTGCGTGCGCGAGTTCACACACGTTTGTGCGCGTGCACGCACACGCACTCGACATCTCATGGGAAGAAATCCTAAAGACAGTTCCCAGTGCAGTAAGCCAGACTTCCCAAAGAATAATTTTTAATCTCCTGTCTCGGAAATATTGCTTCTTATCCTTTGTTATGACAGATGCTGAGGGTTTTTTTTTTTTTTTTCTTTTTCATGCTCAATGCCACTCAGTCTGTTTCTGGTGTTTATAATTCTCCAAGCTTTCAAATTACAGGCTTTTAATATTCCATAGGATAAAACAGACCAAATATACTCCCATGGAAAGTCCAAAGTTATATTTTTGTGTCTCTGCTCTAGATGGCTGCCATTATTGGAAAGATCTGGAGATGGAATTTTGCATTGATCGCTTTTGGGAATGCTTCCCATCCTGTGACACATACTACTCAGGTTTTAAACATGTCAGAAGGATTTTTTTTTTCTGACATGGTCAACTTTCAGGACTATCTCCCTGGTTTGGCTTAGGTAATTAATAGAGAAATGAGGATTTTTTTTTTTTTCCCAACATCAGAACATGTGGGAGAGATTTAACGTAACACACTGATTATATAATTAATTCTGAGTTGCAAATTCATTTTGATGGTGTGAATTCTCTCCCAGAGGCTCAAAGCTAGTTTATTGCACCTACAGGGCCATAGTCATTGGAGACGTGGGGGGAGACGACAAGGCCTGAAGAGGGATGAATTTGCCTCCTGATTTATGTTTGGTTTTGCTTTGAAAGGAAGCACATGATTTGTCCTGAATTCAACTGATGACAGAACTTAGCCAAAGGACTCAGGTTTTGCTTTTTCACCGTGGAAAAATGGCAATCTTACACTCATCTCCATACGATAATATACATTTTTAGGTTACACGCTTGGCATTTTTCTTACCATGAGCGCCACTCTTTCTTTATAGGGCATAAGAAAACAAAGGAACCTTATGAAATTTGAATTCTGTGTCTGGAAAGTTCCATGCTCTCATCTCTTCCATCGTATTGTGACACGGGCTTTGTCATAAAGGAGGCCCTAAATCATAGGAGTTGACTTACGCCTCCCTGAGTTTTCAAGTTTGTCGTAAGAAATACAACCCGTTCTTTCTCAGATGCAGGGATGGCAGAGTCAAGTGCGTGTGGAGACACAGTCATCTTGTGCATTTGCTTAACGACACTAGTGGCCGCTGTTATTTTTATTACGCATTTCCCTCTATAAATCAGAAGCCTCCGATGTTAGGGCAACATAGAAGCACACGCGGTAACCGTTCTGTCTTTCTGAATGAGTCTCTGTTACTCTTCCCAGGCGATTTGGTAGCCGCAGCAGCTGTAATGTTGTGTTTGCTAAACTGTTGTCACCACATTCCGTGGTTCAATCTGAGACGTGTAAATAAAGCCAGCATGACGCGGGTAAAACCGCCAGATGATCTTTCGTACAACGCAGGGCAACGTGAGCAGACTTACCTTGGAAGACCACTGCTTTCGAAACTCTAAATCACCTTAGTCTTCTGTCAACCAGACCCGAGGTTTCACATTCTTTTCTCTCTTTGCATTCTTGAAGGGAAGGGGGTTCGGTTTAGGAAGTACCTGGAATGCACCACGTGCTTTACATACTTTATGATGTGAATGATATTTAATTCTTCAAACACTCAATCAGGAAAGGATGAGCCTTTCCCTTTTTCCAGACAGCAAAGTCGGGACTCAGGAGGAGTGAGGAGTTCGCCGTGACGGCAAACCGAGTAGATGACAAGACAGAGTCAAACCCAGTTCGTTCTGACCAGAGCTTATTAGTTTACATAAGGTGCAGGTCTGGGTCGAGCTGGGAAGTCTCATGGTTTGTTTGTTTTTTCTTCCGACTTCTTACCGCTTGGCACCAACAGCCCCTGGGTACCCTGAGCTCTTAAATACAAGAATGGAAAGAAATATTTTCAAAAGGCATTATTTAACATACACTCGCGTGAGTATTGAGCAAAATCGTGCTGGAAAGGAAGAGTAGGTGGAAATACATAACGGAACAAGGTGTCTCCAAATTATATATTCTACAGTAAGGAAAGAGAACAGGCAGCCATAGACATCATAGAAACAAATGTCAAGGAGAACAAATGCGTGCCAAATGCCTACCTTGCGAAACGTCTGCCAGACACTTAAGGGGCTTCTTGTAATGGGGACACACTTGCTCTGGAGTGAAGTTCTGGACTGGAATCATTCCTCTGCCACGTGTCCTTTCCTTGCCCAGAAAATTTCCATTTACCGTTTTCCCCTGTCTGCGCAGGCGTTGACCAGAGAGCTCACAGACACCGCGTTAAATCCAGCAACTAACCAGGCATAAACCCATCTATTTTCCTGACGCTTTTCAGGGCCTACCTCACTAACACCTAGCTTTAAGGGAAGGCTTTTGGATGGTCACTGAAAACACAAGATGCTCTCAGATGGGTCCGTCCCTTCTTATCTCAAGCAGTGGAGGAGAAGCATCTGATGCTTCTACTCGAATCGGCCACCTGGCATAGCAGCCTGTCGCGGCATGGCGATTGCCAAATCTGTTAAGGTGCATAAAGCCTCCACACTGCCAGTTCAGAGTGGTGAGTGGGAAAGAGGACAGATTACGGGGTGAGTGTATGTTAAATATATGCAGAATTTAAACAGTTCTATGGATAAGAGAATAAAAAATAGTCTGAACACATTTATCATAGTGTTTTGTTTCGCTCATTCCAATGAGTAAATCTGCACTTAAAACTTTTGTTTTTAACTGTTGGGTAAAGCCTTTTTAATGAGTGAATAATAAATTCAGAGTACACGTTTAGGAAATAGTCAAGTAATGATCCCCGCTTTGTCGAGATACTTGTTGATGTGCTAACTAAATAGATGTGTGTTCACATTTCTTGTCTATCCTCTGGGGCCATGACCATATCTCTTAAGTTTACAAGTAGGTAAACTTAAGTTACAAATCTGCTAAAGAGGCCTCAACAGTAGTTACTTCAAGAAGACCATTTCTGGAAACATGCTTTTATTCAGGCAGCTGAAAACTTGTATTTATATACCTCTCTGTGGAGTATGACTTTTCTTTTAGATCAGATGACTGTTCTGCATTTACTGATTTTCCATCCCAAGGTTTCATTGAACACGTATGAAAAATGGCAAGCTGGCTGTTCATATGTTGACTCGGGTAGCACCAACATATAAAAAACCTTGTGCAGCATCAAATAATGGTGGTCTTTTCTGGATGACATCAGATGACTCAGAATATCAAATAAGTTCATTCTAAAATTGTTTTCATTTTTTTCTCCAATATATGGAGCCAAAATAAAGCTTTTGCTAGTTAGTTTTACCGATGACGAAATCTCTGACATCAGGAACGCCATTGTAAACTTAGTTGAAACACTGAGCATTGGGGCTTATTTAATTTGGTAGCGACAATATGAATGCAAACTTTGATGAAGGACAGCATCATGGCCAATAAGATATTCTTACAAAATGAGGGAATCTATGAGACAGAAATGTACTTGGGATCGGCCGCAGTGCCCTGATTTTCCATGATTGTGTACAGACAAATGATAATGTGCCATCGATTGAATTAGAAGCTGCAGTGTCCACATTTATCAATATTAATTTTTTTTAATGTTTACTCTTGAGAGAGAGAGAGAGAGAGAGAGAGAGAGAGAGAGAGCATGAGCGGGGGAAGGGCAGAGCTAGAGAGAGAGAGACATAGAACCTGAAGCAGGCTCCAGGTTCCGAGCCATCAGCACAGATCCCCAGGCGGAGCTCGAACTCACAAGCCATGAGATCATGACCTGAGCCGAAGTCAGACGCTTAACCAACTGAGCCACCCAGGCGCCCCTATAAATATTTTATATATACAGTGTTGAGTAGCAACAACAGAGTTTTTCATGACAAGGATATGTCAGATATGAAAAACGTACTGCAGTGTGGCAATGTGCACTCTGTTTTTGCTGTTGATCACCAATCTGATTTTAGGAATCCTTGAACCTTTAAAGAGCTCTTCGTCAACCTACACATTTCCCAGAGCTATTGAACTCTTGTGCAAAAAGAAATCTCTACAGTTTTTGTTGAATCTGGGTCATGATCAGTTGGCAATTTTTAATCGAAATCTTCAATGATTGAATGGCAAGTCACTTCATCTCTGAAAGCTGCTAGTGAGTGGAAGTGGATTTTTTAAAAAGCTAGCAAAAAAGACACTGCCATTTTTTTAAAAATTTTTTTTTTTACAAGGACAAGGAATATTTGCCACAAAGTAATCGATGAGGTCAAATGCTTTGTGCTGTTCAGTGTTGAAATTCTGAAGTTTTCCTTTGAGATGTCTCAATTTTGTGGGAAAAAAATCTTTTGATGTTTAATAGAATAAATACATATCTTACCAAAGAATGGAGGGAAATTGAGAAGCCACTTACTTTTCAGTATGCATTTTGTTAAACGTTGAGAAGAATCATGGAGACAATTCATTTGAAGTTTTATCTTGAAAAGATGTTTGACAGAGAATGTTCATACGAACGGATATAAAATATTTGGGCTGAAATACATGCAGATCTCAATACTTAAAAATTAAAATTGATAATGATTTTCTCCATGTAACACATTTTTTTTGGTGTGAGATTTCAAGGTACCTCAGTGCCTGTAGAGAGAGTATTGTTGTAATTAAAATTATGATCCACAGTAGAGTCAATTAAAGGTGTCAATTTAATGGCTGTTAAGGGCAACTCTGAAGATGATTAAGAACAATTTTACGAAATATAGAAAAAGATGGCATTAAAAAGTACATTCTTTTGACAAGTACCCTGACCTGGGACTATAAATAGATATAACCAGGAAACCAGTTACATATATGAATGTGTAGCACAAATAATCATTTTTTATGTATAATTTAAAAATGTTCAGATACCACAAATACATTTCTTTTAATATGCAAAATTCGCTTTTTAAAATATTTGAAGGACTGTATTTATAAGAATAAAATGGAATAGTTATGTGGGTCCATCAATATGATAAAACCAAGTCGACAGTTGATAAGTATTTCAAAGATGATATAATTCTGATTACTTTTAAAAGTATACAGATTTGCTTGACAAATTACTCTCCTTTTAGCTGAGACATGGTGGGACTCTTTAACCTTGACTTCGAATATTAAATAGGCAAACTAAAACATCAAGTTCGTGAAAAAGTACAAGGACGTTGAGACAATCATTTGCTATTTGGGTTTACTAACTACTTTCTTCACAACCAGAATCTCATCATTTAGGTTTTTTGTAGGGAGGGGAGAAACAAAAAACAGTCACCTGAACTTAGGACACTTTTATGAAGTTGAGCTGCATGGAAATTTGAATCCTTTTCCAAGAAATTGTTTTGACCCAAAGCCTCTGCTGCTGAAAAGAGGAAGCTACTTTTGCCCTTTGGGTCAGATTCCCTGGTGCTTTCAAATCCTTCTTGTAAACACGAATACTTGTGTAGCAGACAGAGATGGGTTTTCACCATTGTGCCCGTTAATAGATGTTGTGGATTGCTGCGCATAAATTAGGTTGCTCTGGCAACATATCTAATTTTTAATGCAAGCTGCTTGAAGAATTAGAGAGTAAGGGAAATAAGGAATTTAAAGAGGGGATGAAAAAAGGAAAAATGTCTTGCAAGTTTGATGTACCGAGAGGACACGAGCCCACCTTCTTCTTCTATACAGAATTCTCGGATTAAGGAGGTCAGCCCAGATGGTAAGAGATTCTTCAAACCATCCCGGCACCACCCCCTTTACCATAGAGGGGCTGACAGTGGTACATTCTCACCTCTACCCTCCGTGTGGTCTGTTTTGGCCACACGTGGCTTCAGAAACCAGGACAGGTGCAAGAAGGGAAGTGCTTTTTGACATTTCTGCCATATTGGTGCTTTCACCCGCCATCTCTAACTGGGTGGTGGGTTCTCTCTTCCCACCCAAATTGTGTCCAGTTTGATGGAAAAGAGAATACAAGAGGAGAGCGAAATATTTTCTTTCACTTCAGAGGAGGTTATTCTTTTTTTTTTTTCAACATTTATTTATTTTTGAGACAGAGAGAGACAGAGCATGAACAGGGGAGGGGCAGAGACAGAGGGAGACACAGAATCTGAAACAGGCTGCAGGCTCTGAGCGGTCAGCACAGAGCCCGACCCGGGGCTCGAACTCACGGGCCGTGAGATCATGACCTGAGCCGAAGTCGGACGCTTAACCGACCGAGCCACCCAGGCGCCCCCAGAGAAGGTTATTCTTAAAATGGTCTCTTCAATTTAGAAGGTTTTGCTCCATAATTTAGCAGAATTCTAACTCCAGTAGAATTCTAGATAGAGAGAAATGAAAAGCTTTGTTAGATTTATTTGAGGTTTTGCGTTAGATGTACTGGCTGCAGTGACCCTGATAGGCAAAAGCCAAGAGGGTACTCGCTAAATCCCAGTCACGATAGAGTCCCCAGGAAGCTAGATTATAATATCAGAAAATAAGAAATTGTGTAAAAATACCACTGTTTAGAGAATAGTCTTTTCTCCAACATTTGAGTAATTTCCAAATTCTTTTTGTAAGCATTAACTGCCTAACATGGTAAAACACATTTGAGATTTTCTTTTTTTTTTTTATTAAAAAATTTTTTTTAACGTTTATTTATTTTTGATGGAGAGAAAGAGAGAGCGTGAGTGGGGGAGGGGCAGAGAAAGAGGGAGACACAGAATCTGAAATGGGCTCCAAGCTCTGAGCTGTCAGCACAAAGCCCGATGCGGGGCCCGAACTCCCAAACTTCGAGATCGTGGCCTGAGCCCAAGTCTGACGCTTAACTGAAGTCTGACCTGAGGCACCCAGGTCTTGAGATTTTCTAGAAGCAAAGTAAGGATACTATTCTTAGAAGGCTGAATTCTGTTTCATGTGAAGAACGGGAGACTGGGGAAGATGAACTTGTATTTGCTTCTAATTCTATAAAGGAAAAGCCAGTCGATCATTGGGCAGCCTCCACAGGGATAACCTGTGTAGGATGCAGTCTCTGACAATGACTTTGTCTGCCTCCAGCGGCCTATTGTGTTTCTGAGGCGGTTGCCAAAGGATGACTGAAATGTTCATCAGATTTACAGTGGGTTTAAAACACAACAAAAAATGTAATAGAGTTTGACAAAGAAGCCGCAGGAGTAGGAGACGCATCATCATCTGGAGTTCTCATATACCGTGTTGTCACCTGCTGAAAATGTTTCTGAAGGATTGTGAGGGGACATGGGGAAGGGGAGCTGGCAGGTGAGCTTGTGAAGCCAGACAGGACGTCGGGCTCAGCCAAATGGAAGGAGCTGCGAGTTCTCTGGCAGAAACAGCAGCTTCCACAGAGAAATGAAGCTCTTGGTTCTGTGGAGTTTCCACACAACATGGCCTCATACTGAGGTAGCAACTGAGGCACGCTGTGAAGGGTTGTATCTGAATGAGTGGGCAGTAGTTCCTTGGAGTCAATAAATATTTAAGTTGTGAATGATAGGATTCCTCCCTTGGAGTCACTCTGTGGATGAGTACCTTGTTATTGTAACAGGGCATAGAGACTTCTATTGTGGGACAATAAAAAGAAAACGTGACCAAGTTAAGTCTTGCCTTTATGTTTCCTAGGAATCCGAGAAAAAGGGGTTAATTGAAAGAATCTATATGGTACAGGATATTGTTTCAACTGTTCAAAACATCTTGGAGGAAATAGCTTCTTTTGGAGAAAGAATTAAAAAGTAAGTTCTACGTTCGTGCTGTGTTTGAAATGGAGCTGCCATCCATAAGGACGGTGGGGGTAAAAGGGCGGGGGGGGGAGGGATCAATAAATGCAAAAAACAAAAACCAAAAGGTAACAGTGTTTGGGGCAAGTCCTATTTATGTTTGTTGGTTTGTTCTTTGGGCTTGTCCGCTTTACAGCTGGGCAGTGCCTCAGAACTGGGGTGACGATATGGCCAATTCACACCAATTGCCCTGCCATGATTATCTCCCTCTCAAAATATCTTGGTTTGGGTGATAAATTAAAGATTTTTTTTTTTAAAGAAGAGTATCCTAGTCAGAAATTAAAAAGGAAGGAAATATGCTCTAAAGTTACCTTTTTCAACGAAAACATAGACCACAGTGAATGCCTTGAGTCATTTTTTCTCAACTTATCAAAGGATTGTACATAGCTAACAGACTTTCTTTATAAGGGGCAACGAGTAAATATTTTCATCTTGGTGGACCGTAACTACTCAATTCTGCTAAGTATGAAATCAGGCATCATTGATACCTAAGTGAATGGGTATGAAATGTGTTCTAACAAAACTTTATTTACAAAAGCAGGTGGCAGGCCAGAGTTGACTGATATCCAACCCGTAGCTGTCACTTCCTACCTTAGGGCACAAGGACTAAATATCCAATAGAGTCTCAGTTGAGAAAGACTCTTTCTGTGATTCTTATTTGTTTTGTTTTGAGCATTATGAACTCTGTATAACCTGGTCTTCATTTGGGACCAATGAACAGAGCAATTTTTAATTTTCTTGGCTTTTAAATTGTAAACGTATTTCCTCTTTTAAATCCAGAATTATGTCAACTGTGTTGTTCTTTCTGAAGATTAATACTTTTTTCTTATTTTGTTGGCCATTCTAGCTTCTGTAAGCAATGAAGATAATACTTTAGAAATTTCATGGGTAAAGAAGAGATTAAAATTAGTGCTAAAAGCCAGGGGAAAGTTTTATATACCAAGATGCAAGGAAATCCGTAAGTTATAATTAGCAGCAGGAAATATAAATAGTTAATATGGAACTCTCTACGGATACTGATCTTTCTCAGTTCCTTATCCAATTCAGTCGCTCTTGTGTGGCCATTTACTATTGGCACAGTAAGACGTGTTCGTGTTGTTTATAAAATAGGTTATAAATCATCTTTAAACAAATTTGGTAAGTTTTACTGAATTTACATGTTGCTATTCCCATTATCAATGTGTTAGAAGAAAAATTAAAGAGCAGGAAGATTTTTGCTTATATATGTCGGTGCCTACCTGCTTTTTTCCTCTTGATTTTATATAAATTGACAAAAGGTTTCTTAAATTACCCTCAAAGTTGTTTAACAGAAACGTGACAATAGAAAATAGTCAAATGGTGAGGAGGGCATAATAGTTCTCCCTTCATTCACTTATTAACTCTCAGTTCTAAGTTTCAGGCACTGACCTGGTCTAAGAATGAGAAATATTCCATAAAACCATGATAATAGCAACATCAGCTCACGTCATGTGCTGGCCAGACACTGTTATAAACTCTTCACACGTACTAATTTATTTAAGAAGTTACTGAGAGGAATCCGATTACAGGATTCCAGAAAGCCTAGGGATTAAGGATTGTTAATCTACCCATTTTACAGATGAGGAAATGGAATCAGAGAGTGATTAACTCTGTAGCCCAAGGTCACAGAACTAGTAAGTGAAGAAGCTTAAATTAAAAAAAAAAATTTTTTTTTGATATTTATTTACTTTGGGAGTGGGGGGGGGGGGTGGGCGGCGAGCAGGGCAGGGGCAGAAAGAGAGGGAGATACAGAATCCGAAGCAGGCTCCAGGCTCTGAGCTGTCAGCACAGGGCCCGACCGAGGGCTCGAACTCACGAACCGTGAGATCATGACCCGAGCTGAAGTCGGACGCTCAACTGACTGAGCCACCCAGGTGCCCTGAAGAAGCTTAGATGTTAACCCGCCCGCCTCACTACTACCCTAGAATGTCATTTTCCTCTAAGGAGCTATTTCCCAGTGAGGGAGAATAGTAATAAGACAATTAGAATTCAGTTGCGGTAAGGCAGGCTGTTAGGAGAGATCTGACCAGCCCAGAAAGGGATGTAGGAGAGAGAAAGACCGACAGAGGGTAGTTCTGAAGAAACAATACCTTATCAGCATGTCTGATAATGGAAAGAGATAGTTGAGGAAAGAGTGGAAGAATCAAGAAGTCAGTAAGTGGGAGACTTTGTGCGAAGGTTCAAAGCCCAAGACTGTACTAGATACAGGGAGTGTGTGGGGGCTTAGTATGTCTGTGTGACAGCAGACGGTGATGGCGGTGCGTGGAGGTGAGGCAGATCGTACAGGGCCTTGAGTGGGTGGGAAAAAAAAATTGAGTGAGGAACATTCTGGAAGCAAGGAGGATAAGAGGATGTGGAGTGGGGGCAAGACCGAGGAAGGAAGACCGTGTCGTTTGGTAAAATTGTCTCCATGCTCAAAGGTCTCTAACAGACAAATGTGGCTGTTGTGCAGCTGATAATGGTCAAGGAAATGTGTCTGATGAGAGAAGAAGGCAGGGCGATTTAGACAGGCCCCCATCTCTGCATTGCGTCTGAGGGGCAGCTGTGCCCAGCACAGCTGTGGTGGCCATGTCTGAGATGTATTTTCAGCCATGAACAGAGTACTGTTCTGCCCAGCTGCAGCACAGGAAGGAAGGCTCATGAGGCTCTACTCCTATTAATTCTTTGGCCATTCATTACTACTGTGACCTTAAAGGTCCTACTGGGCATTCAAGTGGGACGGCATGTGTAACTCTGCTGGAATATTCCATTGTAATTCAGTGTTTAAGGACCAAGAAAACTTTTACCCAACTTCTGGCAACCAGTAAATAAATAAGCTCACATAAAACTCTTAGAGCAAGGCTTCCCCATTCCTGAGTGGGAAGACCCCATTCATATTTTCTTTTTCTAACTCTTCTCTCCACTCTCTAATTATCTTCCCTAATATTGTACTTGTTTCAAACGTTAGCATGTAACAGGCTAACACAGTCACTGAACATGTAGCATCTAGATTATCTCAGACAGCAGGCTGGATGGGTCAGAAGAGTGCTGTATTTTATTTGTCCTGTCATGATGGAGTGTTGGCTTTAACACTTGTATCTTTGCACGGGCAGGGAAATCTCCACAGAGGAGACCATGAGAAACACGTAGGACAGGGAAGCCATCCCTGCAAATGGTCCAGAGTCAGGTTTGGAAGGCACATCCGTAGGAAATAGAACTTCTGTTAGAAAATGGCGTCGAGAAATACTAAGCAGTGAAGATGAGGAGGGAGGTTAAGGGCAGCTTGAATCAAAGTGAGGGCATGGGGAGTGATAGTCTGATTCAGCCGGGGTTTACTCTGAGAGTGATGTGCTGAAAGGAACAAAGAATGAAGTCAGAAAGACCAAGGAGAGGGCCAGAGGCTAGGTGTGAGGAAAAAGTTCACAAGGGAGGATGAGAACCATGCCTCGTGAATGAAAGCATCGTGTGGGGTACATTACAAAAGAGTAATCTATAGAATTATATGACCAGTCGATCCTGTTTCCATGCGTAGTAAAGTCAGAAGAATTCATTTGTCTGAGAAATGAGAATGAAATGAGAGAAATAATGGTTCCATGGGCATAAAGGTCAACTATTGGGACACCCAACTGGGGGAAGAAGTACAGGATGGGGCTGGACCCCCCCTTACCAGATGTAGTCAGTCATTTTTGTTTAGTGCTTTGGAACTGGGAAAATGATATTCTTAGGACATATTAGTAAGCCTGAATGATCGAATGAACAAAGAGTCACTGATTTTTTTTTTCCACTAACTGAAGGGTGTGGCTCATTTGTCTCATGACTTCCCGAGTCAGGGATTGCTTCCTTAGGAATTTAGGGAGCTCTCAAGTCAGGAAAACTAGAGAAGTCTGTGAAAATGTTTCACCCAGTGTTTGATTTTGAGATGGAAACCTTAGATTTATCAGGGTTTATCCAACTTGGGTATTCTTGGAAACTAGCATAAGATATTCCATGATAACAAAGGGAAGGTCTAGTAAGTTCTTGAGTGTTAGAGGTATTACAGTATAATGTCTTTGAGTTGAGTCCTCAGTATGAACAGGAGTATTGAATCAATTAAATGAGCAAAATACACCTTTTTACGTGTTCTAAAGTGCCTACTGTAGAGGGCAGTGAGAGGGCTCTTGAGCTGACTTTCTGAATTCAGATCCCAATTCTGCCACTTGTGTGGAAGGTACGTGATCTGGGGCCAATTATTTAACTTTTATGACTCAGTCCTCATTTATAGAATGGGAGTAATAATTATTCCTGCTTCATAACATTTTTTTGGTAAGAATTAAAGGAATTAGTACATGAAAAGAGCTCAGACCAGTAGACAGATGCATTACTAGCTTAAAAACATGGACTGTTATGAATATTATTTTTGAAAAACTGCCTTGACTTTCTTTTTCTGTGTCTTAAATTTTAAAAAAAATGTAAACAGTGAATGTCCCCTTCTTTTTTGAAAACATTAAAATGCTCTCTGCTATCATTGTGAGTTGCTCAGGGGAAGACCCAAGAGTTAACTGACTTTGCTTTTGGGAGAGCAAATCTGACAGTGTGTTTGTGACAGTGTCTGATACACGTCTTCATTTCTAGCACCCAGTGACACACGACTCGTTTGTATACACACAGACAACTATTGAGATTTTGATAAGGATTGCATTAATTGGGAAATAATTGACATCTTGATAAACTTTTAAGTTTTCTAATGTAGTCTTCTGTCTATTCAGGCCATCTTGAATTTCTTCCAGAGTTATTTTAGAGTTGTATGTATAGAAGTGTGACGCATTTTTGTGAGATATATTCCTAAGTCCTTGATTTGTTTCATGGTATTTTAAATGGTATCTTTTTGTTTCAGATTGCATTTTTACTTATTTGTTCCTGGGATATAGAAGTGAAATGAATTCCCCACACTCACTTTGTATTTCTAAGTTTTGGTAAACCTAGTTATCTTAATTTTTATCTGAAGATTATTATCCTTAATTTTCTATTGCAGAAACATATTTTTTAGGAATAATTGTTTATTCCTTATTTTCCAATCCTTCTACATTTTTCTATGTTTTCTTACCTTATGGTAGAACACAATCGGCATGGCTGAACACTCTTCTCCTATGTGATATCAGAGAAAAAAATCTTTCAACATTTCATTCTAAGGATGATGTTTGCTATAGGGTTTTGTAAAGATGTTGTATCAAATTGGGGAAGTTCCTTTTATTCTTAATTTACTACGAGTTTTTATCGTGAATGTGAGTTGAGTTTTATCAAACTTTTCTTCTGCATTCACTAAGATGATGTTTGTTTTTTTTTTTCTCCTTTATTTTTGTTAATGTGGTCTATTATTGTGATTGACTTTCAAATGTTAAGCCAGTGTTCCACTGTATGGAATAAACCCAACTTCATCATGCTATATAATCTCTCCTTTTGTATTTTGCTCTATTTTATTTACTATTACTTTGCATAGGATTATTGTAGCTATCATCACTAACGAGATTTGATCTCTAATTTTCTGTTCTTGAAAATTCCTTATGGAGAGAAGATTATTCTAGACTCCTACAACAGGTGAAAGCGTTCTCTCTATCATTATCTGGAAGAGTTTGCACAAGCCTGGTGTCATTGCTTCCTTTAAGATTTGCTAGCATTTGCTGGGGAAGCATCTGGGCCTGGAGGTTTCTTTTAGGACAGGTTTTCACTGAATATTCAATTTGTTTGGCCATTCTGTTTCTTCTCACGTCTGTTTTTATAAGTGGTCATTTTCTGGGTTTTCCCCATTTTGTTTAAATTTTCTACTTTTTGGAATAAATTTGTTAATAAAATCCTCTTATTGGATAAAATCCTATCTTGAATATCGTAGGATCTGTAGCTTTGTCCACTTTTTTATGCTTGATATTAATTGCGTTTAACCTTCTTTCTTGGTGGGGATTTATCAATTAAGTTAGTCTTCAGAAAGAACTATCACTGGCCTTTGTTAATCCTACCTGTTAACCTGTTTTCTTTTTCATTAATTAGTAGTACCCTTATTTTTATTCCTTTCTTCCTTTTATTTTCCTTGGGATGAA
Source organism: Neofelis nebulosa (assembly GCF_028018385.1). Classification (NCBI taxonomy): domain Eukaryota; kingdom Metazoa; phylum Chordata; class Mammalia; order Carnivora; family Felidae; genus Neofelis; species Neofelis nebulosa. The sequence goes on from NC_080788.1 coordinate 13,605,715, forward strand.
TTCAGTATTTTTTTTCTAACTCTTTTTCCGTCTTTCTAATTTTCCTAACATTTAAAGAGCATTTAAAGTTCTACAATTGTCTATAAGCACAACTTTAGCTCCAGGCCAGACATTTTGGTGTTGATATTTTCATTATCATTCAAATTTAATAAAAACTTTTTTTTTTCTCCCTGTTTTTATTTCTTCTTTGGCCAAGAAGCATATTGCTTAATTTCCAAGTATTTGAAGATTTCCTGGTTATCTTTTTTTTGTTCCTGGTTTCTAGCTTAATTGCTTTATGGTCAGAAAATATTCATTGAGAAAATGGCCTGCTTTTGTAAATTTTCGATGTGTGCTTGAAAAGGTTATCTAGGATATTGTTCTGGATATATATTCATTGATTGAATTTGTTGATTGCATTCAATATATATATATTTTAATGTTTTTATTTATTTTTGAGACAGAGAGAGACAGAGCATGAGCAGGGGAGGGGCAGAGAGAGAGGGAGACACAGAATCTGAAGCAAGCAAGCTCCAAGCGCTGAGCTGTCAGCACAGAGCCCGATGCGGGGCTCGAACTCACACAGTGTGAGATCATGACCTGAGCCGAAGTCAGGACGCTTCAGCTTCACCGACTGAGTCACCCAGGCGCCCCACTTTCAATCTTTTATATTCTGATTTTCATTTTCGATTGGGCTGCTTGTATCAATTACTTAGAGATGTATGTCAAAACTTTCCACTGTGGATTTGTCTATTTCTCCTTGTAGCTTGGTCAGTTTTTGCTTTCTGTGTTCCAAAGCTATGTTAATTGGGTTGTACGTATTAAAATTGCTATTGTTTCCTGGTGAATTAGATCATTAATCAGCTGGAAGTGATGTATTTATCTCTAAACAATAAATGAAATTTTGCCTTAGTATCTTATATTAATATGGCCACACCACCTCCCACTTATTGGTTTCTTCATAATATATCCTTTCCTATTATTTTCTGTTTATATTTTAGGTATCTTTCTTGTTTCTGACCATCGCTAGCTTTTCAATATAGCTTGTAGTCCCTTCAATTTTTTTTTTTTTTTAGTCCCTTCAAATTTAATTTGGTTACTGATATATTTAGATTCAAATCTGTGGTTTTTAGGGGCGCCTGGGTGACTCAGTTGGTTAAGCATCCAACTTCGGCTCAGGTCACGATCTTACCGTTCGTGGGTTGAGCCCTGCGTGGGGCTCTGTTCTAACAGGTCAGAGCCTGGAGCCTGCTTCGGATTCTGTGTCTCCCTCTCTCTCTCTCTCTCTCTCTGCCCCTCCCCCGCTCATGTTCTGTCCCTCTCTGTGTCTTAAAAAATAAAATAAAACCTTAAAAAAATAAACAGTGGCAAGATGAACGTAGCACAGCTGTGCCAGAGCATGCGAGAAAATGACGTCTTTGCGGTTTGTCTACAGCACGTTCAACTGGACGGTCCCATTCCTTTCCTTCCTGGCCTGCCTGATCCTGGCAGTGGCCACCGTCACTTTGTATTTTATTCCACTCCGGTACATCGTTTTAATCTGGGGTAAGTTGGGCATGGTCCTTCTCCTAGCAGTCGATTTCAGGTAAGAATCAGTTACTCATTTGTAAAGTGGGACTATAAACTTTAAGTGTGCTCTTGTTGGCAATTAAACATGAGATTTAGGAAGGCGTTTGGGGAACAAAAAACTTCCAGGACCTCCCTGAAAAGGCCAATTGCGTGAACAGTCAGCACAGATATGTGCAGGCCTCCTGCATAATCGCAATCCAATAAAAATGTGATGGTGCATGTGATTTCCCTTTGGGCTTTCGCACTCATAAATACGCTTGAATAATATATTGCCGTGGCCCGGTTAACTTTGAGGAAACAGTTATTCAAACAGCGAGCAACCACCTGCATCTCGCCCTTTACGTTATGTAAAAGTAGATCTGGCCGCTGCCGGACTGCTTCTGACACTTCCTCTCTCCTGGAGGAAAAATAACTTAACCCCATACTTAAATCCAGAAGCAGTAGAGAGGAAGGCGGGTAGCTACTCCCTAACCAGTGCCTGATGGAAGAGGAAGCTATTATTTAGCAGGGTAAACGGTGTGCCTGTATGAAGTTGAGCTGCTCTACAAAAGCACAAACAAATTCACAAACTCGAAATAAATGTCACGACTTGATTTACTACGCAAGCTAGCGGCTGGACAATATACAAGCAGCTTTGTGAATATTTGTGTCTGCTGCTGGGTGGGCTCTGGGTTGATAGAAGGAGGGTGCATTACAGTCAGTTAATTGTTGGAGAAGCAATCAACCCTTTTCCGTAAGAGTCTGCCCGTCGTAGTGTTCTGTTACTTGGCTCCTATGACTACTGCTGAGTTCTCAATCACAGCCACCCCCTTCCAGGGATCCTCAGATGTTAAGATGTTCCGAGAACTTACAAACACAAGTGACTGCATTGAGATGCATTCATCTTTAAGCAAAAGCCGAGACGCTGCAAATGTCAGATAAAAAGCTACAACCTTTCTAAAACCATTAAATGTAGACCTTTTCAAAGAGAACCCGCAGGAGTAGAGTCCTGCCGACGAGGAAAGCCAAGTGTAGACATTCTGAACTGGGAAAAGCCTTCGAAAAAATAGAATAACTCATAAAACTTCAGAGGTGGAATGATTTTAAGGGAGCATAATCCACTGGTTCTCTGTTTCGTCGAGGAAGTGAAAATCCCGTGTGAAGAAGGATCTCTCTTTTATCGCCAAGCCTGAGAAAAGAAAAAGATATTCTCATTTCCCTCTTTAGGGGTCGGTTTTGAGCCTTGATGACCTTCACTCTTGGGGAAGGTCTTCTAGGCATACTTAGTTTTTGTTTATTTGTTTCTGTGTTTTGCAACAGTGCTAGCACATGGGTCTATGGGCCCTTCGAAAGAGAGCGTGGAGCTCTTCAGATCCATTGATCAAGAAGGAACATTTTGTGAAAGTATTTCCCAGCATACCTTCTGTACTAAATGTTATCTATTTAGACCGAACAGTCTCACTCTTTCTTAATTGTTTTCCATTAAGAACGAGTTTCCGAATTCACTCAACTGGCCGCCTTTAAAACGCAGATCTTAAAACTATTGTCTGCCCCTAACCAAAACATGATTCAAAATCACGAGGATTATTTGGCCAATATTCTGTTCATTTTTAAGCTAGTGTGAGTTGAATGCATGGTCAGCTTATCAAACCCCGTTTCTCATGATTTCCTAATCATTCTAGTGCACGCTTGATTTGCTTTTCCACATCTTTCCCCCTACAAAGAAGACTATGCTATATCTCCTCCTGTGATCGTCAGTTTTTGGATTCCAGTCCCTCTTTCTGTTTATCCAGAATTGCTTTGACGTCTGATCTCATCCTCCAAGATCTTGGCAGCTCTCCAACACCAAAGTTTGGCATCTAATTAATAAGATATTGCTGTTGTTTTAATTTAGCTTATGGATGAAATTATTGAATAGAGTGGACTTTATTATGTTCTCCCGAGCTGACAGTAACCCTGTGAGCTTCGTCTTTTGCGTCTGGTCCTTTCGTTTTGCATTCTAGATGGGGGCTTATGGTTTATTGATGAGTTCACCATATACGATGTAGTCAAAGGCTTTGACCGTCAACACACGATCTGTTGGCTCATTGAATGAAATCTGCCATGCCGTCATGGAATATACGGTACAATTCTATTTTCTTTTCCAAGACAAATTAGTTATTAGGTAACCTGGACCCAGGACATTCCTTTAGACATCTCCTATATGACTGTATCCTTGGTAGAGACTTTCTCATGTGGAAGATCACTTCATATGTCTTAAATTTCTAGTGTTCCTTTCAACTTTATTAAGGATCAGAAGATTATTGCTTACTCTGAGTTATTTATTCATTTTCAGTGAGTCCTAAAAGTGGTAAGATCCTGAGTTTTTGTTTTTTGTTTTTGTTTTTTTTTGGGGGGGTCCAATATTTTTTTTAATTTTTTTTTTAATGTGTATTTATTTTTGAGACAGAGAGAGACAGAGCATGAACGGGGGAGGGGCAGAGAGAGAGGGAGACACAGAATCGGAAGCAGGCTCCAGGCTCTGAGCCGTCAGCCCAGAGCCCGACTCGGGGCTCGAACTCACGAACCGTGAGATCGTGACCTGAACTAAAGTCGGACGCTCAACCGACTGAGCCACCCAGGCGCCCCATTTGGTCCAATATTTTTAACCCTTTGGAACAAAGCTATTTAGCTGTATGTTCTCTATTTCCATATCCTACACACCAAATGATGTTTTTGTAGAACTAATGATGAAGTACGAGAATTACTTAACATACGCCTCAGAAAGCAGCCTAGTTTCGTAATGGCCGTAAGCAATGTTCCTTGACTCACCAACTCCATTGTAAGGTTTTGAAGGGTAAGACACTTTTCTTTCCTCTTTAGCCTACAGTTCCTGGTGGAGCTACATAAAGGTAGTAGATCTTTAACAAGTACTTGACAGATATTTAACGAGTGGAGGAGTCGTGCAAGTTTCATCTCTGTGGTCCACATGAATGGCATTTCTTTTGAGCCCACCACCCACCTCTCTCGTGTGGGAGTGTAGATTTGGAAAATTACGTGAGAAACGGTTTGAGAGGGATAGACGAAAGTGCCTTAAGGAAACCAGATGTACTGAAGTCTGATCACTTATTTGATGTATTTCTAGGAGGCAAGGCCTTTCTTAGGGTGAGATCCCAAGCGGGTTTTCTGTCCCCTTGGAAAGGTGTTTCATATTCCTTCCCTTCAATTTACATCGTAGATACTGGAGCTCTGCTCTGAGGTACTTCTGTTGTTCCAAGGTGGAGATGAACTCCCCAGGGTAGATTTTGAGCTTCTTGAAAGAAGGACCCATGACTTATTCACCATTATACCTCCATTTGTCATACCACAATGTCTTTTTGGTGGCAAGCACTTAGCGTTGGATACATGTGCAAGCAAGGACCCTCAGCCCCATCCCACCCACTCCTATTGATGTATCGAGGTCAGGGTACATCCCAAGTCACTCATAAAAGTACCTGAAAAATAGTGTTATAATTCTCTTTCAGGTACTTATTCACCTGTGGCCATATGTGCAAAGCAGTCATCCAATTTTTCCAGCTTTCTTCAAGAGACTTTTTTATTTATTTATTTTTTATTTAATTAAATTAAATTAATTAATTAATTAATTTATCTATTCATTTATTTTTGCTGGGGATCTCATTACACTCTAATGATCTATTCAGTTTGTGATCCGGGACCATTAAATGATAGTGTCTTTGCCAAACGTTATCCCTCAGTATTTGGATTCCCACGGTTTTCGTGTGCTACAAAATTAACATTCGCAGCAGAGGTGCCCTTTGCCTCTCTGTACTCAGGTGAAAAAATCGAAAGGCATGTCTGCCATGCTACCGAAGAAGGTACAGCTTCCAAATTTGGCCGTGTGCGATCACATGCCTAACAGTGTAACGATTCTTCTCCTATCCGCGCCCTTCGGTTTGGGGCTTGTTGACGTCTGGAGTGATGATGGTAGCCCCCTTCATTGTTACAGAATTTCAGAGTGCAGAATCTTCTAGCTTATGTCGTGCAACGTAATCCTGCCATCAACCTACGACACTATATATATATATATAATAGGGCAGATCTTTTTTTGCTCAGATTCTAACGTAAGTAGTCTGAGGCACAGAAAGGTTAAGTGGTTTGCCTGAAACCACGCAGCTACCACACGGGGATGCCAGAGCTGGGGCCAAGATATGGCTGTTCCATAACGCTTGCTCCTCGCTTCATCGTCCCTTAATGATGACCCAGGAGTACCTGATCCCCTGTTGACACTTGGGCTCATGCAGGAAGTAATGACGCCATTTGATGGCTTTACAAAATAAGGTGTGCTTTTGCAGCACGCCATCTGAGCGCCTTGTAATTTTTATCCTAAGTTGTTCAAACAGACAGTCTCAGTGCATTATGGGGCTCCTTCTGCCCTTGTTGGTGCGTTTGAGCTACTGTGCAGGTTTATAATCTTCTCAGTGACTAAGAATGCAGTGTTTTGATCGGCTGCGATATTATCCCTGCCTTGCTGCTCATTGTAAAGGCTCCAGATGCGCACACTATATATAATTAACAATAGAAGATATATCTTTTCTCAATACGTCTTTGTCTCCCTTCATCATTTCGCCTTGTCTGTTTTCTCTTGCCAAAAAAGCCCATGCTACAATTAAGTGTCTTTAGAATAACACAGCGAGAGTATTTCAGTTTAAAGGAACTCGGGGCAATTTCAGCTAGAAACACGAAGCTTGCCGTGGGGGGAGAGGGAAGAAAGGCCTAGTGCAGCTTGGACTTGAGAGAAAAAGGGTCGTCTGCAAGAAGCCTTCCCCAGCCCTATGGCCAGGCCACCAGTTACTCATGAACAGTGGCTGGCTCCCATTTGCAAAGCAGATGTAAATCTGACCCTCTAAGGAAATGACGGGAGGTTGGCATTGTGTCAGCTATCATGTCACTCGGGAAGCTCAGTCGTTAGAGGAAAGCAAAATACTATTTAATGAAGAGAAACATCAAAGCTTTTGTGTGTCGGGGCCGGCTTTGGGGTAAAAGGGCTCATGGAAGGTGAGAATTCTTTCAGCATCATTGGGATGGCCAGGTAATTAACAAGCACTGCTCTTTGCTAATAAACAAGCACTGATCTTTGCTAATAAACAAACACTCCGTGGCAAGGCTTCTGAAGCCCACCACCCGGTCTCTGGGCTTTTGAAAACTCAGCATGGAAAAGAGTTGACCTTTGGTGAAAAGACAGTGGCTGATGTGCTCTTAGCAGCAGCTTCGAGGAGCAGAGTAGGAAACAGAGGTGGCCGACAGGTACATCCCCTCTGGAAAGAAAACCGCAGGCGGAACGTCCCCCCGGACATGCCCACGCACCCGAGGTGCACCCTTCAAAGACACCTTCCACGTTGAACCTCCTCTGATTACTACGGTCCCCGTCCTGAATTAGCAGGGACTCCATGGACGAGACAAACCCATGCACCGCCTTGCGGTCCGTAAATTCAGTTAGCAACCAGAGCAGGCTAATTTCCAGTGATAGCTTTTCACGGTTTCCTGTAGCATCAAAGTTACAGTCAACATGTCAGGTTCTGTTCTGCCGGGAGAGGAGAGAAACCGGTGCAAATGAGTTGGGGTAGGGGAGAGAGATGTCTGCAGTTTCTTTTTAACAACAAAAAAGGCAACACCCGCCCCTCCATCTCCCACTGCTACGTGTGGTCTAGAGCCCCCAAGCAGAGACTTGTTTGGGCTAATGAAGGCCTTTTCCCATCTGGGACATTGGTTTTCTTAGCAGAGGAGGCTGTTAATCAGCGTAGTCCAAAAAAGCCGATGAGCTACACTGTTTTCATGTGTGTTTCTGCCGCCCTGCTGCTGGGATTGTAATGGGATTTTCACAGTCCAAGAAGGCAGAGCTCCTGTCCGACAGAACCCCCACCCCCCACCCCCACCCCACCCTGCCTTCGTTCAAGACCAGGCATTTGTGAATGATTTCACATGACAGCAACGTGTGCGTGACATGAGGTCTAGTAATTGTTTTACACTAATTTTGACTTGTGAATGCCCCTCTCCCCCAGTCAGGAGAGTTTTTAAAGAGACAGACAGACGCATGGATACACAGACAGACAAAGAGAACTCCTGGTGTTTCTATTTTTCAGGCATAAATAAATTTACTAAGAAGCTTCGAAATCCCTATGCCATCGACAATAATGAGCTGTTAGACTTCCTCTCCAGGGTACCGTCTGATGTTCAAAAGGTACGTAATGAACGGCCACCACCAGCAGGGACCCCAACCCTGAAGTCTGGCCAGCCCCAGAGTCAGAGGAGCACAGGGCTGTGCTGGGGTAATTGAGATAACGAATCAGAAAATCCTTAAAGCGGCCTGGCTTGCAGGGAGGTGGCAAGGAAACCTTTGTCCCGAGCCTGAGACGATTACGGAAAATTACCCGGAAAAAGAGCTACTTAAGAATGATCTGGAACCCCTACTGTGTGGGTATAGTGTGATGGTGTTCTTCCGTTTTATGATCGCTTGCCTCCCCCAGGAGGATAAGATGAGCTCAGTGAATGGGAGATCCCAAGCTGGGGGGATTCTTATTTTCCCCCTCTGCCGCGTGGCAGGCATTTTAGGGGAAGTAGTGGACAGGTGGATTATTATTATTTGTTTTAATTCTTCCTTGCCCTTATCACCTCCTAGGCTTCCCTTCTATCTTTTCCCCTTTGAAGACTGAGGGGTGCTGAGGGCAAAGCCCCCACTCACTCTCACACATAAAGGCAGAGATAGCGTGACATAATTGGAGATCGATCGGAAGTATTATTCACAGGTACTTTGTCCAGCGGCATCTGGTTTCTGTGGATGTGCTGAGATTAAACGAGGCAACAATACCAGAAAGTCTCATAGAATACCTGATCTAGGCCCCTGCAGATCAGGCTGCCATAAATCCAGAGGAAGGAGGGTAGGCAATGATTTCTCTAAAGGAGCATCGAGATCACAGAATAGGTAGATGGGGAGACCGTGGTAGGACGTACCAACGCGATGATCAAAGACACAGCCCTTTATTATCTGACAGCATCCAAATCAAGTATCGATTTTCGTCTCTGGGCCACGGTCGCATCACTGGTTCCCAGGTAGCTTTGTGCGGATTACAGTGACTTGGAGGTGAAAAGCCCTAGAATTTCTTTCCCCTTCATTCTGAGTTCTAGAGATTAAAACAGACTCCGTGATGCTATTTCTCTTTCACCTCCATTATATAATATAATTAGCTAATAACTGCGCTCTATGAATATGAAGTTACTCGTTAACATTTGCATCACATGATCATAAAACAGTAACCCGGCCCTGTTTGTTTTGCACTGAAGATTGGAGGGTATGTCACCCCTGCTCCCCTGGGGGACCCTCACAAAACACTCTAAGGAAAGGGTGCTTTTTTCATGTATTTGCTCTCGGCAAAGTGTAGCTCAACATATGTGATGGGACACGATGTCCTTGGGGAGTTTGGCACAAATGCTAAAAAACAGTGAGCACATGTGGTCTGTAATACAATACTTCAAATAAAGCCATTCTGCCGTCAGCCATTCAAAACCCACACACCAAAGCAATGCGATCGCAATGTGCAGTCACTTGGGTCGCAACATGAGGTTGTCCCTGCCTTCTTGAAGAAAGGAAATCTCCATCAAGCACGCCCCACCGCAAGGATTGTCTCTACATGGTCGACACGGCAGCCCCTCAGAGCGGCCATCCAGTTGGGAGGTGACATGATTACAGAGGGACACAGCAAAAGAGCGTTCGAGGAGGATCTACAATATGCTAGTGAGATCCTCCCATGTGTCACCAAGAGTGCTCTCTAATAACACAATAGACAGTTTGCCACTGGGGACACCCTGAGCACTCATGTTTATCACAGATGGTTTAGCCATTACATTGCGAAGGAAATTCCTTTTTAAGAGAAATCTATTTAACTTTGTGGCCAGTATCAATTTCAACATTTTTGGGGGGTGGGGGGCTTCTCTCTGGCCAAATAAATGTATATAGTTTGCAGAGACATTTTTTTTTCCTCCGAGATTGTAGATAGTTTGAAATGACTCTTTCTTAGTAAGTCGCTGCGTCGTGTACTAAGGAAAGCACTCGCAAGAGGCAGTTATTAAGTGTACTTGTGGCTGAAAACGGGCACGCGCAAACCTAGAATTATCTGGCCGCGCCGCGAGCAGGTAGAAACCCAGGCGTCTCATTAGAAAAATCTGCTTTTAATATTTTGGTTTCAAGAAATGATGCATGACTTCTCAAATCCTTCCTGCAATTAATCCCTTCATGTTCCTGTGTTTAGAAAATGATTCATTACCTTTGAACCTTCCTTCCTTTGCCTCGGTTTGTCCTCGGGGAGCCATTAACACGCACTGTGGCGAGCTAGGGTTACCTAACCGCCGGCGTCCCGTCTGTTTGTTTTCACAGGTGCAGTACGCCGAACTGAGACCCTGCAGCAGCCACAGCCCCCTTCGGAAGAAGCGCAGTGCCGTCTAGGACACGCGCCAACTCTGGCCACCGGCACCCGATTCCCTGTGGGGTCGGTGAGACCCGTGGTGTCTCTGTTCCACCGGTGGTCCCCACGGTGTCTTTCCAAAACACGTGCTGTGTGGAGCCCTCCCCCTCTTCTCCCCGCTTCTCCACGGGCACCGATTGCACACGTGTGCGCACGTCCACGCACACGGGTGTGCCGGTTGCGTAGCAGGTCGGCCCCTCGCAAGGAAACAAGCCAGAGACCGTGAAAGACTGATGTCCCTTCTCCCGTAGAAGGTAACCTAAGGCTGTCAGGGGTCTCAACAGCCTCCTTGAAAACAGCCGGGAGTCCACCTGGATTCAAGAGGGACTTTGAACTTGTTATGGTACCTCCACCAGATTCTCCTGAAGATCCGGTCATGTCCACTCCCGTCTGCACACTCCTTTCAGATTGTTGTTCACGTGAGGCAGTCGGTTTCTCCGAGTTAGCAAATCCCTGGTAGCCATCGTCTCCCCACATAGTATATATCATGCATAGATTTTTAAATAATGACCCAGATCAGCTCAAGTCTTTGGGAGTCTTTCAGCCGGGATTACTGAGGACCCGTATGGAAAATTGTGGTCAACACCTCGGCGCTGGATGTCAGCCTCTTTCACCGTCCATTGCTGGCAATGGAAGGCCCCAGAAAGTCCAAAGGGGCCACTCGTCCAAAAAGCGAAGGTTTCAGTGAGAGTATTTGGTTGCCTTAAAAACGCCATTTCTTCTGACTTGACTTCGCTTTATTTCCAAAATAAAATGTCAATATTATAGCTGCAGGACGCGGGGGATGAATGAATGAATTCTGAAAGTATTTAGAAAGAAAGGTGAAGGCTGGGGAGCAAGGGACTAACGAATGAAGGTGGACCGCTCACCTGATTGTCGTAATCCCTTCATTCGCCCGCATTTGGGGGCAGAAAGTAAAAATAAGGCAGCAGTCCAAAATGATCTTTCGTTCCTGAGCAAAATAATCTGCATGTAATACATCTATATCTCAGAACCGCGTTCCTAGAAAAGCATCATCCCCAAATCCTGAATAGTATCTGATGCCTACAGCCCCCATTTCATAGTACCCCCCCCAGGTAAAAACCCCGATTTTGTGCATATATAAAATGTATGCCAATACTTTATGTTCAAATGATATTTAAGTTGTAACGACCGTATTTTGTTGACACATACTTTGTGCAGTTTTATATATATATATAATATATATATATATATATATATATATTATATATATATATGTATGTATTGTAAAGCAAAGCCGAGGTAAAAAAAAACAGATTTAATAGTGAGTTTTGCTATTTTTTTTTCCTCTCTGGGTTGTAATTTAATAATCTTCAAACAAAATGTTTATGAAAAATGCCAAAGATTCTAAACCTTATCATCCCGTGTCTGTTTTTCTTCATATTATATCTTCCTGGGTTTCTTTCTGGCTGAGCCAGATTTCTGCATGATTTGATTTGCTTCAAGTTAATGAAGCTGGTTGGAAAAGAGCCTTGCAGAAATTATAAAAGCTCCAGTAAATCTCTTAGTTGTACATACAATAGATATCCAAGAACCTCTTTTGTGAAACCAGTTACTCAATCTTCTGTGTAAACAATGCCTCATTGTCTCACTCCCGACTATCATGTAGTTTATCATAGTCTGTCATTTTGTAACGACCTAAGTCAGACATTTTTAAACAGACATGTGAGATCTGATCAGTCATTCGAACGAAAACTTTCAGCAAGCAAAATAACCCCTTATTTATTTTTAAAAGTAGCACTGATACTTTATTGTTGTTCTTTGGCTATACAATTTCAAAATGAAATAATTTGTCCAACAAGGAGCCATCATTAGCGACTCTTACTCCCTCTGTAACCCAACAGGAATTCGGAGCGTTAAGTTTAGGATGCAGACAGCAGCTGCGATTCGGGACCGAATCAGCCTTTAATAAACTGTCAATGGAAAACAAGTGTTAATTGATTAAGGAGGCTTGGAAGGTTAAAAATGTTAGTTGTAAGGGGAATGTGAAGACTTGTACGAGTAATCAAACTCGCATGAAAGATTCCAGAATGCTTTATATAAAATTTATGGATTGTGGATTCACAGTACGATCATTGAAGATAATTTAGTAGGAATGTTGAAGTTTAGCCAAGCTCTCCTGGTTCTCTTCTCAAACCTCACGCTCCCGTTTCCAGCCCTGCCTGGATGTCTTAAAGGCGTCTATCCCTCGGTGGGTCAGAAACTCCATTATTGCTCCCTTGATGTGTTCAGGACTCCTTTTTTTTTTAAATTTTTTTTTTCAACGTTTTTTATTTATTTTTGGGACAGAGAGAGACAGAGCATGAACGGGGGAGGGGCAGAGAGAGAGGGAGACACAGAATCGGAAACAGGCTCCAGGCTCCGAGCCATCAGCCCAGAGCCCGACGCGGGGCTCGAACTCACGGACCGCGAGATCGTGACCTGGCTGAAGTCGGACGCTTAACCGACTGCGCCACCCAGGCGCCCCCAGGACTCCTAATGTCATAGTCTCCTTCTCGTTTCCTTATTTCCCTTACTGGCACTGGCATCTTCTGGGCTGGGAGACTCTGGGCATCCCATTTGTTGTTACTTATGTTATTTCCCACACTTCCCAACCCACAAATTTGTAGATCCAGTGTTGACTGTTGTGTTACCTTGTCCATTTCTGATCACCACCCCCTAAGCCAAGGCCTCCATAACCTCTCACGAGTCACGGCGATTACATTATGCCAGATTAAAACCTCATTCCGACTGTTCTTTTCACCGGGAATACTTTCAGGTTTCTGAAATTCTACCTTCCTTTAGGTTTTTTTTAAATGCTTGTTGGGGCGCCTGGGTGGCTCAGTCAGTTAAGTGGCTGACTTCGGCTCAGGTCATGATCTCGCGGTCCGTGAGTTCGAGCCCTGCGTCGGGCTCTGTGCTGACAGCTCAGAGCCTGGAGCCTGTTTCGGATTCTGTGTCTCCCTCTCTCTGACCCTCCCCCATTCATGCTCTGTCTCTCTCTGTCTCAAAAATAAATAAACGTAATAAAAAAAATAAATAAATGCTTGTTTATTTTGAAAGAGAGAGAGCATGAGCGGGGAAGAAGGGGGGGTGCGGGGTGGGTAGAGAATCCCAAGCAGGCTCTATGCTCAGTGAGGAGCCCGACACAAGGCCTGATGTCACAACTGTGAGATTGTGACCTGAATCGTTATCAAGAGTCACCAACTGAGACATCCAGGTGCCTGAATTCTACCCTTCTTTAAAAGTTTCTAAAGTTTCCTGCCTCAAATAGACTTTCTCTAACATCCTTGTCTGAATTACATTCCACCCTTCTCTCTTGTTCCCTCACATCTTCTATATCTTTCTGGCATTTGCCCTATTCTGCTATAGCTCGTAGTTACCAGAGGCTTTTGACCCCAGCTGTCCTCCACTGATGGAGCACCCTGTCTGGCACCTAACAGACACTCAGGAAATACAAGATTAATTGATTGAGTCATAGTCGACTTTTCTTCTCTGCCCTTTTCATGTATACAGAGGGCTGATCTGGGTAGATTAGCATGGTCGATCAGAGGAAGTAATTTCTTGCATTTAGTGCATAGCTTATATTGTGTGATATTATTTATAAGCTCTGGCATGGCCACTATAAACATTTAAATGATGTCTTATATTGGTGAAGTCATTATTACCTATATATCACAGGAAAATATATTTGTGCATGGTAAAAAACAAAAACAAAAACAAAAAAACCCAAAAACTTTCTGATTCTTCTTCTTGTCATTTATCACTTCATGAACATATACTGAATACTGATGACCTACCTGAACAAAACAGACTACATTCCCTTGGTAAAAGACGTGAAACAGATACCTTTCGGAAAGGGGCATGATGTTTGTAGATTCAAGTTTGAAAAAGAATATTCTGGCTGCAGTGGGTAGACTAGCAATTATGAATGTCCACGGAAGAGCCAACGTGAAGTCTTGATAAATTGATGGGCCTTCAAATAGTATCAATGGGAAAAAATACAAGTGAAATTCTGAAATTGTGAGATGGGTAGGAGAAAAAACGAGCAGAGCTTATCAGTTGCTTGACTATGGGGTGAGGGAAAGAGTAGAGACAAAGAGGGCACTCAGTCTGGTCATTGTCGGGTCTGGGAAGATGGTATGTGCTAAGAGAGAATTATAGGAGCAGCCATGAAAGGAACAGCTTGAACCTGGTTTTAGAAGATGTTGAATTTGAGGTAGCTGATGAGGCTTCAAAAGGGGATCTCAAACAGATGCCAATATATGTGCTTAAGGGTCAACATTCATAGAAATGATTGAAGTCACATGCTTTGAGAAATTGACTCAATACTCAAAAAGTCCTGTAAAGATGAGTCCACCTAGACTAAATAGAAATATTAAACAAGAGAAAAAGCAGTAGGCATACACTGTCATAGAATTCAACTGGTGGAGTGTATTCCAAGAAAACAGGTGTGGTCTATAGTGCTAACGACCACTGAGATCACATCAGTTGAGGACAGAAGAATGACCTTTAGTTCACAGCATGGCAACTTGTGGAGACCGTGGTGATGAGTCATTTCAGTTGAATGGTAAAAAAAAGGAAACCAGATTTGGGTTGAGAAATGAGTAGCCCTAGGAACATGGAGGCAGCCTGGCGGTAACCCTTGAAAAATTCCACTAGAAGGAGAGCAGGGAGAGAGCACAGTGACTCATAATGAAAGAAGGGGCATGGAATTATTAAGGAAAAAAAAATTAGATGTCATGAACTCAGTGTATACCTATTCACAACAAAAAACTCTTCATTAGTACAAGATGGAATGATCTGTATCATTTAAAACTACTCTTGTCAAAACCCACCTCTCTTTTGTGTAGTATCAGTCTAACTTTTATGGTAGTAAAATGGTTAGGAAATCAAAATAAAGTATCTTCTGAAAATGTTACGAGTATCAATGGATAATTGGATCAATGTTGACAGGTTACACTTAAAGAATGGCATAAAGCACATTGCTTCTTTATGGAGGTCTCTTTGTATAAAGCCTACTCTTCTGGCATTTTAATGTGGTGATTTACACAGAGAAAATGGATAGTTAGCCTTTTATACCATTTATTAATTACCAGGTACTTCCTATATGCTTTAGATGTAATAATCATGTAATTAACAACAAAAACATTGTTATGAAATTCCTTTAAATACTTATGGAAAGAATACTCTCATGCAAACTCCCAGAAAATAGTAAAAAAAATAAAAAATAAAAAAAAAATAACACTTTTCTACATATTTTATGAAGCCAATATAATCCTCACTCCAATATCCAGCAAGGTGATACAAGGATAGAAAATGACTTACCAAAATCCCTTATGAATATAAATACAAAATTATGGAAGATGTGTAAGCTTCTACATTGAAAACATGATTGAGAGAAAGAAGATAAATAAATGTAAGGCTTCGCGCATTAGAAGATTCAGTATATTAAGATGTCAAGAGATTAAATATAAGCCCAATAAAAATCATAACTTTTGCAGAAATTAATCAGCTGATTCTATAATTACATGGAAATGCAACAATCCAAGAATAGTCAAAGCAATCTTGCAGATGATTAACACTGGCAGATAACAAAATGTATTATAAAGTTATTGTAACTAGACAATGTGCTATAGGGACAAGTGTAGACAAATAGATTAAAGAAGTAGAAAAGATCAGGACACCCACACATATTTGGTTAACCTCTCACCCAAGTTATGTCAAAGGTAACGTATTTTCAGTGTGGGAACAGCCTGTAGTGTAGGGAAAAAACCTTTTTGAGAAATGACACTGGGTCACTCTAGTATCCACATGGATAAAATAAATATTGACTCCTGCTCTATTCTCACGAAAATCAATCCTGTATGAATTGCAAATCCTAAAAGCGGAAGGCAAAATAGATTTCAGACATAGACATATGAAAACGTCTTCAGTCTATGTGATAAGCAAAGATGTCTTAAATGGAAAACAAAAGGCTAATTATAATGAGAAAATACTGATAAATTGGAGATCATTAAAATTAACTTTTTCCTCAAGAAGTATGGTTAAGAGAGTAAAAGGATTAAGCCACAGAGTGAAAAGCAATCCATAATCTCTGTATATAATCTGGCAAAGAATTCTATCCAGAATACAAAAAGATTTTCTACAATGACAAGGCTGAAAACACAATACAAAAATGGGCAAAAGACTTGAACAGTCACTTCACCAAAGAGCCTATCCAAATGGCCACTAAACATATAAAAAGGTGCTCGACATCAGTAGTCATCAGGCAAATGCAAATTGGAACCTCTGGAAAATGATATTACACATAGCCAAAATGGCTAACATGCAAAGTCAAGTGTTTTTAAGGATATGGAAAAACAAATTCCTATATACTGCTGGTGAGTGAGAACATAAATTGGTAAAAGCAATTTGGAAAAGAAGTATCTATTAATGTTAACCATATGCATGCCCTATGACCCTTCCCCCAGTTTCACTCTTAAGTATATAACCAACAGAGGTGTGCATGCATTGGATAAAAGATGGGCCCGAGACTATTTATAGCAGCACTCCTTGTATAATTCCAAAAACAGAAACAGTATATATTCATCAATATCTGGGACAATCAATTGCTTATGACTCTACAATGAAATACCATACAGAAATGAAATGAAAAACGAATGTTGCATGCAACAACGTAGGTACCTTTCACAAATAAGGCTCAACAAAAGAAACAAGACACAGCGCAAATAAGTGCCATGAAAGATTTCATTTGTGTAGAGTTCAAAAACAGGAAAATACAATCCATGGTGTTAAAACTCAGAAGGCTGGGGGTGTAGTGGGTAAAAGGAGCCATAAGTGGAATTCTTGGGTTCTGCCATTTTGGTCTGGATTCTTGTTATGTGAACCTGTTAACTTTGTGAAATTCATTGAGCTGTAAACTTATGACTTGTGTAATTGTCTGCATGTTTACTAAGAGGAAAGAAAAATTATGAAGCATGACAATTTTATTCCTCATTTACCATTAAAGAATCTGAAGCTGATCATGGTTAGTATTTTCAACATGAAACAAGAGCACCAATCCAAATAAACATTTTAAGTTGTCGGGACTCATTTTAAACAAACCCAAAGCAGACAGTTCCTCCATAATCTCATTACCCTTAAATATTCAATTACATGTGAACACAAATCCATCATCCTTTTTTAGAGATCTTCATTATTAGGAATACAAAAAACGACTTTCTCTAACTGATCATCTACTGAAGCATTAAACATTGATTTACATGCACAAATTGGCCCATGAAACTTCAGGATCTGAAGTGTTCCAGAAAGCTTTCTCTTTTTACTGGTTATACATATTTTCATTGAGGCTGGCATCATAAGTAGTAAAGTTTGGGAGGAGTCAAAAGTTATACCTGGCTTTTCCACTGCATAGAGGGTCGGCACTCCTAACCCCCACATCGTTCAAGGGTGAACTCTACACACGTACACATATATTCCTAAATCTCTGTGAAATTTCACGTATTTCCAAGCATTGATCCATAGACTCCAATTAAGAACCAGAGAACCTGTGTTTTCGGGTAAAACCTTCAGAGTTTGCTTCTTGCTGCCTTTGAAACCTTAGGGGGGAGGATGTGTTTTTCTAGAAGCCCAGTGTCAGCTGTCTGCTCTCCAGAATTCAATTCATTCATTATTCAATCCAGCTTTGTTTTTTTCTTCTGTTTTTCTGGGAAATGTTTTATTAGGCGAGTCTTCATAGCTGAGAAATCCTGAGATTTCAATTTGCTTTCCATTCCTTTAATTCATTACAGTAATACATGCAAGCTTCTCTTCTCCATGTATTTTCATTATTAGATCAAAGCAACTGGTTGGAAAAGCAAAAACACATGAAATCATTTGTTTAACTGGATAATGAACAGCTGGCATTATGATGTAGTATGCATCTACCAGAACCGTTGTGATCTACGTAGTGGTAAATGTCGTGATTTTGTTTTTGCTTTTATCTCAAAAGGTCTGCACAAGCTGGAGAAGTTATCCAGCAGAGAAAAGCGAACAGGGACAAGTAGAATGTTCCTTGCACAATGAAAGGAAACATTTTCCTCCCCTGAGGTACGAATCGCCTGTACGCCTCACCGCACGTTGGGCTGAGCCCAGGTAGAAGACTGAGGATTCTGAATGAGAATCTGAACAAGTGGGAGACAGAGTCTCTGACTTTGTGAAAGGGTCAGACAGCAAGGTCTGGGTTGTACAGAGAGCCATCATCCTGGGCAGAACTGAGCTCACAAAGTGAGGGACCCAGGCATGTGTTATCTCCAACTCTGAAAGTTTTACCCTTGATTATGTTTATTGTCAGCCTCAGGTTCAGCAACTTTTGTCCCGGGAAACTTATCACATGACTGATTAGAGACAAAGCCCCTTATCAAATAAGAAGAGCATTTCTTCTTTTCAGATTGTCTGTTATTTATCTAGCTAGCTAGCTAGCTAGCTAGCTATCATCTATCTATCTCATATTCTATTTTAAATTTACCTAAAATGTTTGTGCTATATCTCTTTCTCTCTTCTAAATCATTAATAAAGATGCTAAAACATGGGTAACCTGGGTGGCTTAGTTGGTTAAGCATCCGACTTCAGCTCAGGTCAAGATCGCGAGGTTTGTGTGTTTGAGCCCCACGTCGGGATCCTCACTGACAGTGTGGAGCCTGCTTGAGATTCTGTCTCTCCCTCTCTCTCTCTGCCCCTCCTCCACTTGCTCTCTCTCTCTCTCTCTCTCAAAATAAATTTAAAAAAAAGATGCTAAAACAGCACATAACCTTGATTCCTTTGACCCACTGACCAGACGCCTCTCTTTAACCAGATCCAATAGCATTTACCTCTATGACCACCTTAAAAAAATATCAGTAGTTTTCAACCTACCAGCCTGCATTTTTTCGGCAAATTCAACTTAAAATCGGAGCCTTGTGAGATCCTGCTGAATCTTCTACTGCTTATTTTAAATAGCAAACAGATCTGAGAACAGATTACTTCTAGATAACCACCCCCTACTCACTATTGTCAGGTTTAACCTTCATAATTTATGGCAATGTATTTGCTTATAAGACTCTGGACCCAGTTACAACCATACCAGTAGCTACCATGTATTGATGGTCATTTATGGTCAAGGCACTTTAAGATCGTAGTTTTAGTCAATTACGAAGGTAGTTTGCATAATTCACATGGTGTGTCTGGGCTTATGGTTTCGATCTGTGCTCCAATTCTTGATTTTACAGGAACCACTTCAAAAACAGTCACGGTCGGGGCAGTGGGGCGGGGGTGGGGGCTTGGGGAGTAGGGAATACGTTGAAATCTGAGCAATTTTAGAACTATTGACTTTTGAATGATGAGGTTTCCTGACATTCTTTTCCCTTGCTTCTTATAAATGGTTACTTGCTCATGCTGTCCATTTCTACTGAGTATTCATATTGGCTGTTCCTGTGAAAGATTTCCAAATGAATAGTGTCACAGCTATTTAATAATTAATGCCTCCTTTTCTCCTAACCCTTGATTTTTAGCCTGGATTTCGATTATTCATAGTGCTGTGGGAGTGTGCACGAATTCAATTCACATGTGGTCCTAAAACTGCCCAGTTAGTGTTAAACTTTAATAGTTTCAAACTTGTCTCCCAATGCCTTGATAACCTATAAAATTGCTACCTTATTTGATCTGTGTTTCACGCACTTTCTCTTTTGTATAGCTGTCCATTCCCTCATTCAGAGGCAACAAAAATTTTACGTGTCCTAAAATAGACAATTTGAAAAGGGAGAAAATTCAGAGGACTGGTTGACCCCAACTTTGGGCTATACCAAAATAAAAAGCCAGGTTTTTTGTTTGTTTGTTTGTTTTTGTTTTTTTCAGCTGCCTTTCATTAGCATTTGATTGCTGCTAGCTTAGAGTTGGATGAGGTCAATGACTTAGAGCCAGAAAGATAAGGGTTCAAATCCAAGGTTTGGTCCTAAGGCACCAACTTACTGGCTGTGTTTGGGCAACCCCGTTATCTCCCTGAGCTTAATTTCCTCATCATTACAATAGAAATAATAGCACTCAAATTAGGAGGGTTTTGCATAAGAATATAAATGCTCAGCACATAGTATTCACTTTTATTGAATTAGGATATACACACAGAAAAGTGCACAAAACATAGGTATGCAGCTTCCTAAGTTTTCACAAATTGACTGTTCTCATGAAACTGATACTCAGATCAAGAAACTTAACATGGCCAGCCTCCCAGAAGCCTCTTTTGTGCCCCTTTCGATTACCACCCCTTAAGTGTACACGTAAAGTTTCTCAAACTGGGCCCTATTGACCGTTGGAGCCAGATAATTCTTTGCCGTGGAGTGATAGGATACTCAGCTCGTTAGCAGCATCCCTGATCTGTACCGATTAGAGGCCAGTAGTATCTTCCCGGGTCTGACAGGATGTGAGAGTCAAAATGTGTCCGGATATTGCCAAATGCTCAGGGGCGTGTGAGAATTCAGAATCTCCCTACGTTGAGAACCACTAGGATATACAGTTCTTTTTGCTGCCAGGACATGAGCTGTCCTCTGTTCTCAAGTCTTCTCCACTCCGTGGAGACCCAACCTTACCAGCTGCAGCCAAGAGGAATTTCTGAGTCACTGGCAGGTAGGCTCATCACCTACCAGTTCTGTAAGGAGGTGGTCCCTGGGTCTGGGGCCCCCGAATGTCTTGCATGTTTTCCCCTTTCTCCACAGCTTTTGTCACCCCTGGCCAGTGGAAGTTTAAATTGGCTCGACCACTTTTGGGGCAACTGGGTGGCTCAGTTGTTTAAGCGTCTGACTTCGGCTCCGGTCATGTTCTTGTGGTTCTTGCGTCAGAGCCGCATGTGGAGCTCTGCCCCGGCAGTGAGGAGCTTGCTTGGGATTCTCTCTCTTACCCTCTCTCTCTGCCCCTCCCTGACTCCCTTTCTCTCTCTCTCTCAAAATAAATAAATAAAAACCTTTAAAAATTTTTAAAAATAATTTGAAGGAAGTTAGGAAGGAAGGAAGGAAGGAAGGAAGGAAGGAAGGAAGGAAGGAAGGAAGGAAGGAAAAGGCAGAAGGAAGGGAGGAAGGAAGGAAGGAAGGAAAGGGAGGAAGGAAGGAAGGAAGGAAGGAAGGAAGGAAGGAAGGAAGGAAGGAGAAAGAAGGAAGTTGGTTCTTTGGAAAACTGATGGCAGTATTTATTAAGCATTTACTAAACTAAGCATACGCTTACCCTGACGATTCCCTTTTCCCACTTCTATTCAATCACTTACATCTAACCTTTCCCAGAAAGAACTGAAATAACTTGCAACCCACCATGTTGATATGTTCATTAGCCTTCCTTCCTATTTTAGTGGAATCTCACAGGTGAAAATAAGATACACTATTTCCATGATATAAGCTATAGCACATTGAGGACCTCAGGATTAGTATTAATTGTTTTGTAACAAATTATCTTATTTATAATTTGAATCAAATTCTGAATAAGTCTACATATTGTGACTATTCTGATACGTCTATGCCTATTTTGAAATCTCTTTAAGTTATTCTGTTTCTACTCTGTTCTTTTTTCTTGTAATTTATTAGTTGAAGGAACTGGTGTTTTGTCCTATAGAGCTTCTGACCATATGAAGTTTTTTTTTAATGTTTATTTTTGGGAGGGGGGAGGGGCAAAGAGAGAGGGGGACGGGGCAGACAGAGGATTCAAATCATGCTTGGTGTTGTCGGTGCAGAGCCCAATGTGAGGCTCCAACCCACATACCGTGAGATCATGACCTGAGCCGAAGTTGAACACTAACCAATTGAGACACCCAGGTGCCCCCAAGAAATATTTTTAAATAATATACATCATAGGGGCAACTGGGTGACTCGGTTAAGCATCCAACTTCAGCTCAGGTCATGATCTCACCATTCATGAGTTTGAGCCCCGCATCGGGCTCTGTGCTGACAGCCCAGGGCCTGGAGCCTGCTTGCGATTCTGTGTCTCCCTCTCTCTCTGCCCCTCCCCCACTCACACTTTGTCTCTCTCTCTCAAAAAGTGAATAAACATTAAAAAAGTAATATACAGCATAAATTCATGCTGATACTTCAAACTACAGAGTTTTTACTTAAATTCTTTAATCTTATTTGTGTGTCTTACCCCAAATGGAGAATCCTGGTTTTCAATAACCTTCCTCATGATATAATTAGAATATTACATAATAAAACATGTCATGTATCCCAGAACACAGTCACGATAGCCTGAGAATAGCACTACCACTCATAACGTCACAGAAATTTGTTCATTTATTTATGTAGTTCTTCAATTTATTGTTTTTGAGTTACTTAGAATAGATTCTCTCTGGCACTGTGGTACCAACTGCCGACCTATGGAGGCTCATTTGTTTTAACTTATTTTCATTTTTAGGGATGGCCTTTTTAATATTTAATCTTTTAAATAACAGGTGAATAGTTCACTCCCTTCCAAAGTCACATCAACAACACAAAATATAATCAAGTAAGTCTGATTTCTATGGCTGCCTCGTCCTTCTCCCATAAGTAACCATTTAGAACAAATTCTATGGCTTTCCCTGCCATTGTGTTTTTTCAGTTTTCTAGCATACACGCGTGCAGACACACATATATTTCTCCCCCACCCCCTTGGAGAATAGGTAATCTACTAAAACATTTCCATGAAACTTAATCTTTTATGGAACAACCAGGTCTGGAGAGCACCCCACCGCAGTATTAAAAGGTGATCACATTCTGTTTGGCAGCTTGAATGTAGCAGGCAATAGATATTTGGGGGTTTTTTCCATCTAGTGCTTTACAAATGCCCCTGCCACGAACTATTTGGCACGTACATGCGTTTATAGTTTTACCAATGATTCCTTTGGATAGATCTTGAGAAGTTGGATTTATTGGTCAGCATATATGTAATTGTGGTAAACATTGCTAAATTCTTCTTTACAGCGCTCTTACAATTTGTATCGTCCGGTGGTGTTTGGGATTGCCTGTCTCCTCCAGCCTCGCCAACCTCGTAGGTTGATAAACTTCTGGATTTTTCCAATCTGGCAAGTGAGGAATAGGATTTTAGCATCGTTTGGAGTTTCTCTTATTGTGAGAAGTGCTTTTCATATGCTGAACATCCATTTTGCATTTCTTTTGCTTTGAGCTGTCTGATTACTTATCTAGCCCATTTTTTTGTGGAGGAATTTTGGCATTTTTTTCTATCTTTAGAACTTAATTATATAGGAATATTAGCTATCTGTGATATAAGTTACAAATATTTTTTCCAAGTTTCTCATTTTTTGAACTGTAAAAAAAACCTCTAATTAAAAGAAGAAAGTTTTTAGTTTATGTATATATATATTTTTGGTTGTCCTATAAAATCACTTAATCTATATTTTTCCTTATTGTTCCTGGATTCTGATTAATCATTAATGAACTTGTCCTCATTCACAGGCGACAGGAGAACTCACCCTTGTTTTTTATTTGTTTTGTTTTATTTTTAAATACTTGAGTTTTTTTTTCCTGTTTGTACCTTGAAATCCATTTGATTTTCTTCTGTCATAGAGGCTGCTGTCAAAAAGTCTAATGTCTGTCTGATTTTTCTATTACTTAAAAGCAACTTACTATTCTTCCTTGGAAGTTCAATAGTTTTACTAGAAAAATGCCTCAGTTTGGACCTTTGTTATCTAGGGTTGTCCACTTTTCCCAAGTAGACGGTGTGCCTATTCAAAATGGAATTTCAGGCGCCTGGGTGGCGCAGTCGGTTAAGCGTCCGACTTCAGCCAGGTCACGATCTCGCGGTCCGTGAGTTCGAGCCCCGCGTCGGGCTCTGGGCTGATGGCTCGGAGCCTGGAGCCTGTTTCCGATTCTGTGTCTCCCTCTCTCTCTGCCCCTCCCCCGTTCATGCTCTGTCTCTCTGTCCCAAAAATAAATAAAAAACGTTGAAAAAAAAAAATTAAAAAAAAAACAACAAAAAAAAACAAAAAAAACAAAATGGAATTTCAGTCAATATTCAAGGTCTGCTGAGTAAGTACATAGGAGGAGTAGACTTAGGGAGTCATAGGGTATGCACATCAAGCTTTAGTAAATACCCTCAGTTTTCCCAAGTGCTTGAACCTAGCTGCATTTCAACCAGTGCTGTAGGAGAGTTCCGATGGCCCCACCTCCTCCCCACACTACATATCTCCACCTGGTCCATTCTACCTCTGGGGATGCCTGCGCAGCAGCGGTATCTCGTGGTTTGAATCTGCATTTCCCTGATGACTAAAGAAGCCGGGCACATCTTCATACTTTTCTTTCACTATTTGGATACAGCACTGTCCCCTACCCTCCCCCCACCCCACCCCGGTGATGTAAGTTACAAATATTCTCCTAAGTTTGTCATCTTTAAACTCTAATTATTGATAAAGTTTTGGGGTGATGGTGGGGTGGTCCGAAGCTGATGGCCACGAAAGGATTCTTGAAGACGTCTTTGGTGCAACAAAAGGTGATTTTATTAAAGCAGGAAGGGCTGCACTGGGGTTGTGGCCAGTGGCCAGTTATGAAGGTGGGAAAGGTAAAGTCCAAAGATAGGCCTCCAGAAGGACTTTGTTATGTTAAAGAGGACTCCTAAGCTACTTGAAGCCTTGCTATTGTCAAAGCTAAGGTTGTTTTCCCTCTAGTAAGGCTTTCACATTAGGACGGTAAGGGGGTCCCTGGAGAAATGTTCTACTCGGTATTCGCCTCAAGTATTTGTCGGTGAGCTGCAGGTGATAAGGAAATTTAATTTTACCTGCCATTTTTTTTCTTGCCTTTTTCCCCCATATCACTGTAGAGGGGTGATGTTGGGGCTCCGGGAAACCAAGTCTATGGGTTTCTGGAGATTAGGCTATTGATAAGATGCCTTTTTCTTGTAATTTAGGAAGATATTTGTAAACTGATAGAGACTCACATCCTTTATGACTGTGGTGTCTATCAGTTAACCATTGGTTTTCTCTCCTTTCCTTTGTCCTAGGGCAGCCAGATGTGCCTGGGGAATATCACACACATCCCACCCTGGGGGTGGGGGTGGGGTGAGGTTGGGGGTTGGGGGGTTGGGGGGTTGCTAGCTTGTATTTTTGCCCTCAGCCTGCCTCATGCTCCCTTATCAATTATGATGGCTTTTGTAAAAAAAAAAAAAAAAAAAGAAAAAAGAAAAAAAGAAAAGAAAAGAAAAGAAAGAAAAAGAAAAAAGGAAAGTTTTAGTTTTTATATATATTTTTGCTTTTTACACATTTGGTGGTTTTCTCTCTGTAGTTTCAGTCACCTGTGGTCAATCATGGTCCAGAAACAGATGATCCTCTTTCTGGTGAATGGTGAGAAAGTCTGTAATAGCCTAACATTACATCACAGCGTCTGCATTTTTCACCTCCTTTCATTTTATCATCTCACATCATCACGAGAAGGATGAGGTACGGCGTAATATGAGATATTGAGAGAGAGAGACCACATTCACATAACTTTTATTGCAGTATGTTGTTATAATTATTCTATTTTATTACTAGGCGGTGGTGTTCATCTCTTACTGGCCTAATTTATAAATTATCCAAGGTATGTATGGGATAAAACGTGATATACATAGGGTTCGGTGCTATCTGAGGTTTGAGACATCAACTAGGAATCTTAGCATGTTCCCCTGTGGACAAAGAGAGCCACCTGCAATTCTCCTTTGTGAAGTGTTTATTCAACTTTTTGCCATTTTTTTCCTATGTGAATTACCCTGGCTTTCTTTCATTGCGTTATAGAACGTCCTTACGCATAATCTGCATATGAATCTCCTGTCAGAGATATGGATGGCAAGCATCTTTCCCATGTTATGACTTGCCTTTTTACTTCTTATGACTTGCCAATGATGTCTTTCAATGAAAAGAAACTCTAAATTTTAACGCAGTGCAATTTATTGCTTTTCTACTTGTTTTAGGATGGAGATGTGGGTCAGAATAGCTTCACAGCTATTGTTCTTGCAAAGTGATTAACAAACACGGCTTTGCATTTTGAATGCTTTGTATTCTCCTTTTTAACCCTGGTGTCCAAACCTTCTGCCTCCTTCACCCTTTTTTCCATGTTGCATTTGATTTCATTTCCAGTCATAGCAGTTTTTAACTTACGGGAGGGGGGGGGGGAGCGCTGGGGGGAACTATGTCCTAAAGGAAGCTTCGGTCTATTGGTTTTGAGATTTGAGTGTTCATAGTACCAAGATGGATCCACCTCGCTCAGACCTTACCAGGCACTCGCCTAAAAACTGAAATGTGCAAAAGTCCTTGCTAGTCTCAAGGACTGCCATACCTCTGAGTACTTTTTGGAAATCTGAGTTGAGTTGTTTGGTTTGTTAGGTTTTTTTGTTCTTTTTTTTTTTTTTTTAATCTCAGATCCATCCGGTGTCCCATGCCTCCTTTGCTGATACCATGTAGGTCTTGAAACTGTCAAGTTTGTCCTCACCCGTTTATATTTTGAAGTTCATGGGGATGTCATGTTACCTACTTTGGGTGACTTATGTTATAGATAGGATTTGGTTATGCTTGCCTTCATGAAATGATTTGGAAAGATTATATATGTGTATAATATATATAGTCTTCATCATCTTCCTTGAATTTCTCTCACTACAGTTATTATCCTCATCGTGCAGAGGGGGAGCCAAGCCCTTAGAGAATCTTGGTCAAAGCCAAATAATGGAAACATGTGGATTAAGAATCAAGCCTATCTCTACGAACTCTAAGGTTTTAATACCTTGTACTACGTACGTTTTTACTTCCTCCATTCTATGGCCTACTTATATTATTTTTATTATTGATTGATTGATTGATCGATATTTTATTTTTAAGTAATCTCTACACCCAATGGGGGGCTCAAACTCACAACCCTGACTGAGATCAAGAATCGCATGTTCTACTGACTAAGCCAGGCAGGCACTCTTATTTCTCTTTATTTTCATCTAATTAAAAAAAAAAATTCCTGTCTGGCATGTTTCAGAAAGTATATAATATTTTAATAATCTTGTATAAACATATAATTTATAAATAAATAAAACTAAATTATTGGAAGCTGTTCAAAATACCTTAACTGCTGAGTATTCACAGGGTTGTTTTTTTTTTTTAAATGTAAAGATCTAGTAACTTAATCAGTGTGTATTAAACTATGTAATAGGAAGTTTGAGTACTTGCTATCATGAAGAAAATAAGAATCCTGACAACAAAGATTCATTTTCATCTTCTTTATAATAGCCAGTTGTTATAATGTGAGGAAAGACAATGAAAATACATGAGAAATTATAAACAAGTGTTTTCATATTGTGGATTCTGATGCTGTAGATATCCAAATTTCGTAGGCAACCGAAAATACAAATTACTGAAGTTTTGTATCACATTAGCTGAATTGGGAAAACAACATCTATTTGGAGAGATAAACATTTGATGGAAATTGGCTCAACACTACACGCCAGGCTATTTTTTCCCTTCTTTCACTGTTGCTTAAAAGTATAATAAAGAGAAGTACAGTGAGAATGCCTGGAAGAATAAAGTCTCCCAGAATCATTAAACAACACCAGTTGGATCATAAGCAGAAATATTCAGTGAGGTTTATTTTGGAGTCAGGGTTTCCTTCTTAGGTCAAAAATGATAGGATGCATTAAAGAGACTCCTTTGTGTTGGTTGCTATGGCTGTTATAACAAATTACCAGAAATTTAGCGTCTTGTTTAGACATATTTGGGGGCACCTGGGTGGCTCACTCGGTTGAGCATCCGACTCTTGATTTCAGCTCATGTCATGATCCCAGGGTCCTGGGATCGAGCCCTGCATCGGGCTCCATGCTGAGTGTGGAACCTGCTTAAGGTTCTCTCCCTCTCTCCCTCTGCCCCTCTTCCCCGCTTGCATTTTCTCTCTCTCTTAAATTAAAAAAAATATAATAAAACATTTGGGGACACCTGGATGGCTCAGTGGGTTAAGCGTCTGACTTTAGCTCAGGTCACAATCTCACAGTTCATGAGTTCAAGCCCCGCATTGGTCTCTGTGCTGACAGCTCAGAGCCTGGAGCCTTCTTCAGATTCTGTGTCTCCCTCTCTCTCTGCCCTCTCTGGCTCACGCTCTGTCTCTTTCTCTCAAAAATAAATAAACGTTAAAAATCTATGTATAATAATATTTTTTAAAAAAAACGGACAAATTTGTCTTATAGTTCTAGAAATCAGAAGTCCCAAATGATCTCACTTGGCTAAAACCAAGTTATCAACAGGACTACATTTTTTTTAGAAGCTCTAGGGCAGAATTGGTTTTCTTGCATTTCCCAGCTTCTAGAGGCCACTCCCACACCCTGACTCCTGACCCCTCTTCTCTCTTCAAAGCCAGCAATGTTGTGCAGAGTCCTTCTCATTCTACCTTCTTCTGGTTGTCTTTTCCAATTCCCTATTCCACGTGCAAGGACTTTAAAACACTCTGTGTGTGTGTGTATTCATATGAATATATATATGTATATATACATATATATATATATATATTGATCAGCAACCTTGACTCCCCTTTGCCATGTAGTCTAACATAGTCACAGGTCCAGGAATTAGGATGTGGACTTCCATAATGGGTCATTATTCTGCCTACCACACTTACTAAGGTTTTCTAACCTAAATTGACAAATTCTGATAGAAGTACATTTCTCTAGTGTTTTTTGAGGGGATTCTGTCATCCATATTTATTTTCAAAGCAGAATATCTTTTTCTTTTTTCTAACCTAAATTGACAAATTCTGATAGAAGTACATTTCTCTATTGTTTTTTGAGGGGATTCTGTCATCCATATTTATTTTCAAAGCAGAATATCTTTTTCTTTTTTTAATTTTGCTAATGTTTTATTTATTTTTGAGAGAGAGAGAGAGAGAGAGCGGGAGGGGCAGAGAGACAGAGGGAGGCACAGAATCTGAAGCAGGCTCTAGGCTCTTTTATTTAAAAAAAAATTTTTTTTAACGTTTTATTTATTTTTGAGACAGAGAGAGACAGCATGAACGGGGGAGGGTCAGAGAGAGGGAGACACAGAATCTGAAACAGGCTCCAGGCTCTGAGCCATCAGCCCAGAGCCCGACGCGGGGCTCGAACTCACGGACCGCGAGATCATGACCCAAGCTGAAGCTGGGCGCTCAACTGACTGAACCACCCAGGTGCCCCAAAGCAGAATTTCTTATGCTCGTGTCGATTAAGCCCACGCCTTCACATGGGCAAGTGCATGCACACATATATACATACACACAGGCCTACTTTATTTAGATCACTGAAAAAACAATAGTACGTGAAAAAAACCCACATCCTATTTATTTAAAAAATTTTTTTTAATGTTTTATTTATTTTTGAGACAGAGAGAGACAGAGCATGAACGAGGGAGGGTCAGAGAGAGGGAGACATAGAATCTGAAACAGGCTCCAGGCTCTGAGCCATCAGCACAGAGCCCGACGCGGGGCTCGAACTCACGGACCGCGAGATCGTGACCTGAGCCGAAGTCGGCCGCCCAACCGACTGAGCCACCCAGGCGCCCCAACACATCCTATTTATAATGAGAACGTGTCTTAATCGAGTCTCGAATGCAGTGTGGGAGGATATAAAGAGAATCAAACTAAGAATCAGAAAATCGATGTTCACCACCCGATTCTGCCCTTTTGTAAACTTTAATGTAAAACGTTAGTAGTAGCGGCACTTGAAAGAGGTGTGTAGACAGTCATGGACATTTAGTTATCTTAGAGGTATTCCCCATCATTAAAACTCCATTAAGGAGGCTCCCAGCCAACTAATGGTCAGGTCCCGAGGTAAAGAACTGAAGGAAGATAATCCCGTTGTAAATTGAACGGAGAAGGAAATGCTTTCATATGGTAAAGCCAGGATGGGAACCAAATAAAAGCCAGAACTCTAAAACTCTAATTCTTGATGTCATGGCTAATACTAACTCTTGAACTGTTGAGTAGGAAGGTGCAGTACGTGCTACCTAAGTTTCTCCACTAGGGTAATAGGATGAGATACTTAGGAATAGCACCCTACAGACTGGCTTTGTGCATGAAACGTGTCCAGTTTTCAAGATCCTGGCATTAGATTAGCCTATTTTGTTGTGCAACAACGCTGCCTCAATGTTCAGCCAAAGCGGATGTTGAAACTCGTCATTAGATAGAGTTTCGGCTTCTATTTCCCCAATTTTCGATTTCACACACCCATGTTATGCTTGTCTCCTATCATTTCAGAAAATCCCAAATTGCCAATCGTAATTGCATAATTCTTTTTGAACACGTTGTCAAAACGAGAGGCTTAAATCTAAAAATTCAAGTCCTTTCAATTGATTGGTTTGGGGAATTTGCTCGCTGGATTTGGCCCAAGATTGGATTGAAGTCGTTCATTATCTTAATAGTATACTTAAATTTGAACCACACAGCTTCATTACTTTTGATTCACGCTAGGAAATGATTATGTCGGAACTGGAAACCGTAAAGCTAGAAATTGTACAATAATAGAAATACCACTTAAGCTGTGAGTAGCAAAGGCAGACTTGAACCTTGCTGAAACCTCAAGCCAACAACCAGCGGCATTTCTTTTGTCTCCAAATCTCTTTTCTCTTAAAAATCAGTGAGCTGCACGGAACTCTGTCCGCCAAAGAGATATCAGGTGCACGCATTTGGAAGTGCACATATGCTTTTCCGCAAACAGACAACAGGACAGGCTAATGAGAAGTGTTCGCCTGAGGAATTCATCACGTTTTAATAGGTTTGTCATCTTGACATGAGGGATCACGTTAGTCATCATTTCCCACAAAGGTGAATCCCTGCACTGGACAGCGGTTTTGCATTTTAATGCTTGATGAATGAAAATTCCACCGCCGGCGTCTACTCCTGCCTCCTACTATCATTTAGGACATACATTTAGCCGGGCTCAATTTTGCAGAGAATTTTTTTTTTTTTTTATGCCAAGACCAGGAGAAAAGTTAACTTCTAGCTGTGTGAACTGAAGTCAGTTCGTGCCACTGGGTCTTGCTTTTCTGATTTGTCAAATGGGGGCTTTGTGTGGAGAAAGTCTGGCAATTTCATGCAGATAGAAAGCGATAAGAGAAGAGAGCTAGACCAGCTGTTCAAGCAATTTGGAAAAGCGCGAGGTATTTTCTCTCATTATTGGAAATGAGACATTTTTGTGTCGGATTAGGATAATCCATACTGTTTAATGTATAGATTTCTATATTGTGAAGTAAGTCCAGGTTACATTTGAATTTTCTTTTTCTTTAAGCCTAAAGACCACATGCCTTTATTTTTTTGTTCTGTTGATTTTAGTCCGTGTTTCAACTCCTCCGGGTTTGAGCTCAGGATGCCAGTGCCCCATGGGCACCCACCTCATTTCCCGCCCACCTGCTACTTCTTCTCTTGGGTCCTATCTACAGCATCCGGGGCCACATGCCCTTCTCTTCCTTGATTTTCTCTCTGATTATGCTGAAGTATGTCTAGAAACAAACTTCTAAGACAGACTATATAGAAAGTTAAGTATTGGAGCCTTTTACCGTCTCAAAATGTACTTATCTGGTACTCACCCTTGTCTTAGGTCAAAGGTTCAGTGTTGATTTCACGATACTCCCTTGTTGTAATCTCTGGGAAACTTCTCTGAGTTTCTGTTTCAGTCTTTCAATTAATTGTCTAGTTTGAGGGGCGCCTGGGTGGCTCAGTCGGTTAAGCAGCCGACTTCGGCTCAGGTCACGATCTCGCGGTCCGTGAGTTCGAGCCCCGCGTCGGGCTCTGTGCTGATGGCTCAGAGCCTGGAGCCTGTTTCAGATTCTGTGTCTCCCTCTCTCTGACCCTCCCTCGTTCATGCTCTGTCTCTCTCTGTCTCAAAAATAAATAAACGTTAATTGTCTAATTTGACCAATCATAGTTTAAATTTGTTATTTTTCCCATAACATATATTTCTGTTGTTGTTGCTGTTGTCGTCGTTGTTGTTGTTGTTCTTCTTCTTCCTATATTCTCAAATCTGAAGGTAATAGAATGTTTTCTGTTTTCAGTTTGTGCTTTTTTTAACTTTACTTATTTTGAGAGAAAATAGATGAGCGGGGGGAGGGGCAGGGAGAGAGGGAGAGAGAGATTGAGAGAGAATGAGAATCCCAAGCAGGCCCCACGCTGTCAGCACCGAGCCCGATGCAGGGCTCAATCACAGGAACCATGAGATCATGACCTGAGCGGAAATCAAGAGTCGGATGCTTAACCGACTGGGCCACCCAGGCACCCCTCTGTTTGTGTTTTTATATGTCTTCCTGAGTCATCTTTTTCTTTCATGTTGGTTCTTCTTTCACATTACTTTTTTCCTCACAGGTCTGTGGATCCATTGTTGATTCGTTTTATTTTGGACCAAAGAACTCGATTGGCCGTTCTAGGCAAGAGCTGCAGTTTTCTCTGCTCAAGGACAAGTAGGTCCTTCTCAGGATAAGTCTGCCTTCGGAAGAAGATCTCTGTCTGGGAAGATTGTGCCCACCGGCAGCACGGGCTTCCGTTCGGGTAGGTAGCAAGTCTGGTCCAGCCGATGGGTCCTTCCAAACGCTGGAGTAAGAAAGACTTTGTTGTGAGCTTGCCGTCACCGCGCTATGAACGTTGATGTTACTAACAGATGACACTTAGGCTGTTCTAAGTATTTCAAACAGAATAATTATTTAATTCTCAAAACAACTATGTGAGGTAGTGCTATAATTATCCCCCGTCTTACAGATGAAGACAGTGAAGCACAGATAGTTAAGGAAATCGTTCAAGGTCGTAAGGAATAGACCTGAGCTTTAAATCCAGCCAGGCTGGCTCTGGAGCCTGTGCCCTTGACTGTTACATCTCCTGTCTTAGGAAAAATCCATTGGTATTCTCACAAGAAGAAATCTTGAGTTTTATGGGTCAAGACCATGCTGGCTTGCTGCGAATCCCCCTTCTCCCAGAACCTCTTCTCCTTCACGCCCCTTTGAGACCTTGCCAACTTAAAGCTGAGCTTTCTGAGTATCACCAAGGGCGAAATCTCTCCCTTCTCCAATCCACCTGTGGGGGGATGCCACTGGTGCCATCTCCTATTGGGCATCACATCTACCCTGCTCTCAGCATGTTCCATTCACCCCCACACTGTTCCCTAGCTCTCATCTGTGATGACTCCTCCACTCTCTCAGCTCTTTCACGTTTATTCTCTCTTGCACGATGCTCTAATTTTATTAGCTTCCCGTTAAAAACGAGCCATCCCGCCTCGTTCAGTTAACCAGATTTGATGAAACCAACTTAAACCCAACGTTTGGCCCTTACTTACGTATTTATCTGTTCAAATGATTGAAAAACAACCTGTGTCAATTAACACCACGACATTATTATTCTAAACTAGTAATTAGCTTTGATTAACCCGTGCTAGTCTAGTGATAAAGACAGGAATGTAGTTTATTGTTTCCGATACACCTAGACTTCAAGATGTGCTTTGATACATCGAGAAGCCTAGGCATAATAACACGTCTGAAGACACTTGCAGTTTTACTCGGAAAGGGTCATACTGTAAAATCGTATTCAATTTTGACCCGTTCCTTCCATAATTTTTGAATACTGACTGTGGACCTAAACACTGTGAGAGTCTTAGGATCTCACACAGGAGAAATTCTCTGCCTGTTAAAGCCCCATAATTTTTTGTCACAAAGCTTCATGATAGGTCTATTTCTTAGGTTTTAGAGAGAAGTTGTACAAATATAATAAAAGCTAATATTTTAAAGTTTAAACTTTCTTATTATTACTTAAAAATGAACCAGTGAAGTCAGTCCTTAGACATTTCAAGTCACCGAGTATTATTTTCTCCTAAGAGGGAAGGATCAGTAGAATTGTAGCCAGAAACTTTACTGAAAGTCAATGCCACCTCTTTGCACTTATCAGGGCCAATCTTGCTCTGCATATTTTTGTGGTATTCGCCATGCATTGTTAACGGTGATTGTCATGTAATTAAATCACTGCTCATCACAAGAGCCTGTTTTTATGCTGAGATAAGCATCAGAAGCCTGCTGCAGGACCCCCAGATCAATAAAGATGTTCCCAGTAGGATTACAAAGAGGCTGGGGTTGAGCAGGGCAGCAGAATTAATTAGGAATGATTTCTCTTTTTCTTTCTACTTTCAATATATTTTTAATTGTTTTTCCATGTTCAATGGACTATGCCCCCCTCTTTTCTTTTTTTTTTTTAATTCTACACTGATGCTCAGACACTTCTGTCCTGAGATCTGTGAAGGCTGAGCTATTAATCTTTCTCACTTTTGAGTCATATCCGCAACTTATTTTGTCCCACTTATCTCTGAGTTTCATCATTTGGAAAGAAACTTTGGAAGAGAGTTGGCCATCCAGTTTCAGAGAGCTATTTGAACATTAAAATACAAGCTTTGAACTGCAGGTGGATTTCTTGTTTTAGTTGGCATGCTCTTGAGAAAACGTGACATCAAGTTTTTAGAAGTATTAGTGTATTCTACAATGAGACGCAACTCAAATCAAATGTGAATTTTATTTGTTTATTTATTTTTAATTTTTTTAAAAAAATCTTTATTTATTTTTGAGACAGAGACAGCGTGTGAGCAAGGGAAGAGCAGAGAGAGGGGGAGACACAGAATTCAAAGCAGGCTCCAGACCCTGGGCTGTCAGCGCAGAGCCTGACACGGGCCTGGAACTCACGAACCGCGAGATCATGACCTGAACCGAAGTCGGACACTCAGCCGAATGAGCCACCCGGGCGCCCCTCAAATGTGATTTTTTTTTTTTTAAAAGAAAACTCCCTGGTCTTCCATTCGCTTGCGTGGGACACCTCCTTGTCGAGTGACATGTGAAAGTACCAGGAGCTGGAAGGCTCATTTTTTTTTTTTTTTTTTTTTTTTTAAGACGGGAAACGTCGTCTTCTAGCAATAGGTATGTCCCAGTGCGGACGGGGATGCCGTAACAATGAGAGCTCCTGTATTCCTAATTTCAAGGATTATTAAAATTCCTGGCTGCAGCAAGGGAGACCAGAAAATCAGCAACGCCGCAGCTGCAGGAGGTAGGATTAGTGGGGAAAGAGAGGCGATGGTTTCCAAAGGGTGAAAGGTGATGGGAATATTTCCAGGAATTGAGAAATCTATTACACAGAAGAGGAGAAAAGAAGGAAATAATCAGATATTTCAGAACACGGGAGAGAAAGTGATCAATTAATGGTGACCCCCCAATGCCCTGATGGTAAGATTCTATTGCCAGGTGGACATGGTCACAGATGGGCCTTGACAGAGCAATAGATGGGTCGAGTGGGGACTTTGATGCTTCTTATATTCTCTGGTCTTCAATAATTAAATCATGCGTACATTCTTCCAGTCAACCCACACCGAGTGCCCGCTCGCGGGGGTTGATAGCATTTAAGGGGGCTATAGCATCCCCTTTGCCATCTGAGTTCAGACCAAGGGATAGAGATGCAGGAGTCAAACAAACAGAGGCGAAAATGTTTTTGTATTACTGCTGCTGAACAATTGAGGCCACGTTTCTGAATGCTGAACCCCAGAATTCAATAGTCAGACCCAGGGGCGCCCGGGTGGCTCGGTCGGCTGAGCGTCCGACTTCGGCTCAGGTCGCCATCTCCCGGTTCATGGGTTCGAGCCCCGCGCCAGGCTCTGTGCTGACAGCCCGGAGCCTGGAGCCTGCAGCCTGCTTCTGGTTCTGTGTCTCCCTCTCTGCTCCTCCCCTGCTCACACGCTGTCTCTGTCTCTCTCTCTCAAAAATAAAGATTAGAAGAGTGAAAGACAGAGCATGAACGGGGGAGGGGCAGAGAGAGAGAGAGGGGGAGACACAGAATCCGAAGCGGGCTCCAGGCTCTGAGCCGTCAGCGCAGAGCCCGACGCGGGGCTCGAACTCATGAACCGCGAGATCACGACCTGAGCCGAAGTCGGACGCTTAACCGACTGAACCACCCAGGCGCCCCCCAACCTAGCTCTTAGAAGTATATAATAATACTGTTCCAGAAATACGGTCGATTGCACTCAAAATGTACTACCCTGGAATCCTTAATACGCACACCTGCTTTGATCTGAAATCACCTTTTCTCCTCTCTCTTGCCTTCTCTCTCCCAGTGACAACCATTCCTTTTCAGCGCTTTCCCCACATCGCACCTCTCTAAGGAACATTTTTTGAGCCTCGCAACAATGCGTTACCTTTCCTGCTTTTTTTCTTTATTAAAACTTTTTCTTTAATGTTTATTTATTTTGAGAGAGAGAGAGAGAAGGGGAGGGGTAGAGAGAAAGGGAGACAGAATCCCCAGCAGGCTCCGTGCCGTCAGCACAGAGCCCGATGTGGGGCTCGAACCCATCAATCGTGAGATCATGGCCTGAGCTGAAACCAAGAGTTGGATGCTTAACCAACTGAGCCACCCAGGCGCCCCTACCTTTCCTGCTTTGACGCCTACACTTCCTTGGTTCCTCTGCAATGACTCCATATTGTATCAGAAGGATGCATAGGCTCAGCTCAGCTCTTCTTGAATGGAGACATCCTCATCCCCAAATGTCTGGGGCACCCGGGTGGCTCAGATGGTTAAGCATCCGAGTCTTGATTTCGGCTCAGGTCATGATCTTAGGATTGTGAAATTGGGTCCCATGCTGGGCATGGAGTGTGCTGAAGGCTCTCTCTCTCTCTCTTTCTCTCTCTCTCTCTCTCTGTCTTGGTCCCTGCACCTCCCTCTAAAATAAAATAAAATAAGATAAAATAAAATAAAATAAAATAAAATAAAAACAATAAAATAAAAATAAATGTCTTCTAACATCTAACACGGAGGCTTTGCAGGTGGACATATAGAAGGGATGTTAAGTTAAATGGAGAGAAGCTAAGCTCCCCTCCATTGATGACCGGTCAGGCTTTTACTGTCTTCTCAATTCGCGCTGGGTGCTGAGATATCCCCACGCCCAAAGAAGGAAGCATCGAACCACACACTTGTTCAACTTCCCCAAGCCCTATAGCTATAGTGCCTTCATTTCTCCACACAGACCTGCAAGGGCCATTTACCATTTCAAGGTATTTAAATCTAGAAGGTGGCAGATGTGTTGTCCAAGGGAATTCGGGTTTTCTGAAAAGTTCCAGAGGAATGAGGAATGTCATTATCTGCTCCCTGCCGTCGTCGCACCATCCCTATATTTTTGTATTTTTCATAAAACAAAACCTTTTCCCTTCGCAGTAGAAGCTCTGAGTGACCTTCGTGCTGTTTATTGCCTTCCTGGCTGTATTGAAACTCCAAGCTGTGCCGTGGGATTTCTAAAGGACATGGGCCTCAAACCTGCCAACCTATCAATTTAGCGGGGAGAAAAAAATAAACACGAGTGTGCCTCTCACATGCCTGAGATTGTGTTTGTGACTAACCTTCAGCACAGACCACACTGTTCTCTAAGAGAGACCTATTCTCGGAGAGTTTAGGTCAACTTTCCCCCGCCCCTAGCCATCTTGGACCTTACCCCCGCTTGCTTTCATCCCTCAAGATGGAATTGTCCCTTCTCCGCCCACAAGTAGCTCTTCTCTCCAAGGACGGTGATATAATGTCTAAACGCCAGCCCACGAGTCCCCAGTAGTGGCTTGGGAGGTGACTTTCAGTGTAATGAGGTCTTGCGGGCACTAGGGCCCCGAAGAAAATTATGCGACCGAGTGTACCCTTGGCAACCCTCCAACTTCATATCTGATGCTCTCCACGGGCAATCAGTTTCTTGGTGTTTGTTTATGAGGATTTGGGGCTTTTAAAATTTGATGAATCGAAAAAATACCCTCCCTGGTTCTTTCTTCTGCTTATGGAGTGTTACTCTCTATTGACCGTAGGCAAGAGACCCAACCAGGACTGGAAGTTTCCTAGGTTTCAGATATAGGCATTGAAGAGAGCTGTTAGATTTTTATCTCAATTTGCCAGGCTGAAAGGGACTCCTGGCAGCTATCTTGTCTGCCAAGTGGACAAAATCAGCCTGCAGAATCAAATCCAATAGACATGACACTAGGAGATGGGAGGGAGCTATTAGGTTCCCCTGGGACCAAAGCAAGGCTCATCCCCAGATATCCCCGTTATCCGATTCAATCATTTCCCCCTCTGCATAATGCACATCGTGTTGGGATTCTGTCACTATGACATGAATCTTGACTAATGCAGATAATGCAAAAGTGCTTTCTCCTGCTAATTTACAGATCTTTGATTACATATAATACTGAGCCTTAATTCGTGCTTCCTGGATATTTCTATTTCTTCCTTAATAATTTCTTCATGGTCTTCGCCCATATTTGACAATTTTCTTTTTTGTTTTGTAATAGCTTTGTATATACTTAGAGTATTAGTCTCTTTTCTGTCATATGTGTAGCAAATATTTTTTTCCCCAATTGTCATGTTTTTTGACTTTGATAGGTTTTCTTGGCGAATAAATGTTTCTTTTTTTCTCTTCTGCATTCTGCCTTTGGCATTATGCTTTAAAAAGTCCTTCCTAATTCAACATTGTTTTTCAAGTGAGCAGGCAGAACAAAGTTTGAAAATCAATAGCATTCGTCCATACTTGGAATAAGCATTTAGAAAAGGAAATAAAAATTATGATACCTTTTAAAATAGCAACCAAAGCTCTAAAGTGCCTGGGTTTTACCTAATAAAGAATAAGCAAGCTTGTATGAAGAAAACCCTAACAGAATTGGAGGACACACAAAAAAATAAAGGTTAGATTAAAGAAAGAGGTATTCTTTGATGGGAAAATTTTATAAGAAACTTAAGATGAGTTCATATCTACTTTAGGGGTATAAATGGTAGGTGTTTTCTTTTTTGTTTCTAAGTTTATTTTGAGGGGGAAGAGGCAGAGAGAGAGAGGGAGAGAGAGAATCCCAAGCAGGCTCCACGCTGTCAGCACAGAGGCTGATGCGGGGATCAGTCTCAGGAATCATGAGATCATGACCTGAACTGAAACTGAGTCAGATGCTTAAACAACTGAGCCACCCAGCTGACCCTTTCTTCTTCTTCTTCTTTTTTTTAAGTTTATTTATTTATTTTGAGAGAGAGAGAGAGAGAGAGGGAAATGGTAGGTGTTTTTGTTGTTATTCTTTTAACATTTATTAATTCTTGAGAGACAGAGAGACAGAGCATGAGTCAGGGAGGGGGCAGACAGAGAGGGAGACACAGAATCCGAAGCAGGCTCCAGGCTCTGAGCTGTCGGCATAGAGCCCCATGCGGGGCTTGAACCCACAGACTGCAAGATCATGACCTGAGTGGAAGTCAGATGCTTAACCAGTTGAGCCACCCAGGCGCCCCTAAGTGGTAAGTGCTTTTGAAAGGGCTTCTCACCGTGTTAGCGTTTCAGATGCTCACTAACCCTAAGGGGGAATGCTATTAACGACATCAGAGTGGATGCTGGGTGGGGTTGGAGTGTATGAAGCCAGAGAAGTAGAATGGGAATGAGGACAGGGAGAAAAAAAAAAAAAAAGATGGGAGAATGTGTTTTTACAGACTGATGGATGACAGTCATGAACTAAGGAGTATTTTTATATCATGTTTGTCCCTGATGTCCAACAGCGAGGAAAGCATAAAGTGAAGTAAAGCAAAATGAAAAAAAAATAATCAACCTATATCATCTTCTAGTACTTTTAATGTTTTATTTTTATTTGGCAGAAATTGTGAGTGAAGTACAGACCTTGTCAGGTTTTCTCTCCCCCTAAAATTATTTAGCCAATTGCTGAAATACATTTTATGAATAATTCCTTCTTCCCCACTGTTTTAAAATGCCAAGTGTATTTTAGAATAATATACATATGGATCTGTTTCTGTCTTTTTTGTTTGTTTGTTTGTAATGATCAGTCTGTCTTTTCTTACACCGGAGAAAAACTTTAAGAGAGATCAGCTGTATACAGGTCTTCTGGCTTCCCGTTCGATCAATCACCAATTCGCACTCATTCCACCTTCTACACGTCTGTCAAACCCTTCAGTTTCCCATTTCCGGCGCCCCCACTCTGGTCAGTTGACCAGTCTACCATCTGGGAGACTTTCACTGCACTGCTCAGGACCCTTAGGGAGACTTGCACTTGCACTGCACTGCACAATAGATAAAATCTATTCCGTGTTGCATGGTCTGCATGTGGCCCGGTTGTTTCTCTCCCCCCCTTAACCCTACGGTCTTTCTCTGGAGTTCCATCGTTTTGTTGACGCTGGACTCCTTTTGTTTCTTGATTGTGCCAAGATCTTTTCATTGTAGCCCTTTCAAACCCGCATTCCTTCTCCTGGGAATTCTTGTTCTCTTTCCATCCTTCTTTAAAAAAAAATACATATATATATATATATATATATATGTATATATATATTATCTATTTTGAGAGAAAGAGAAAGAACAAGCAGGAGAGGGGCAGAGAGAGAGGGAGAGAGAATTCCGAGCAGGTTCCTCACTGACAGCGCCGAGCCCGATGTGGGGCTCGATCT
The DNA here is from genome assembly GCF_028018385.1 of Neofelis nebulosa. Lineage (NCBI taxonomy): Eukaryota > Metazoa > Chordata > Mammalia > Carnivora > Felidae > Neofelis > Neofelis nebulosa. The sequence goes on from NC_080788.1 coordinate 13,646,144, forward strand.
CACGAACCGTGAGATCATGATCTGAGCCAAAATCAAAAGCCGGAGGCTCAACTGACTGAGCCACCCAGGCACCACCCCTCACCCCCACCCCCCCGCGCCGCCTTCCTTCCTTCAGTCAGGTTAAATGTCATTTTCTGCCAAGACCTCGGAGGAGCTGCACAGACAGCTGAAGTAAGCTGTGTCCTCCAGGTTGGGGATAGAAAAACTGTAGCACCAAACACTGCTCCCCACAGCCTGTAGCTTTCTTTGAAAACACTTGTTACTGCTTGTGATTGGATATTTACAATATCAGTGTCATCACTTTTTACTCTCTCTCTCCTTCACTTAGGCCGTAAGCTCCTTGAAGGCCGGGCCATGTCTGTTCTGTCTCGATCTCCCACAAGCAAAATGCACACAGTAGGTCTTCAAGTATCTACTGAATGAATGGTGAACATCTGGTTGGTCGTGTTATTCCCTATCCTTCTTCATTTTATTTTATTTTATTATTTTTTTTTAAATTTTTTTTTCAACGTTTTTTATTTATTTTTGGGACAGAGAGAGACAGAGCATGAACGGGGGAGGGGCAAAGAGAGGGAGACACAGAATCGGAAACAGATTCCGAGCCATCGGCCCAGAGCCCGATGCGGGGCTCGAACTCACGGACCGCGAGATCGTGACCTGGCTGAAGTCGGACGCTTAACCGATTGCGCCACCCAGGCGCCCCCCTTCTTCATTTTAAACAGTTCCAGGCTATCTGTCCCAGCTTCTTCTTCTACCTAAACGTTCAGAAGATTTTTTTTTCCATGCTCGAAAATATCCTACTGCGATTTCATTATATTCGTAAACTATTTGTGGATGATTTACAATCTTTGTGATACTAATCTGTCAATATGTGAACATGACATAATATTTTACAGCTTTAACATTTTTTTCTACTGTTTATTTACTTTTGAGAGACAGAGAGAGACAGAGCACGAGTGGGGGAGGGACAGAGAGAGAGGGAGACACAGAATCCGAAGCAGGCTCCAGGCTGAGCTGTCAGCACAGAGCCCAGTGTGGGGCTCGAACCCATGAACTATGAAATAATGAGCTGAGCCGAGGTTGGATGCTTAACCGATTGAGCCACCCAGGTGCCCCTATAGTATTGTTTTTTACCTCATACGAATTCTACTCAGTTCCTATGAGGATTATTTACACTTTATTTTATATTTTTGGTTGCAACTGGGCGCAATATTTTTGGAAAGGAGGGATCCTTTTCTTATTCTGTTTTCAAAGTAGATACATTTTTAATACAGGATCTTGCTGGTATTTTCTATGTTTTTAAAATGTATTTAAATCAAGCGTTTGCGCTAATTAATAGATCTTACTAACTTTTCTAGGTAGGCAGTCATGTAATCTATGGACAACTTATTCTTTTAATTTTTTTTAAATATTTATTTCTTTTTGGGAGAGAGACAGAGACAGAGAGTGAGCAGGGGAGGGGCAGAGAGAAGGAGACACAGAATCCGAAGCAGGCCCCAGGCCCTGAGCTGTCAGCACAGAGCCCCACGTGGGGCCCGAACTCACAAACCACGAGACCATGACCTGAGGGGAAGTCGGACACCTAACTGACTGAGCCACCCAGGCGCCCCCGGGGCAACTTATTCTTTATCCCTTTCATTATTAGAACTATTATTGCATTTTTATATTTTATCTCATCAGTTATCATTTACAGAAGAATTTTAAATAATAATAATCAAATGAGATAATTTCATTATGTTTGTCGTCCCAAAGAGAATTTATTTGTTCACCATTAAGCATCATGCAGTTACTACTGTGGCATAGATTCATTTTCATGTTAAAAAGCAATTTTGAGAGGCGCCTGGGTGGCTCAGTCAGTTAAGCATCTGATTCTTTATTTCAGCTTAGGCCCCACAACCGGGTGGAACCTGCTTGGGATTCTCTGTGTCTCTCTCTCTCTGTCCCTCTGCACCTCCCCCCTTCTCTCTCTCTCAAAATAAATAAATAAACATTGAAAAAGCAATTGGTATCCCTTTTACAAAGAAATTTTGTATGGAAAATGGTATTCAATTTTATTAAAGGTGCTTGAATCCTCAATACAAGAATTAGAAAGAACATGATTTGGGGGCCACAGTCTTGAGCGTTCCAATCTGAGCAACCTCATGGACATCTTTTCTCTGATGACGATGTCGGGATCCACACAAAACACCACTGGCTATTAGCTTCACTGACTTTTCCTGGCCTGCAAACCAAGTTCACTGGTTCATTGGACGCTTTGCCGCATGCTGGTCTCTTCATTATGTTTTTCCTCTGATTTGGCTACGATTTAGGAAAGGGCCGCACCTCAGATGTTCGTTTTGCAAATAAGGTGGCTGAAGGAAAAAAAAAAGTGATGTTAAGTCTCACATTTCGGAGATACTTGGGCCTCTTCTTCACTCTGAGATAGAAATGTATCTTCCAATTTGCTCGGCCTTCTAAGCTCCTACAAAATTAAATGTGAACGTTTCCATGAAAAGGAGGTGATTTTTTTTTTTTTTTTTGCTAGCTTTGTGTTCCTCTTTGTTAATCTGCTCATGTGGCCAAAAATTACACAGAAAATTATTGCGAGAGCTACAGCTCTTGGAGCATTTTTGTCCCAGGGAATGGATTCCCTTTTCTTCCTTATTACGAAGAGTATTGAGTGTGTGTGTGTGTGTGTGTGTGTGTGTGTGTGTGTGAGTGTGTGCGTGTCTGTAGATGCATTTTGAAGCAAAAACTAAATCATAGGAGCCATCCCACAAAGGCCATCCTGCCACCGCCCACAGTTCATTGGCCCATCTCTCTCTCCTCCCCCCACCCCACCTCATCTCCACCTCCCAACCCTGCAAGTAACTGGCAGTGCTCTCCTCCTCCTCCCTGGGCCTCTGTTATCCCAGCGGCCGCCGCAAACTCATTCCTCACTTCCACCAAACTGATTTCTGTTTGCGGAGCAGCTGGCGGGAGCTTTCCGAGGCCAGGAGCTGCCTGAGAAGCAAGCCTGCTTCCTTCCACGGTCAGGGGGCTTTTTAGAAATAACACCCTCCTCGGAGGAAGTCAGAACAGCAACAGGAAAATAAGTAAAACCTATTATAAAACAGTTGTCCCAGAACTTGGGCACGGCGCTGGGTGGAGATCGATACACTTGTGAAGGTTAAATCTATTTTCACACTGTGTTCTATTTCACAGTTTAATGGTGTTTTAATGTGTCTGTCACCGAGCCCCTTCATGTTATGCAGGTAGGGCCTTTACAAAGGAGAAAGAACCCGGCTTTTCAAGCTTCGCTGTAACATCTTATTTACCAGCTGCGATCTGACATTTTCTTTTCCCTTCCAGAGCGACGGCGGGTCTGGCTCTCCCTCTCAACCCCTCTGGCTCTCCTTCCAATCCTCATTTGTACTCCTAATTTTGCGAGGAGGCAAAGTTGAGACCCTGAGAGAGATTCTTAGGTATCTCTCTGAAAAGCACTCCAGCATAGTTAGCCGTATTTAAGAAGAAGGTAACTAAGACCTTTCTGATTCGTCCTCCCCGTGTCCTCAGTTGGCCTCCTACATTGTGTGGGGGATCCCAGCTGGTTCTGGCCAAACTCACTGCCCTCCCTCTCCTGCTGGCGTTTCCTGCTCAGCCCCCAACTTTGTCTCTCTCTCTCTCCACCTTACACGTCAGCGAGCACGTGGTCAGGGGTCTCGCTTTGCTTCCCCACCCTCATGAGAGAAATCCTGACTATCCTTGCCTCCGAAGAGATCTTTCCTTCTACCTTGACACAAGTCAGCCATGGGAACTGTGTTAGTTTTTCCCAGGGCTGTTGTAACTTGGTGCCGTAAAGGTAACAGAAATGTGTCCCCTCGCAGATGTGGAGGCTGGAAGTCTGAAACCGAGAGCAGGCAGGGCCATGGTCTCTCTGAAGGCTCTACAGGAGCCTTTCAATTAACTTCTAGTGTTACGGGAAATCCTTGGCTTTCCTTGGTTTGTGAACACCTCCCTCCCACCTCTGTCTTTCTCATTATATAGTGTTCTCCCAATGCATTCTCTTCTTATGAGGATACCACTCATATTGTGTGAAGGGCCAGCCTATTCTACCATGACCCCGTCTTAACTAATTGCATCTGCGATGGTCTTATTTCCAAAACATGGTCACAGGCTGAGGTCCTAGGAAGGATGTGAACTTGGGGAAATGCTATATGTGACGGTTAATTTTATGCGTCAACTTGACTGGGCCACGGTGCCCACCTTTCTGGTCAAATAGTGTTCTGAATGTTCCTGCGAGAGTGTTTTTGATGAGATTACCAGTTAAATCTGTGGACTTTGAGTAAAACAGATTGCCATCCATAATGTGGGTAGGCCACACAATCAGTTGAAGGCCCAAATGGAACAAAGGCCTGCTCTCCTCCAGGCAAGAGCAAATCCTGCTAGCTGACTGACTTCAGACTTAAACTGCACGATTAGCTCTTCCTGAGTCTCCAGCCTTCAAATCACCCTGCAGATTTGGGACTTGACAACCTCCATAACTGCATGAGCCAACTCCTTAAATCTTTTTCCCTATTTACACACACACACATACACACACACACACACACACACACACACACTGGCACACTGGTTCTGTTTCTCTGGAGAACCCTGGCTAATATATTATCTAACCCAGTACAGCCCTGTAGATAAAGTATACAGAAAGTGTCCTGTGGGAAAACACATATTATTTAATTATGCTCGATAAGGAAGAGACAGAATTTAGGCACTCAGATTTCTGGGTTAGAGTAATGGAACCAGCATGACATCTCCCTGTTTGTCATGAATTCCAAATGGCTGGGTTTTCAGTGGAATTCAAATTATAGGGAGGGGAGGGCACCTTGACTAGGTATAGCTTATAGCAGAAATTTCCAAAGGATGGTCCTTGGGGATATCTGAGACTGTTGCAGAGGATCCACAGAATTAAAACTATTGTCATAATGATAGTTTTTTTTTGCTTATTTTAATTGAAATTGACCTTTAAATTTTTTTTTTTTTTAATATTTATTTACTTGTGAGAGAGAGAGACAGAACATGAGCAGGGGAGCGGCAGAGAGAGGGAGACACAGATCTAAAGCAAGCTCCAGGCTCTGAGGTGTCAGCATAGAACCCGATGCAGGACTTGAACTCTCGAACTGCAAGATCATGACCTGAGCCGAAGTTGGACGCTTAACCAACTGAGCCACCTAGGTGCCCCTTGAATTGACCTTTAAACTGATGAAACCGATGTGTAATGTGTCTGAGCATGAGTCAATGTATTCCCCTCTGCCCCCAGGCATTGTTTCTTTACTAAAGTGGACTTTCAAGGCAATAAAAGCCAGTTTTATTTGAGAATGCCATTAGGAGAGCAATGAAAATTAATAATTGCGTTAATTCTGACATTTTTTGTTGTGGCAAAATCAGAAGTTCACCCGAAGCAGTTTTGTGTCTTATCAGGTATGATGGTTACCTGGAGGAAAAGGCCTTGTGTGATTGAGTTGCTAGCTGAACTAGCCACTTTTTTTTCATGGAACAGTATTTTTACTTGACAGAACAATTAACAAAGTGTACTTACTCAGACTTAGGCACTTGGCAAACATTTTCTTGGAAGTGAATGACGTGAGTCTGTCACTTAAAGGTAAATGAGAGTATTTGTTACAAATGATGAAAGACAGACTTTCAAAAGAAAATTAGAATTTTAGGGGTGCCTGGGTGGCTCAGTCAGTTAAGCCTTCAGTTCAGTCCATGATCTTTCAGTCTGTGAGTTCGAGCCCCACGTCAGGCTCTGTGCTGACAGCTCAGAACCTGGAGCCTGCTTCCCATTCTGTGTCTCCCTCTCTCTCTGCCCCTCCCCTGCTCACACTATGTCTCCCTCTTCCTCTCTCAAAAATAAACAAACATTTAAAAACATTAAAAAAAAAGAAAATTAGAATTTTAGAGAACTTGTGTCTGCCATTATGAGCTTAACAGCTCTCTTATGAGGCTCACAGTGATGTTGATTGTTGATGAACATGATTATTACTGTATCACGAAACATATCAAGATTTAGAATGTTTGCCTAACACAGTGAACTATTGTTTTCCAAATGACAAAGGCAGGATATTACAAAAATCACATGTGAGTAATAGATCCATTCAAACAAAAAGACGAACTAATGTATGTTAATGTTCATTCATGTAATTTCAGATTCCACATTGCAACTCACCTTTAAAAATTATTACTTGTCAAGTTTTGGTGTAATATGATAAAAGAATACCTATAATTATCAAACAGGCTATTACAATACTCTTTCCTTTTCTAACCAGACAGATGGTAAGACCAAACATTCATCATATTCTTGAACCAAAACAATATATTGTAATAGGCTGAATACAGATGGAGGTGGAAGCCCCAGTTGTCTTCTATTAAACCAGACATTAAAGAGTTTAGCAAAAAATGTAAAACAGTGCTGCACTCCTCACTAATTATTTGAAAATACAAACATGCTATTTATTTTAACATGTAGTAGATTTGTTATTATTTTAGATGGAGACATAACTACTCATAAAAATTCCCAATTTTAATTTCCAATACAGCAAATATTGATATAACCCATATAAACAAAAGCTCTTTGGAATCCCCCCCCCCAATTTTAGGGTGCCTGGGTGGCTCAGTTGGTTAAGAGTCCAACTCGTGACTTCAGCTCATGTCATGATCTCATGGTTCATGGGTTCCAGCCACACCAGGGCTCCATGCTAATAGTGCAGAGCTTGCTTGGGATTGGTAAGGCCTTTCAAATAATTGAATCAGGCCCACCAAGATTATCTATTACAGCTCGAAGACAGATTTTCTAGGATTATCTCCTTTGCTTCAAGTGAACAGATTATGGGATTTAATGACATTGACAAAATAATTTCATTGCAACACAGATTTTAGTGTAAACAAATAAATGAAAGCTATTGTCTAATCAAATTGACACATAGAAAAAGACCATCACAGTCCACCCCTTATCAACCTGGCATCCATACACATCTCTTTAAACCATACTTAAAATCCAAGCATTCATTCCTGAAGGGTTTGAGCTATTTGCAATCCTACCTCACTGGGTTGTGGTAGTTTTCCACTGACTTCAATCATAGACTGTGGTAGTAATAAGAGATAACCCTAAGGGATCTCCCTTATTCCAGACATATTCTTACATTCATTTTGTAACTCATTTACACTTTTAATCAGGAACAATCCTGCCAGCCAGTACAGTAGCCTCCTTATTTGTCTATTGATCGAGACCCTTGAATTGCCCAGTGGTTGGGTGACATCTTGATTATACTGGACTGCTTATATCATAGATGGAACAGCACTATGTTCTTATTGGCAATAGATAATTAACTCTACACATAGATCTGTCTTTCCTGTGTGCCTTACTCTTGCCAAACTACCATCTGTGGCCTTACAGAATACGTATTGTCCTTTGTTTTACTTGGGATCCTTACTCTTGGGATTAAGACCCAAGCAATGGTCACTCACTGAGACAGCAAAGACTCGGAGAGGAATACTTCGCAATCAGTTGTTGGACAAATGAGTTGCATGTTACTCGGATAGGTCAAAAGATGTGCAGATAATCAATATACAGAATGTTTGAATCATGGGACTAGATGACAGAGAGAGAGAGAGAAAAGTAATAGAGAGCTCCACCCACCCCCTCCCCCACAACCCTTGAAGGGAGATATATAACAGAGAGAAAAGAAACAACCAGAAAGATTAAGAAGTAGTTACCACTGACCTGAGGGGCTAAAAATATGTATCTTTCTGAAGACTAACTCACTTTAAGTATTTTGAATTTTGTAGTGTTTCACAAAGAGAATCATGCCTTCTGCTGGTCTGCCATGCAGACAAATGTGGGAATCATGGTAGAAAATTTTGTGCTACAAACCAAAGATTTATTGATCTCTGCTACAAAGAAATGAAAGAGTAATGAGGGCTTAGGATAACTCATTCATTCATTCATTCATTCATTCAATAAGAGGTTTTTCAGAAAATAATACATAAGTGACATTAATTTAGGCATGACGAATACAAAATTTAATAAAATTTGCTTCCTCGCTAAAGGTAATTAAGAAACGTTTTGGTGGAAATATAAGACCTGACTCAGCATTTTTTTTCGATGGGGATCCAGGAGAAGACTGAGAAATCTCAGATTTGGATTTAAACATCTCATCACAGGGTTTAACAATGCTCAGTGAATATGAATTTGGGAGAATTAAGGGAAAAAATGACCAGCTCAGTTAACTCCTGGGATATTTCGAAACATTTCACTTCTCCTAGAATTGAGACACTTTTTTTTTTTATCACCATTTTGCACTTTCCCAGTGAGGGTATGAACCAGCTGCCTATTGAGCAAAAATATTACCATCCAATTAATATTTTGGAAGCAATGACAGACTATCTTAACCTCCTGGCTCAGCAGTCTGTTCTGAGAGTCTGATCATACAGGAAGTGAGATAAACGTGGGGCCAGTCAGTTCATCAGGCCCTCACCACAAAGAGCAGAGGCAAAAAAAAAAAAAAAAAAAAAAAAAAAAAGAGCAGAGGCCACTTACTGAAGTCTGTGAATCACAGAAGGCTGCAGCAGGGGATTTTGCATTTGAATTATGAATATTTAAATAGGCTTATTAAAACTGTGTCCACAGAGAGCAAAAATGCATTTGCTTTTAAAACAGTTAAAAATATAAGAGGTAGTGCAGAACAGTCTCTAACTCATGGAATTTGGAGTCAGAAGACACAGAGTGGATCCCTGTCTCCAGCACCTCCCAGCTATGTGGCATGGGGAAATGAATTTGACCTCTATAGGTTTTACCCAACACTCCACTTCACTTATTCTCCTTCATTTAGTAACAACAACAACAACAACAACAACAAAAGGAGCATGGTCTTTAGAGCCACTCTGTCTAGATTTGAATCCTGGCTCCATGATTTCATAACTGTGCATGTTACTTAATCTCTCTGTGCCTCAGTTTACCTATCCATAAATGGTAATGATGCCAGTAGCTATGGCAAGGCCTTTTTGTAAGATTACATAAGTTAATTCATATAATATGTTTAGAACAGTGTCAAGCACATAATAAGCAAAAAACAAATGTCAGCTCTGACATGAAATACTATGTCATTAGTGTATGCTAGATCTGTGCTTGGTGATCAGACGAATTAGTGAACAAGATGGACAGTCTTTGCCCCCCGTAGAGACAATTAGACACACAATGACAAAAGAGGGGCTATGAACATTTAGTATGGAGACTGCAATGTTAAAGAAGCTCCTAAATTAGTGTTAAGGGGTCATGGAATGCATTCAAAGAGAAGTGAAGTTTAAGCTGAGGCATAATAGATAGATAGGAATTAGCTGAGAACAAAAAGGGGAAGGATATTAGAGAGAAATAAAATATGAATATGGGTGGGAAGTATGGAGGATGAACAGAGAGAGAGAGGAAGGAAGGAAGGAAGGAGGAAAGGAAGGAAGGAAGGAGGAAAGGAAGGAAGGAAGGAAAGAAAGAGGAAGAGAAAAAAAGAAATGAGGAAGAAAGAGAAAGAAACAAGGGAAAAAGAAAGGAAGAAAGAAAAGAAAAGTCACATGTCAAGTTGTAACAGGGAAAGGTTTAGAATGAAGTTTGAAAGGCCAGGTCACAATTCATCTCGAAAAACGTATTAAGGAGTTTGAACTTTATTTTATAGACATCAGAGAGCTCGGGAAGGAATGATGATATTTCCATTTTTTGAGTTTATTTATTTATTTTGAGAGAGAGAGACAGAGAGAGAGAGAGAGAATCGATAGCAGGCTATGTGCTGTCAGTGCAGAGCGTGATGCAGGGCTCAGTCTCACAACCCTGGGATCATGGCTTCAGCTGGAATCAAGAGTTGGACGCTCACCCAACTAAGCCACCCATGTGCCCCAATATTTCTATTTTGGAAGTACTTTGGACTGACAGGGATTAATGGGAACCATGACTCGGAGTGGTCAAGCAAAAGCAGGGATACCACTAAGGTGGTTGTTACAGCAAACCAGGCAAGGGATGATAGTGTCTTGAGGCATGATAATTCAAAGATATATTTGAATCATTTTTTTTTTTTAATTTTTTTTTTTCAACATTTTTAATTTATTTTTGGGACAGAGAGAGACAGAGCATGAACGGGGGAGGGGCAGAGAGAGAGGGAGACACAGAATCGGAAACAGGCTCCAGGCTCCGAGCCATCAGCCCAGAGCCTGACGCGGGGCTCGAACTCACGGACCGCGAGATCGTGACCTGGCTGAAGTCGGACGCTTAACCGACTGCGCCACCCAGGCGCCCCTATTTGAATCATTTTTAAGAAAGAGAAACACAAGTCTTTGGTGATTGACTGGATATGGGGACTAAGAAAGGGAATACTCAAGGCTGGCTCCAGACTGATGGTTTGTGCAAGAGGTGCCTAGTGATGACCTTCACTGGCATGGGTGGGGGGACATCAAATGTAGGCTAGGTTTGGCTTGGATGAATGAGAAAAGAAAATGTGTCTTATTTGGGATCTATTGATTAAGGATATCAAGGGCAACAACCAACTAGAATTCTCTAATGGGCAAGGGAAAGGTCTGGGCTGGAGACACAGGGGATCTGTCCATATGGAGGTGAGGTCTCTCACGGATAATACAGAGAATGAGAGAAGAAGAAGGCCTTCCTGGTGGGGAACCTGGAAGATACCATCCTCAAGGGTGGACCTAGGAAGAAAATTCTGGAGAGAAACTGAAGTGTTATTGCAGAGAAGTAAGAAAAGTGAGAATGTTAAATGCCATGTAGGTCAAGAGTTGAAAGTGTTCTTTAAAGTGGGAAGGAGGAGTAGTCAAAAATGAAGAGGTCTGCAAAAAAATCAGGTAGGAAGAGTGTTCTACAGCTTGGAGGCCATTGACAACTCTGGGTAGGGCAGTAGTAGTGAGGTGAGGAGGTTTGTGTTGTTGCTATTGCTGTTGTTATCATTATTTTGCTATTAACTTATATGAGTTCTTTATATCTTTTGAATATTAACTTCTTATCAGACACAGGGTTTGAAAATATCTTTTCCCATTTCATAGGCTGTCTTTCCATTTTGTTGGTGGTTTCTCTGGCTGTGCAGAAGTTTGAGTTTGTTGTAGTTCCAAAGGTCTATTTATTTTTTTTTTTTTAATTTTGTTTCTTGTGCTTTAGGTGTCACATCCAAAAACCCAGCATCAAGGCCCACATCAAGTTGCTTTATTCCTGTGTTTACTTCTGGGACCTCCCTGGCTCCGGGTCTTACATTTAAATCTATCATACATGTTGAGTTAATTTTTTGTGAGTGGTGTAGGTCCAGTTTCACTCTTTTAATTTTTTTTTTTTTAAGTTTTATTTATTCTTGAGAGAGACAGTGAGACAGAGTGTGAGCAGGGGAGGGGCAGAGTGAGAGAGGGATACTGAATCGGAAGCAGGCTGCAGGCTCCAGGCTCCAAGCTGTCAGCACAGAGCCTGACGCGGGGCTCGAACTCACGAGCCGTGAGTTCATGACCTGAGCTGAAGTCAGATGCATAGCCGACTAAGCCACCCCGGCACCCCCAGTTCGATTCTTTTAAATGTGAATAATCAATTATCAGAGCCCCATTTATTGCAAAGACACTCTTTTCTCCATTAAGTGTTCTTGGCCCCCTTGCCAAATACTAGTTGACTGTTTATGCTTGGGTTTCTTTCTGGGCTCTCCGTCGTGTTCCATCTCAATTCTGTTTTACACCACCACAGTGGTTTTTGATAACCTTAGCTTAAAATCAGAAAGTGTGATGTCTCCTGCTTCGTTCTTTCTCAGGATTGCTTTGGCTATTTAGAGTCCCTTGTGGTTTCCCGTAACTTTAAGGAAAGTTTTTTTCTACTTCTGTAAAAAATGCCATTGGAATCTTGGTAGAGGTTGCATTGAATCTTTTGGTAATATTGACATTGTAACAATGTTAATTCTTCCAATCCATGACCATGCAATACCTTTCCGTTTGTCTGTGTCTTCTTTGATTTCTTCCACCAGCATCTTATAATTTTTAGGTTAGAGATTTTTGCTCTCCTTAGTGAAATTTTTTCCTATGTATTTTATTGGGGTTTTGTTTTGTTTTGTTTTGTTTTTAAGTAGGCTCCAGGCCCAGCATGGAACCCAACATGTGGCTTGAACTCACAAACTGGGAGATCGTGACGTGAGCTGAAATCAAAAGTCGGTTACTTAACCAACTGAGCCACCCAGGCGCCCCTCTTAGTTTTTGCCTTGTATGTTGGATACTCTAATGTGAGGCATTATCTAGGTCTCTTTTTATCATTTTTAGTTTAAAATCTATTTTTTCTCATATAAATATAGCTACCCCTGCATATTTTTGGTTACCATTTCCTTGAAATGTTTTTTTCTCCCATGTTTTCACTCTTAGTCTATGTGTGCCTATAAAACTAACGTGAGTCTCTTGTAGGGAGTTTATTTTTGGATCATTAAAAAAAAAAAACGATTCGGCCATTCTATATCTTTTAATTGGAGAATTTAATCCATTATGTTTAAAATAATTATGAATAGGTAAAGACTTACTATCGCAATCTTATTAATTGTTTTCTGATTATTTTATAGGTTCATTGTTCCTTGTTTCTTATCCTTTTGTCTTTCTTTGTATTTTGATGTATTTTGATATCAGTATGCTTTGAATTATTTATCACGTTCTTTTGTGAAGTCACTACAGGACTTTTCCTTGTGATTATGGTGAAGCTTACATAACATATCTTCTTTTTTTGATAAAACTTTCTTTTTTCTTTTTTTAAGAGAGTAGGGGGAGAAGGAGAGGGAGAGAAAGGATCTTAAGCAGGCTCCACACCCTGCACGGACCTCTAGGTGGGGCTTGATCTCATGACCGTGAAAACATCACCTGAGCTGAAATCAAGGGTCAGACACTTAACTGACTGAGCCACCCAGGTGTCCCAACTTACATAAAATATCTTAAACTTATAACCCTACTCTAGTCTGATAAATAGAATTTGTAAACTGTATGCTTTTACTTCACCTCTTACCTCACATTTTAGGTTATTGCCATTATAATTTACATGTTTTTTTATATTCTGTAACAAATAGCAGATTATAGTAGCTATGGTTATTTTTACTATTTAAATTAAAAAAACAACAACTGGGGTTGTAAGCGAATTATGCACCATTATCATATTCCAGAATCTAACAGTGACTATATATTTACCATTACCAGTGAAATTTATTCTACCTTTTTATGTTTTTATGATGTCAATTAGCATTCTTTTACATCCACTTAATTCCTTTTAGCATTTCTTATAAGGAGATTCCTTTAGTGTCTTGTAATAAACTCCCTCAGTTTTTGTTTGGGTAAGTCTTTATCCTTCCTTTATTTCTGAAAGATAGCTTCACCAGTTATAGAATTCTTGGTTGACAGTTTCCCCCCCCCCCCCAATATTTGAATATATTATTCCATTTTCTCCGGGGCTAAAAAGTTTTTGTTGAGAAACCTGTCATTAAACTTCTCGAAATTTTCCTGAATATAATTTCTCTCTTTTTTCTTTCTGCTTTTAAAATTATTTGTCTTTCAGTTTTGCCTATTTAATTATAGTATATATTGATGTATCGGGTTCAGGTTCAACTTATTTGGTGTTTTTTAGGCTTCATGGATCTGGATGTCCATTTTTGTTCCCAGGTTTAGGAAGTTTTTAGCCATTATTGCTTTAAATATACTTTCTCTCCCTCCCTCCCTTCCTCCCTGCCTTCCTTCCTTCCTTCCTTCCTTCTTTCCTTCTTTCCTCCTTCTGGAATTCCTAAAATGTGACTATTGTTTCTTTGCATTGTGTCCGTTTTCTTCACTCTTTTTCATTATTATTATTTTTTTTTCTCTTCTGACTGGGTAATTTACAGTGGTCTATCCTCAAGGTCTCTGATTCTTTCTTCTACATGGTTACTTGAAACTTTCAATTAAATTCAATTAAATTTTCAGTTATTGTATGTTTCAACTCTAGAATTTTTTTTTATGGTTGCCGTTTCGTTGTCAAACTTCTCATTTTGTTCATTCATTGTTTTCCTAATTAACTTTACCTATCTTTCTATTTTTTGTTTTTTCGTTTGTTTGTTTGAGTTTACTAAACTTCCTTAACGGGTTATTCTAAATTCTTTGGCGGTTCATAGATCTCCATTTTATTTAGGGTCGGTTATCAGAGCTTTATTAGTTTTTTGTAGTAACGTCATTTTGCCTGAGTTTTTATGATTCTTGATTCTTTTCATTGTTTTCAATGCATTTGGATAACTGGGCTCTTTTTCTAAACTTTACAGGTTTGCTTTGGCAGAGACAGTTCTTAACCAATCAGCTCAGTTTGGGTTTCTGGATGTGTCAGCTAGTAATGTCTTTGGGCAGGTAGGGTCTGCTATTACGGTCTATTTTGGGGTGAAGTAACTGCGCTCTGAGGATGGGGATGAACGGAACATGCCGTGGGCTGAAAACAGTTGGCTAGAATTGGCTGCCTTTGTTCCATACCCAAGTGAGGCTGTAGGATAGGCTCTGTATTTGTCTGCATTCATGGCCAGGCTTACCAGATGGTTGACACCACGTACTATATTCAGTATTTGAAGGGGCGATGAATTAGCGTCCCTGCCCTGGCAGTGCAATAGCACAGGACCCAAGGCCTTTACAGGTCTTGTTTGAGGATCCAAATCAGGCCAGAGTTTGCACTGAATTCTCTGGCCAGGTGAAGCCATTGTTTTTTCCCTGCGGATGGGGAAACTACAAGCTCTACACTCTGTTAGGTTTCCTGGATGGACAGGGTGAAGGTTGTATTCAGTGATGGGTCGAGCTATAAATTAGATTTCCTGCCCAGGTACAGCAGAAACAGCTCTAAACCTGGTAAACTCACTTTCTCTCTCTCTCTCTCTCTCTCTCTCTCTCTCTCTCTCTCTCTTTTATTTTTTAACTCAATCCAACTCACACCCAAATTCTCTGGCTGAACAGGGCCACTGGCTTTTATCTGCAAAGTATTGGCTCTGCCCCTCTGCTTCTGGTCCGATGGAGTTGAAAGACACTCTCCACAGCAGGTGGGCTCTAAAACAGCTTCCTTTCCTGAGTGGGAGAGGCAGGGGCTGCTCCAGCCTACTCTCCATTTCCCAAGTGGGCTTTCTTGTTGGGAGGGGGCGGGAGCTACCCTCAGGCTTGGCTGTGAACTAATCTCCCTGCCTGTGGGTACCACAGGAATGCTCTGTGCCAGCTACTGGCTTGTTCTGGGGGCGATCGGCTCTGCCCCCCTGCCTCTTGGCTCAAGTGCAATGGAATCTCACCACTTTCAGGAGTTTTCACTGGCCCTTCCGGTCAAATGGAGCTAGAAGACATGCCCTGTAGTGGGTGAGGCTGTAAGTCAGCTCCTTGGCTGGTTGTGGGCAAACTAGGCTGTTGGGCCAGCAAAACTCATTTGGGGATCTGAATTAGGCAGGTCAGCACACCCTCGAGTTCCCTAGTCAGAGAGCACCCCCTGCTTGGTCCAGTCAGTGAGCAAAATTGCTGGCTGAGCCGAATAGTTCAGCACGAAAGGTGTGAACTTTGTGCCAAGATCTGTGTACTGGTGGCCACAAGACCACCCTGCCTTCTGGGTCATAGTCAGATTCCCAGTGGTTGGGCCCCACAGATTCCACGGCAGTCCCTGTGATGTGAGATCAGAGTAGGGGCTCTCACAAAGCAACCCTCAATGTTGGAGTGGCTGGTTGTCCTCCCTGGGTTCTCTTTTCCCACTGGAGGAGCTGGGGCCCAGGGGACATCTCTCTGCATGGTGCTGCACTCGTCTTGGGGAGAGACAATGTGGTCAATGTGCAGCCGTTCCTCTTACCCTTCTAATGCAGCCCATTTTGGTGTCTATCATGCTGGGAGGTGTTCAGCCTCACCCCTGCAATTTTCCGATCCTCCTGGTAGTAGACTTGCTCTTGAAAAGTTAGTAGTTGTTCTTGTGAGGGGGAGTGACGTCAGGAACAACCTATGTCACCATGTTGGTGATCTCCCCTTTCTTATAAATTTGATTTTGTCTTACATCCTCTGTCCCCTTTCCCTTGGCTACTGGCAAGGATGAACATAAGTAATTGCTGTTTAATAGCAGGTGCTTAGATGGAAAATGGATTCCATCACATGGTTTCAGGCACAGCACTGAAATTTTCTTTGTGAGAAATACAATAAGGAGTGAAAATTGAAGACGGTTGAAGATTACAATTATGAATGTTATTTTTAAAACTGAGACAATTAGATATGATGAGATGTGGATGTTCTCTGATGTGTTAGAAGCCTCAAAATATTAGCATTGTAGCATTAGCAAAACATTAGCTAGCATAAGCTTTGAAAATGTTTTCTAGAGACAATATTTTATCCGGAAATACAAACGGCATTGACCAATTATCACTGTTTAAATTCGTCTAGCTCTTGCATCCAAAAGCCACAAAGGCGATGTCAGTATAAGAGTTAGAAGAAAATAGGGGCGCCTGGGTGGCTCAGTCGGTTAAGTGTCCGACTTCAGCTCAGGTCACGATCTGCGGTCCGTGAGTTCGAGTCCCGCGTCGGGCTCGGGGCTGATGGCTCAGAGCCTGGAGCCTGCTTCCAATTCTGTGTCTCCCTCTCTCTCTGCCCCTCCCCCATTCATGCTCTGTCTCTCTCTCTCTCTCTCTCTCTCTCTCTCAAATGAATAAACATTACAAAAAAATTTAAAAAAAGAGAAGAAAATATGAAAAAGATTTCGATGTTGACATTAACGGTGCCCTTTGGCAAAAAGCCCATTAAGTGGCATAGTTATCAGGGACAGTTCTTTAGTCCTTATGTGTGCTCTTGGTGAAGGGAGGGATTAGAGACTTGGGGAAGCAGATCCCGTTTTGCTTTATTTAATTGTTCAGTTTTTTTGGGGGGTGGGGAGCGCAAGCGGTAGGAAAACAAGTATTTTGCTTCAACACTGACTCTTGACCAGGGAGTTGACAAAGTTTGAGGAAGAAGAGCCTCTTTCTACCCATGTTTTTAGGAAAATTACTCGTATGGTCATTTAGCATACTTTCTGGTAAAGTATGGCCCTTTAGCAATTGTGTAGTGGCCTGAATAATAACCTGTCTTTTTTGCACGTTTCCATGGAAGGAAGAAGCTATAGTGACCCGTAGCCCCTGGGACCAGTGTCTGTCCCTAATGTTGGATGCCTGTCCAACTTAAAGAGCAATCATATGATTTAGTGTAGGACGAGAGAAAACAGACTAACTTCTTAATACTTTATAGGTTTGGGGCAAGTTTATATAACCGGGGGTGGGTAGTGATTATTAATGAGATTCTTTGCTTTAAACATAAGATTAGGTGGCCTTTGCTCCCTGAGATTTAATTTCCTTCCATCAAATTTAGCAGCACCTTGCTTTCTGTGGAATCCATCCAGCCACCAAATATTACTGAATTCTCTTCAACGTCAGGATCTGGTGTTGCCTACAGAATGGTTTCTTCCTTCATGGACTTTATGTCCAGTTTTAAATAGAAACAGGTAAAAACATGAATGATATGGGTGTGAAGAAAGAGGGAGGGGGGTGGAAGGAATCAAGGAATGATATGCAATCCCATGGGTTCAAAACACTCACAGATAGGGGCGCCTGGGTGGCTCAGTCGGTTAAGCATCCGACTTCGGCTCAGGTCATGATCTCACGGTCCGTGGGTTCGAGCCCCACGTCGGGCTCTGTGCTGACAGCTCAGAGCCTGGACCCTGTTTCAGATTCTGTGTCTCCCTCTTTCTCTGACCCTCCCCTGTTCATGTTCTCTCTCTCTCTGCCTCAAAAATAAATAAATGTTAAAAAAAATTAAAAAAAAAACACTCACAGATATTTCTCTAAAGAATCCCTTCACCTCTGTTCAGGGTTACCTACCATGGGCCAGGGCAGATCAGGGTTCTGAAGTCCGCTGACACGAATATCCACATCCGAGCTCCTTCCTCCCCAAACTAATAAGAAGTTGGGTCTAAGCCCACGGTGTTTCAACTCAACTCTCTTCCGTTTTCCCCAGCCATCACTACTGTTGTAAAACCTACTCACCCTCACCACTTGTTTCTAGCTCTCATCCCCCCCCACTGATGATCATTACCCAGAAGTAACAACGGATCAATATGTTGTTCAACCCAAAAGCGAGACCGCCAAAGTACATTGGTCATGGAAGTGGAAACTGGTAGTGACTTTTCAAAGATATCTGCGTGAGTAGTCCCAACATGCAGTCTCCCCCACATAGTTTGGTTCATCCAAGGAAGTCCCTCAATAGAACATCCTTTAGACATTGTCTTTATAAAACACTCTTACCCATTTAACCATATGACGAACTTGTTGCTCAGGAAGTGATTGCATTCCCTTTCATCCCTGCAGAAATAAATCATTAGTTATTCAAGTGTTCAGTGGCTTCAAATGAAGACAACATTTGTAACCAAAGATACCGGGAATATGATAGAGAACAAGAGAGACTTGTTTCTTCTCTAAGGGAGCCTATATTTTGATGAGAAAGATAGACATGGTAGAAAAACTTCTTTAATTACTAATTACAGTGCTGTTAGGAAAAAGCACCGAGATTTGTAGAAAATTACAAATGACAATCTGAGATTCTGGGAACCCAGTATTTTTCATCCAACTCATAAATATTGCCTCTCCCGGCTTTAAACTTACTGCTTCTGGAATCAGAAGGGACTTAGCGTTGTTCATCTTTTTAAGGTCTTTGACTTTTCTTGAAAAAGAAAAAGATTATTAGTTTCTCCCCTTCAGAAAATTGGGGAGAAATTTTTAACACGTTTTGGAAGTAGGAGGACACAGGAGAAGTTTGTGCTACTTAAAGCTCTTTTCTCAGGAAAGCCCTCAAGTCGGCCTCGTATTCTGATGAGTCAAGGTTGTTCTTTCTGTGGCCACAAAAGGGCCTGCTGCCCAATGAATTCTGGTCCAGGATAATCCTCAATTCTAATTAAGGTGCTTTGCAAGCCCACTTATCTGACAGAAGCACGCAGCAAACAACAAGTGATGAGGCACCAGCAGGAGGAAATGAAAGCTTTGTCTTGAAATCCAGGCTTTTACTTCCTCCCTGTTTTAAACTCCAGTTGCCTTGAGCACAAAAGAGGCAGTGACGATCGTGTCCGTGGCTCCAGCAGATGTCATGGTAGCAACTGCTTTCCAGTCTATTCAGCTAAACTCAAGAGGGAAACCACTCCAAGGAGGGACCCATTCAGCCGTTATATTGACAGGACCGCATTGACTCCCATGAACAGCATTTGCATTTTTGTTTTTTGTGGTTTTTTTTTGCAGTCACCCAGCAGTTGACTGACACTTGTTCAGTTTGACAATAAACAGACAAGCAACCACATTTGAAAAGTCACAATTTGCAAATATTCTCACTTTACTGCATGACCTTTTTCTCTCCCTGCCAGAATAGCAGTCTCTGAGGAGAGAGGGCTTGGGAAGTGTGTGTAATTTCCTTTTTAAAGAATTATATAAAAGTGTGATGACAGGGCATTAGGGTAAATGACTTAAAAGCATAGGGTTTCAGGGGTGACTGGGTGGATCAGTCGGTTAAGTGTCTGACTTCGGCTCAGGTCACGATCTCAGGGTTTGTGAGTTCGAGCCCCACGTTGGGCTCCGTGCTGACAGCTCAGAGCCTGGAGCCTGCTTCCGATTCTGTGTCTCCTTCTCTCTATGCCCCTCCCCTGCTCGTGCTCTGTCTTTCTCTGTCTCTCAAAGATAAATAAATGTAATAAAAAGATTTTTTTTTAAAGCACAGGGTTTCAGGATGAAAAGAATTGTGGGGATTTTATGTGCCTACCCTAACTTTTCTTTCTTTCTTTCTTTCTTTCTTTCTTTCTTTCTTTCTTTCTTTCTTTTTTTTTTTATTTTTATTTATTTTTGGGAAACAGAGAGAAACAGAGCACGAGCAGGGGAGACCCAGAATACGAAGTAGGTTCCAGGCTCTGAGCTGTCAGCACAGAACCCACCGCGGGGCTGGAACTCACAAACCATGAGGTCATGATCTGAGTCGAAGTCGGACGCTTAACCGACTGAGCCACCCAGGCGTCCCCCGGAAGCAGTGAATTTAAAGAGCAAAATGGGCAAAAACACAGTACTGAATTGTTAAGTAGATGTTGGACACACATTCAATAATCACACTGGTTTGACAAGCAAGGAAATGCAATAAACATCAAATATAAAGTGGTTGAGAAATTTTAAGGACAAGGGGAAAAAAAAATCAGTAAGATGAATCTCAAGCGTAATATGAGTCTATTAAAAATCCAAACCACAAAGAGCACATGCTGTAACCACTTGGGGAAAGGGTGACTGGAAAGAAGTCGGGGGTGCTGGTCAAGGTCTATTTCTTGATCTGAGCTCTGGTTACATGTCTATGTTCACGCTGCAAAAAACCAGAAAACTGTTCACTTATGAATTGGGCCCATTCCTATATCACAATTAAAACTTTAGGGGCACCTAGGTGGCTCAGTCGGGTAAGGGTCTGACTTCGGCTTGGGTCATGATCTCGCGGTTTGTGGGTTCAAGCCCCGCGTCAGGCTCTGGGCTGACAGCTCGGAGCCTGGAGCCTGCTTCCGATTCTGTGTCTCCCTCTCTCTCTGCTCCAACCCCACTCATGCTCTGTCTCTCTCTGTCTCTCAAAAATAAATAAACATTAAACAAATTCACATATTTTGACCGTAGAAGACGAGCCTTCCGTCAGTTTCAAAAGCAATGAAGCTGCGTTCGAATTTGTATTTTTTACACTGTACGGATATGGGAAGTCGTATCTTGCGAGAACCTTGGAAAATCAATTAATGGCTTGAATTCAGGGCGTCTCCGGATCCTATCATATGCCACTTAGCTCACTTGCTGGTTTTTGTCTGTAAAAGGGAGATAATAAGACATTTACCGTCTTGGAAACTACAGGCCATGTGGGAGGGCTGTTGAGGTCCTTTCGGTTAAAATGGGTGATGGTGTCGTGAGGGATAAATGTGTCCAGTGTGGAGCAAACAGAACCCCTCCCTCTCCCTGTAGAAACACTGCCTCATCGGTTCTATAAATCACCTGTATAATCCATCCTTCCAAAGTCATTCTTCTTGTGTCAGAAGCACCATCCAATCTTTGGTCTAATTATTCAAAGGTTTTTAGTTTGGAGTTCTCTTTTGCATTTTTGTCAAAGCCACATATCCAAAAGTGAGGACACAGTGGTGGTTTTGAAACACGGCTGCAAAATACCTTGACATTTCCTCTCATGGAGAAAATGTCTCTTGTGCCAACCATGAATGACGGGCTATGGCCCTTAGGCCCACAGCGTGGGAGTTCTGAGGGGTAGTCATGGCTTTGTTGGGATGCTTGGGCTTAACGTCTTGAGCTGCCATGTACAGGGTCTACCCTGAGACTGCCATGTTGGGAGAAAGCCGGACCATGTGGAGATGCCACGGGGAGGTGTTGCAGTCTTTGAGTCCTTCAAGCCCAAACGACAGGCGTGCAAGTGAAGAAGCCTTCAGATGATTCCAGCCCTTAACCATGAATCACCCTTCTCCACCCCAGCCTTTAAGTGATCCCAGCTAAGGCCCCAGACATGGGGGACAAGTCTTCACCACCGTGCCCTCACTGCACTCCTAGGTCACAGAATCCTGGAGCATAATAAAATGGTTATTTTAAGCCAGTAGGTGTTGGGGGTAGTTATGTTGCAACAGAAGGGGAACCTAAGGAATTCTCAAAGTTTAGTGAAGTTTAACTGCTATCATTCTGCTAGAGAGACTGGACTCTGTATGTACAGGGATGAGTGAGGCCACTTGAGATGTGACATGGAGAGGTGTTGTGGGGCTGATATCAGAGAGATGTCGGTCCCAAATGCTACACGTGGCCATTGACTGAGCGACAGTCGTATCATTCATCGGGAGAGGTGAATGCTCTACACAGCAATGCGTATGAAAGCAATATCTTTCTGAACTATATAACTCATCAAAGGAGTAGTTGCTATTTTTTTATGTTTATTTGGGTGGGGGGCAGAGAGAGAGGGGTTGGAGGATACAAAGCAGGCTCTGCATTGACAGGAGAGATCCCGACGTGGGGCTCGAACTCAGGGTCTGTGAGGTCATGACCCGAGCTGAAGTCTGACGCTTGACGGACTGAGCCACCCAGGTGCCCCAGTAGTATCTGTTCTTAAGAGTGATGTCTTCTCAAAGACAGATATCGTATGTTTTCACTCATATGTGGAATTTGAGAAACTTAACAGAAGACCATGGGGGAAGGGAAGGGGAAAAAATAGTTATAAACAGAGAGGGAGGGAGGCAAACCATAAGAGACTCTTCAATACAGAGAACAAACTGAGGGTTGATGGGAGGGGTGGGGGAGAGGGGAAAATGGGTGATGGGCATGGAGGAGGGCACTTGTTGGGATGAGCACTGGGTATTGTATGCAAGCGACGAATCATGGGAATCTACCCCCCAAACAAGGAGCACACTGTAAACACTGCATGTTAGCCAATTTGACAATAAAGTATATTAAAAAAAGAAGAGTTATGTCTTCTCCTTGGTGAAGATGATTTCATACTGATCCTATTGACAGTCTCTTTGTCTTCTAGCCCAGGTGATATTGTGACAGACCACAGGTATATCCAAGAACGATGGGACCATTGAGAAGCGCCACCTTATTGGCCTTTGAAAGGTAAAGCATGACTCATGGTCAGTTCTGAGCTGTGACCAGAGATGGGCTGGGGAAAGAGCACAAGTTCTACTTAGAGCAAGGCCCAGGCTGAGGGTCAGAACAGTGCAATGTGCACTCACGGCTGAGGCACCTCTCACCTACTGCATTTTTTTCCTGCAGAGGAAAATGGTATTTGAAGAGGGCTGAATAGAGCTGGTTTTTCATGACTGTTAGATACTATATCTTCTCTCACCAACATTTAAAAACTGGGAGCTTAGGAGCACCCGGGTGGCTTAGTCAGCTATGCGTCCGACTTCGGCTCGGGTCGTGATCTCACGGTTCGTGAGTTCGAGCCCCACGTCTGGCCCTGTGCTGTCAGCACAGAGCCTGCCTCAGATACTCTGTCCCCTTCTCTCTCTGCCCCTACCCCATTCATACCCCCACCTCTGAAAAATCAGTAAAAATTAAAAAAATAAATAAATCAAAACTGGGACCTATGAGGTATCCAAGCTATAGGGGAGAATTCCCCCACACTGAAAACTAAAGACATCCCTGACCTCTTTTGACCACAGAAGACTGCAGGATGAAGGATTAACAATTATCTGGGCATCATCACCTCCTTTCATTCTACTGTAAAATGGGTATAATATTCCTCAGCAAGAAAACTTATAATTAATAAAAGTATTTGGAGTTCATGGGGCAAGGAAAAGAGTTCATGGCCCATTCATATGGAATTTGCGGAGGAATCGCTCAATACCGTAGAAGCTTTGGCCTGGGTGGGGTGTTAACCTCAATAAGGTATAAGGGAACTAATTCTGAATATCAGATTAAATTTGCTCTTGTGCTGTTTTCCTTTTTTTCTCCAAACAGTATTGTGCTCCATGCATCCTGTTGAAGTCCCCTCCCTGGCTGGATGCTGGATTCCATCCCCCACCCTGTATCTCTTAACAAGCTCCTTGGTGCAGCTGGAATTAATGCTTCCTGTCGTTTTAAATAATGTGACATTGAAATACAATTTTTTAATGTGCTGGCATTTAACATGCCACAATATTTCAGTTATTTTACATTCATTTGGGTGCTTTAGTGTTATTACAGCTGTTATGAAATTCTGACAAAGAGGTGCATTTCTTTCTTCTCTTCCACCATAATTGCTTTTTGCCGCATCTCTGAACCGTAACCATGGCGATCTGCAACATTCATCAGAGGACCCCTTGTTATTCCCTCGTGTGAATGAAAACAAAGTGGTATAAATACTCAGAGAAGTTTGAAAAAGGAAGCTTTTCTCTTTCTTTCTTCTTTCTTTCTTTCTTTCTTTCTTTCTTTCTTTCTTTCTTTCTTTCTCTTATTTTTCTCTTTTTTCTGTTTCTTTTCTTTTTTCTTTACTTCTTTCTTTCTTTTCCTTCTTCTTCCTCCTCCTCCCTCTCCTCTTCCCCCCTCCCCCTCCTCCTTCCCCTCCTTCCCCTCCTTCTCCTTCTTCTTCTTCTTCTTCTTCTTCTTCTTCTTCTTCTTCTTCTTCTTCTTCAGTTTCCAAATGTGGAGGGTCTGTTGAGGGGAAATTAAGCTGCATGCTTAGATATTACTTCATTTATCTATTTACCTTTAATGAGCCATTTTCTATATATAGCGCCTTTCTGCAGAAACCACAGAAAGAAAATGAGAACCTTCGGGAAGAAGGAACTGCTGTCATTAAGAATGAAAAAGGAAATGAAAGGTTCAGTCTTCCCTAAATTTGACTCATTACAAATAAGACCTTGTTTGAGCTGCTTAATGGGGGAACATCATTACCATATTGTTGGAACCATTTTGTTGATGTTTTGACTTGTTCTTCCTTTTTATGGGGGGTGTGGTTGAAATCACCATGTTCTGGTTGTGCTTTAAATGGCCATCTTTATGCCAGTTTGGAAAAGGTTGGGAGGTCGACCCTGTCTCATTTATCTGTACTCTTCTTATCTTTTTCGTCCTGTTCAGGTTGATCAGGTATGAGAAAGATTCAGGTAAGACGGGTATAGAACTTCCAGTGGGTAGCCTCCGTGAAATCGCACTACAGGCACCCTGGAGGGGCCCCACTCCGTTGGTATGCCAGTACAAGTAACACCTGAGACTCAGCTTTGCCTGACATGTGAGTTAATTCCCAGTGGTGCTGCTGTTTCAGTGATTTGAAAATCAGGAGGCGGGGACCCTTCTTACTTTGATTTTCCTAGAACTAACTTCAAAGAATTTACCTCACATATTTTTTTTCATCGTTTCCCCGGCACTTCCTTTTGGGTACCTAAAATATTATAAGATTTGTCCTTTCTATCAAGCAGAAGATGGACAAGAAGGAGTCCAGACTTCGGTGCTATCTAAAGGTAACAGGCTTACTTCTGCCAAATCTTCAATATTCTACTATACAATTTTCCCAGTGTGTCTGTTGTGATCAACTCTTGAGTTCTTATGGGCAAAATACAGCAAATAGCAGTAATAAATTTTCAAGGCACAATCATTCCAGAAGCAACTGACTATGAATGAGAAGTATCCATGGAATGGCTTGTACCAAAACTTCAACATCTGTGGAAGAGAATCGTCTTTATGGAAATTCCATGTAATTCTGGGATTGCCTGCTTCAAAGCTACTTGGGTTTGATCTGTGGTCTCATTAGGTTCACCTCTCCCCTAAAACATTCAGCCATCCCAACAAACTAATTCTGCTGGCCCGTGGTTTTAATGTGTTAGTAGAAACTTTTAGTGATTGTGATTGCCGTGAGAATGTGATTTCTGATGCCCAAGTTCATGGAGTTTAAATAGTCCAGATTTCCAGCTGCTGTGCCCTGAAAACCATTGCTCCATTTGCACCTAGGCCGCATTGCCCATGAACTACATGATCGAGCCAATGATTGAGCGTACATAAAGTAAATATTCTATAAACAACTCATCTTTTATACCACCGGGTCCAGAGTATCTAAGTTTTTCACCCAAGTATGTCATTATCTTCAACAACAATTCCATAGGTTGGCTTGGGAAATCATTGTTATCCTTAGTTTGCAGATAAGGGGCACTAGAGATCTCAAGTAATATGACTTAAGACTTCAGGTACCTTATTCCAAGTTTTCTACACCCGACTCCTCTTCTAGATGAGCAACATTTCATTTACTCATCCATGTATGTATCCAAAAAATATCTGGTGAGTATCCACTAGGTCAGATACTCTATTAACTGATGGGAGCAAATCACCATTGATATCTGTTAATGAGGAATATCTGTTGTTGTTAATGATCTTAAGATTAATGATCTGTGAGCCCAGCGACAGATGCCCGGGTGATTCTGCAAGACAGTATTTTGAGATGCCAAACATGATCTGAGTGTTTGTCAGATCGCCCAAGCCTATCTCTTGCTTCTCTGCATTCTATTCTAAGAGAGCTCAGATGGAGGAGTCTCCATTCAATGTCGAGTCCTAAATAGACAAGCCACCTACGTGCTATAAAAATAGAAGGAAATTCATATGAGGAACCAAAGGGCTTTAAACATTCCAGGAGGAGAATTATCTGAGGAAATGGAAAAAAACAAAACTGGCACATAATGAAAACATGGAAGTCAACTGGAAAAACGCAGGCAAAGTATGAAACGTAACAATAAAGCCAACACACATATTAGAAGTAACGCCATGTAGGATAGCTGCTTTTGAGAATGGAAACCACATTTGAACTGGAATAGGCAAAATTAAGAAAAAAAAAGAAATGAAAGCAAACATAATTGGCCCACGGATTCAAGGAATGTTTGAGGAGCAGGTTGACTCAGGAATGCCTGTAACTAGACCACAGACAGTGCCAGGAAACTTCCTCCATCCACATTGCTGTCAGCGGGCATGTTAGATTTATACTCTCTCACTGTGGGCTTTCTTTCTTCGTGTCCATTGACGGCTCCAGAATCTCCATGGTAAAAATTTGCACCAACAAATAGGGGGTGATTAGGTTTCTCAGTTTCAGTTAGAAAAGTTCCAAGGAAGCCTTCTGAATGACCCACTTCTTGACTGATTAATTGTAGATGGCGAAGGGCAGGGTCAGTGGCAGGAAGGTCCCTAGCGAAAGGGTAACACTTGTTGGGCAAAACCCTGAAGATGTTCACTATAGACAAAGGATCGGAAAAAATGTCACATCCTGACAGCATGCCATCATCAAAATAATTCCTGCTTGAATAGAAGTGTAAAAGAAAATACGTTAACAATTCAACAAGAAAGAAAAGGTGATTTTTAAAAATAAGTCTCTTAAAAAAGTTTTTTTTTTTAATGTTTTATTTACTTTTAAGACAGAGAGAGACAGAGCATGAGTGGGGATGGGGCAGAGAGAGAGGGAGACACAGAATATGAAGCAGGCTCTAGGCGCTGAGCTGTGAGCACAGAGCCCAACACGGGGCTCGAACTCACAAATCGCGAGATCATGACCTGAAGTCAGATGCTCAGCCGACTGAGCCACCCAGGTGTCCCTAAAAATACGTCTCTTTAGATGGAGGTGATCTGAAACGAAGAATAAGAGAAGTATCACATTGATTGTATAGGTTTCTGTGTTCTCCTTAAAAAATATAATAAAAAGCCAAAAGGCAAACATAAAAGAGAAAAATATGTTGCAAAAATTATTATGTAGAATTGATACCCACGATAATGTGTGAATTGATTTTTTTCAATTAGTGAAAAATATCTTAGAAAACGCTAAGATATTAGGGAAAAATTATGGACAAGGAACATAGACCATACACAGAAAATATACATATGTATATTTTAAGAATGTTATCAATGTGTCAACATCATTAATAATCCAAGAAATGCAAAGTAGAACAATTAAATATCATTTTTGTTCATCAAAATTGCGAAAAGTGAAAACACTCAGTGCTGGTGAACTTCTGGTGAGCTAAGCACACCCAAACAAAGCGTAAGACGAAATTAACGTAACTTTTATGGGGCAGCGCAGTCAAAATGATCCTTCTGTAACTCAGATGTGCTAATTCTTATTTCCACCGCTCCCCACATGGCTGCCTTCAACAGCTTAAAACCACTCCATGGAATGAAAAGAGATTCTTCTCAGGGTCTAGTTGCTGTGAGCCCCACCTACCTCTCCAGCCTTATCATTTACTTCTAGACCTTGGGTTTTAGTTACCTTGTTTTTATAGTTCCTCAGATATACCAGACTGTCCCTTGTCAATTGGCTTTGCATACGCTGTTCCCTCTGCCTGGAACAGTCTTTCTCACTTTGCTCCATTTTTTTTTTTCCCAACCTGTTTCACTTCAACTGTTCCTTCGCATCTCAGCTCAATAATGATTTTCTCATTTCCTAACCTTCCTAGCAAGGTCAATTGCTACATCATAAACTTTTCTATTTCAATGCGCCTTTACTCTTAACGATACCTCTTAACTATAAATGCGTGTTTATGTCCCTGAGTCATTGATTAACGTCCACCTCCTTCACTACTCTTTAGTGAGGATCTTTAAGGTATAAGATCCATATATGCACCCACTTCTCCCCCCACTCCCACCCACTGGCTCTGGCAGCCACCTATCTGTACTCTATTTTTATGAGGTCCCTTTTTTTTTCTCTTTAGATTCCACATATATGTGAGACATTATGGTATTTGTCTTTCTCTGACTTATTTCACCAAACGTAATGCCCTTAAGGTTTATCCATGTTGTTGCAAGTGGCAGGATGTGCTGCTGAGGGGACATGTAATGCACAGTCTGATGGCCCTAATGAATAACCATTCACACTACGCACGAAATGTGTATTAGAGCGTCGCGAAGAGCGTAGGTCTTAGAAGTTGTCATCACGAGAAAAAAGTTGTAACCGTATGAGGAAATAGATGTTAACTAAACTTATTGTAGTAATCATGGCGCCATGGGCACACGTATCAAATCACTTTGTTGGGCATCAGAAGCTGAAACGATGTTATATGTCAATGAAAGCTCTGTAAAACTGGGAGAAAAGATTGACGTCAGCAGACAATATGGCTGCTTCGCAAATTGCTGTGTTCCCAGGAACTAGCACACATCCTGGCACATAGTAGGTACTCGACACGTATTTAGTGAGAATGAAAGATTAAATTGTGCTACATTTTTAGATAAGGAAAAATGATGCATCGTTAAAACTGAAGACTTTTTTAAAAACGCGAAAGTGTTCTAACACACATACACAAAATATTCTAATACAAATGCAATAACATTCTAGTACAAAAACACAAACCCGTATACAGAGCGTGATCACATGTGTATATAGATAGCCATGTATGCAAAAAAAATGCTTAAAATTAATTGCCTCTGGATTTCTAGATAGTAAGCTTTGTTTCCTTATTTCTCATTGTCTTGTAATTTGAAAAGTGTTCATGATGCGTCTATCAGAGTTTTATTTTCAGAAAAAAAATTTTAAGTTTTTATGTTTGTTTATTTTGAGAGTGATAGAGAGCAAGCAGGGGAGGGGGAGGGAGAGAGGGAGAGAGAATCCCAAGCAAGCTCCTTGCTGTCGGCGCAGAGCCCCATGCAGGTCTCGAACTCACGAACCTTCAGTATGCACCTTCATTTAACGATTAGAGCATCTTGCATTGAAATGCCCTGATTGTCCTGGGCCTCCCGGATGGGAGTATTGGCCCACGCTGCTCATACCCTTGGGGTTTTGAATCATGTAAATAAGGTACATCGACTGTCTCTCAAAAACTTTAGGTGCCCTTTTAGAATGGCCATCTTTGAAAACCAAGTGAAAACTCTAAACAATAAACAATGTATGTGTGTATATATATATTATATATATATTATGTATATATAATATACATATATACATATATAATGTATATGTAATGTATGTAATGTAATGTATGTAATGTAATATATATACATATATAATGTATATACACACTATATATATACATTATTTATTGCATATATATACATTATTTATTGTATGTATATATGTATATATGTATATATTATTTATTGTATGTGTATATATATGTGTGTATATATATATATATATATATATATGCAAGGGTGTCTGGCTGGCTCAGTTGGCTAAGTGTCTGACTTTTCATTTCAGCTCAGGTCATGATCTCACAGTTTGTGAGTTCGAGCCCTGTGTCGGGCTCTGTGCTGACTGCATGAAGGCTGCTTGAGATTCTCTCTCTCTCTCTCTCTCTCTCTCTCTCTCTCTTTCTGCCCCTTCCGTGCTTGTACTCTCTCTTTCTCTCTCAAAGTAAATAGATTTTAGGGAACAGAAGCCCTCACCTCAAAACAATTTACCTTGTTCTTATTTTACATCCTAAGGAAAGGTAGTTAATTCTCTTCTTCGCTATTTTAAATCCTGGTCCCAGCTTGCTTCCTCAGTGAAACTAACCCTGTAGACAAAGAATGACAAACGCATTCAACTGAAGTTGCAAGTTCTGATCTGCTATCAGTGGCTGCAAAGTGTTGTTCTGAGAATACGAAGGTCACATCTGGGCTCAGGGGAAAAGTACATTTTGGCCAAGAATGGAAGGCGCTATGAATTTCCCACACTTGCCCTTGTTCTTTCTACAAACAGCTTCCCTTTGAATGGCACTGACAATGCCACGTTTGACAGTCCCCGGACTCATGGCTCCGGATCTGTCTAAATTTACCGACTCCTTATCCTTAGAGGCAACAGAGGTGGCATCCGAAACTTCTGCCATTTTTTAAAAAAAGTTTATTGATTTATTTTGAGAGCGAGAGAGAGACAGAACATGTTGGGGGGAGAGGGGCACCGTGAGAGGGGGTGGGGAGAGAGAATCCCAAACAGGCTCTATGCTGTCAGCATAGAGCCCAACGTGGGGCTCGATGTCATGAACCCTGAGATCGTGACCTGCGCTGAAATCAAGAGTCAGATGCTTTCCGGACTGAGCCACTCAGGCACCTCGACTTCTGCCATTTTAAGGAACACAATCTCATTTTGCAGCCCAGACAACTTCGAAACCGTACAGGACATCTAGTGTTTTATTTTAATTTAACTTCCCATCTCTGGCTGCTGGCAACACAGAGCAGATGAAGGGCACAGAGTGAGGCATAAACCATCAAAAACTGCCCTGGCTGTTCCCTTCCCAGTGCACTGGGAGACACCATGTGGTGTCAGGCATTCATTTGCAGGTATAGAGTCTGTAAAATTGTATTGGAAAATTAAAAAAAATTTTAATTAGGAGGCAGCATCTGTGAACCTTTTGCTGGAAGCCGCTGTTTTTTTTTTCTTCTGATAAATGATCCCAGCTCTGTGGCCCCTTATCCCCTTCCCACCATGGCAGAGATTGTAAAACCAGCCATCCCTTTTGTCGCTATGCTGGGTAACAGTCCGATGGAGATTTCTCTGCTGAATATTTAACAAGCTATTGATGCCTCCCAGAAAACTTTGAAAAATATTTAATTTAAAGGCAATTCTTTCTTCACAGATTCTCTGCACTGCCCTGTTTTCCTCTCAACCCCTTATTTCCAGAAACTGTGTGAATCGAAGCCAAATATGGAGTGTATCAACTCCTTTATCCCTCCCTGGTAAAATCTTCTGTTGTTTGAGACAATATGATCCACTCCAGCAGCCAGCTGGGGGAGCCACGGGTAAAGACATTTTTATTTCAGCAGCGCCTGGCTGGCTCAGTCGCTTAATCGTCCGACTTTGGCTCAGGTCAAGATCTCACAGTTCGGGGGTTCAACCCCACATTCGGCTCTGTGCTGAGAGCGTGGAACCTGCTTTGGATTCTCTGTCTGCCTCTCCCTCTGCCCCTCCCCTGCTCTCTCTCTCTCTCTCTCTCCCCCTCCCTCTCTCTCAAAAATAAACATTTAAAAAGCGAATAAAAATAAAGACTTTTTTATTTCAAGTAGGAGCTATTTAATCAGGTGTGAAAAAAAATCCTTTCTACCAACCATGGTGTCGCGTTCTCTTTCTCTGAACTGAGCAGGTGTTGAGAAGGGCAGCTGTGAGACAGTACTACAGACCACAGTACAAACAGGCCAGAAGTATCTGTGGATGCTGAGGGTCTGAGCCATGAGGGTTCACGGCCAGGTTAGTTGAAGACCGAGGGCTACTAAGTGCAGGTGGGCTGTGAGGGTCTCAGACCCAGCTGTGTGTTGAAGGAGAAAGAAACAGGTGGAGAGTGAGCTATAAAGACCATCTGGGTCTGAATCCCTGAAACGAACACAGAGGAAAAAGAAGAGGTGGCCGCGGAGATTCTCGTTTCCAGGGCCAGGGATCGGGTATGATAAACCAGCAGAGATGACATGGACTAGAAGTAGCCTAAGGGGCAAAGATGAGAGAATATAGGTTGGAGAGGCTGGGTGGCAGGGCTCTGCGAACCTTACCGAGTAGGTGTTATGGGTTGAACTGTATCCCTGCAAAAGGTGTGAAGTCGCTCCTAACACTCAGTACCTGTTCTGGAAATAGAGTCTGCAGATGATCAGGTTAAGATGAGGTCGGCAGGATGGGCCCTAATCCAATATGACTGTGTCCTTATAAAAATAGGAAATTTGGACATTGAGGCAAACACAGGGAAAATACCACATCAAGACAGAGACAGAGATTGGGGTGCTGCGTCAGCCAAGGACTTCCAGAATTACCAGCAAACCATCAAAAGCTCGGAGAGAAGCATGAAGATACTCCCTTAGAGCCCTCAGAAGGAACCAATATGGACCCCTGATATCGGTCTTCTAGCTCTCAGAATTGTGGGACTGTAAATTTCTGTTGTTTGAGCCAGCCAATTACAGTAGCTAACAGCCAATGACAGTACAGTAGGTTTCACAACCGCAAAGCAGATATGGCTAGTCTCCCAATATCCAGTCTCCGTTCTTTTTTTAGTGCAAGAATCTTGATTTCTTACTGGTTCCATTGCCAACACCTATATTTCCCATTCTTCTTTGCAGCTGGCTGTGCAAGTGAAACGTAGGGTGATGAGATGTGGGAGACTTGAGCACAGCTTTTTTGTTTTGTTTTAAGGTTTATTTTATTTTGAAAGAGAGAGAGAGAGAGAGAGAGAGAGAGAGAGATGGAGAAAGAGACAGAGAGAGAGAGAGAGAGAGAGAGAAACAGGGTAGGGACAGAGACAGAGGGAGACAATCCCAAGCAGGCTTTGTGCTGCCAGCACAAAGCCCAATGTAGGGTTCAAACCCATGAACCAAGAGATCATGACCTGAACCTAAACCAAGAGTCAACTATTCAACCAACTGAGCCACCCAGGTACCCCAGCAAGGATTCTTAAAAGAAAGGGAGCAACAAGTGTTTTTTCTCTTCCTTCCTTCCTCCTTCCCTTCCCTCCCTCCCTCCCTCTCCCCCTCCCTCCCTTTCCTCCCTTCCTTCCTTCCTTCCTTCCTTCCTTCCTTCCTTCCTTCCTTCCTCCCTTTCCTTCTTTCCTTCCTCCCTCCCTTTCCTTCCTTCCTCCCTTCCTTCCTTCATCTCTCCCTTTCCTTCCTTCCTCTCTCCCTTTCCTTCCTTCCTCCCTCCCTTTCCTTCCTTCCTCCCTCCCTTTCCTTCCTTCCTCCCTTCCTCCCTCCTTCCATTCCTCCCTTCCTTCCTCACTCCCTTTTCCCCTCCTTCCCTCCCTCCTTCTATTCCACTCTTCCTTCTATCCTGTCCATTCTTTCTGTTCTTCAAATATCAGTTTTACTCAGGTATAATTGACAGTTTCTTTCCTTTTTCTTGTTTCATAGTCTACTCTGCTTTCTAACCTTGGAATGCAATTCAGATATGAGGGCTGGAGCTGGAAAACTAGTGCCGGAATGGTAAGCAGACAGGTGGAAGGAGCTGGGTTCTCCACTGCTATGGACCAACTCTGCATTGCCTTCCTCCATTCTTCTTTTCTTTCCTCCTCCATTCTTCTTTGATATTAAAGAGAAATGAAGCTCTATCTAATTTAAGAAGGGTTGTTTGGGCTTTGCTGTGTTAACAAGATAAGCCTGTCCCTTACCAGTATGTAGTTGTATGCATGACTCAGGGAAGGGATATGGTTCACCCATGACCATATGACGTTAATGCTTGACAGATTCTCAAATGAGTCTTTGTTCCCTTCCCTACTCCAGCCTTTATCAAAGTGTGGTCCGTGTACCCCCGTTTATATCACGGGGAGTGCTGGTTAAAAATGCCAAGCTGTGTGTGTGTGTGTGTGTGTGCGCGCGCGCTCAGCCCTTCTGAATTTCAGCCTCTGGAATAGGACCCTGGCAAGTTACAAAAGTGTAACTAAGTCGATTCTTGCTCACCCTGAAGATTGAGAACCTCCCCCTGTTCGAGCCGCCTCATACTCAGGAGTCTGGGAGGCAGAGATGGGGACCTGTAGACACCGTTCCACACTTTGTGGTTTTATAGTCCACTGACCCGGGGACCCTGTTGGAGTGAACTCTGCAGACGTGAGCGAACAGGAAGCACAGCCATCTGCCACATTTGCCCTAGTAGAGGATGGCGTGTTGGAGACTCCCACGTGTCCCTGGGTGTGTGGGCTGGAGCAGAGAAAAATCCTGGTTATAGCAATCCCTGGGCATTCTTCCACACGCCCCACTGAGAGGTGAATGTGGCTCATCCCTGTTACTTATTGCCGCTTCCACACGATTGTCCTCCTGCCTTTCCCCTCGAACTTCTGATTCTTTGAGTCTCCGTCTGCTTTTCTATCCTTCCCTTTCTTCCTCCCCATGTCAACCATTTGCCATTGTCTTCACTCCCCTTTAATCCCCGAAAACCTGGGCGACTGGTATACAGTCTCCCTCTGCGTCTCAACTCAAACTCCTGGCCTCTCGTTGCTGAGCTTCTCTTTCCCAGTGACCTCAACCTTTCCACCACCGTCACCCACTACCCTCCTCCGGCTCTGAAGCTTCCTAGCAGAGGCGGCGCCATGTCGAAAATCACCAATCAAAGCAGCGAATTCTCCCGAGGTGACCCTTTTACTGTCCTGGCTCCTCTGCTCGAGTAGCTCCCTTGCAATATGGCATCAAAGCATGAGTTGCAATCTCGGTCTCTCTCCATTCTCTCCATCAATTAGCCTCTCTTCCTTTCGGTTTGCGTACCTCCAGTTAAGAGTGCCTTCTCCATTGAGGCTTGGATTCTTTTGCAAGCATGCATACCTCCCTTGCTTCTTTGTCCATTCTGTCTGAACAAAATCTCAATCCAGAGCAGACCCAATCACTTTCATTCTCCAGCTCATATCTAGCCCCAAAATTAAGCCCTCCGGGGGGGGGGGGAGGAATCACACAATTAGACAGATTAGAATCATTATGAATTCATAATCTTTTAATCACCTGCCTCAGCTGGGCTCTCATTAAAGCCTAGCACACCATCTATTTCTCTCGTCAGCTTGTCCCTCACTGTCCTATCAAAGGAGGATCCATCTGCCTGTGGACTGGTTCCCAGAGCGTGCACTGCCTTCTTATTTCTTTTGCACACAATATCTTAATCCTCTTTCTCACTTCTGCCTCCTTCCCATCAGCATATAAGCTTGTTTGGGCCTCTCTAGTCTTTCAAAAACAAAAGCAGGCGTGAAAGCCATAACCCTCCCATGGACCCTACATCGCCGCGGCTACTACGATTTCACTTTACTCATTTTCACAGCCACACTTCTCAAGAGCGTTTCAGACACGCTCCCTTCACATCAACACCTCCCGATCACTTGGCACTCTGTTAAAGTCTGCTTCCAGCCCTGCCACTTGTACCCAAACTGTTCCCACTAAACCCCTTAGTGCTCTTCCCGTCCTTGGATCCAATCAGAGAAAACGGGAATGGTCCTCATTTTATATAGGTGTGGGTTTCTGCGACTGTTTTCCCGTCTCGTTCCAGGGTCCAAGCTGATAGACTCTGCCCTGGGACATACCATTCTTGTTACAGAGGGACCAAAAAAAAAGCAAGAGTCAGTTGAACAAAGGCTTCTGTGTTATCCATCAGGATAGGGCAAAGGTTAAGTCTGCTTACTTCACAGTAGCCAAATCAAGTCACACGCGTGGCCAGGTCCAACGTCAATGGAGGGAGTGGGTCTGCACCCCTCTCAAGGGTGGGGACAGGTAGCATAGCAACAGGCAAGAATGTATGAGGACGCTGCTACGGTCCGCCACAATTATTTGAACCATTTGGTTCTTCCTTGTTCTCTCTTTCCATCAGTTGTGTCAGTCTTACTCACCTCTGTATCTTCTTGAACCTCATGTCAAGGCATTCACAGTAATTTGCCAATTTCCACCCACTTGACTATCTGCCATTTCCATCTTGTGTTGTCACTCTCTTTATGCTTTTGCTTTTGCTTTCTTTCCTCCTCCTCCTCCTTTCCCCCCCTCCTCCTCCTCCTTCTTCTTCTTCTCCTTCTTCCTCTTCTTCTCCTTCCCTATTGTTCCTGTCATTGTTGAATAAAGGGGAAGAGAAGAAAAATTGTCGATTGAGTCCACGAGATGGGTATAATGTGGGGCCCTCATTGCTGTAGGTTTTCATCCCTTTATTATTGACTTTATAGCATATACATTGGAGTGGCTATTAAAATAACCTCCACCTTCTCTGTCTCTGGGTCTCTCCCACTGTGAATGTCTTCACTGCAGTGCACAAACAGGTGTTTGGTTCTACAAACACATTTGGAGCCATGAGATTTGTGCTCCATCAGTCGTCTTCCTTGGTAACTCCAAATATTATGGTGTATTCTCCCTCATACTCTCCTTCATTCTTCACAGCACAGGAGGTGTTTCTCACTCTGGAAACATCCAATTCTTCTCTCTTTGTGCACACTTGTGACAATATTATGACCTTATCTTATTCCACTTAACACTATTTACCAAGAATGCCTTAATGACTGGTATATGGAAACTACGAATAAATAACGTGACTTGATTTTCCCAAAGACAACTGGGGTTACATACATGTCAAAGAAAACCTAATAGATCGGGATTTATTTCTCCATTAGCTTTTTAGGTTTGCTTATCTTTCAGAGTAATTTAAATTGAAATGGAAGACAAATCCTTATTTGATTGTGAGGCAATTCAGTGCTATTTATATTGTGTGAGATGGTGTGGGATCTAAGTGCACTGTTGTTAAAAGGCTATTTAATGTCACATAGAGGACCTATTAATTTTTTCAATAAATTGCTGGAATGTCCAGCCAATTGCATACATTTAACAGGGAGAGTCCGTTCTTCTACAAGTCTGTCTCTGTACTTTGTGGTAATGGTGCTATAGTTTATGTGCTGTTAGACATACTAAGGCACTGCCTTTGTCATCAAAAATCTGGAGATAAATCTCAAAGTAACGGTGTGATTCTGTTAGAAGAAGGTCAAAAGAATGGTAGTCCTTTGTAGCACAACTCAGAGTCAACAAGCAGAGAAGGGTAGGGATTTAAAAAAAAATATTTCTTGATAGTTTGCTTTGTGTTAATAATGAAACATATGATTGTTAATGTTGAGTTTAACATGATGTTGGTAAGCAAGCCTACTAATTTAGGCTTGAAATAAAACTTGGTCAGGGACATTACTTTTTTACTTGATCTGAAAGACCGGAGCTCATAAAGTTGCTTTCATTTTCTTGTGTACAATTGTTTCATAATGTTAATTAATTAATACTCATTTCTGGTATATGTGCATTGCCTGTTGAGAACAGAGAGAATTGGGAGGACAGGGACAAGATTATCATAAATTTCAAATATAATTGTATGTTTACACGTGACTACTTTTATTTTTCATGTAAATTTTTGACAAACAACATAAGATAGAACACAGGGTCCATAAATCAAAGGTCTTCTCTGTTTTATTTGCCGTTATTTCCCTAGAACCTAGCCTGATGCGTAATACATAGTACAGTCGATAAATATTTGCAAATAAATTAAAGGATAAAAATATGATAAAGAAACACAAATGGCACTTAGGGTTTTCAACTGGTGGTGTAAAGATGCAATCTTTTTTTTTTTTTTTTTTTACTTTCTAAATGTCATACCCTCACCAGAAGAATGTTGCTACAAAACAGCTGAAAATTTTGACAAAATATATTGCTATGGAAATAAGAACAAAAGTAGTAATAATAAACTTGTGGTTAATAACAAGTAACAATGAAGTTGTGGTTTATAATTTTTTAAAAAATCACGTTAAGAAAGGTTATAAATATTCAGGGAAGATAGAGCAAGGCAACCCGAAGAGATAAAACATTGAGCAAGCAGGGACGCCTGGGTGGCTCAGTCAGTTCTGCGTCTGACTTCAGCTCATTCATGATCTCATGGTTCATGGGTTTGAGCCCTGCATGTGGCTCTGTGCTGACATCTTGGAGCCTGGAGCCTGCTCCGGAATCTGTCTCCCTCTCTCTCTGCCTCTCTGCCATTCACACTCTGTCTCTCAAAAATGAATAAACGTTAAAAAGAAAATTGAAGAAAAAAACATTGAGCTGGCAAACCTTGGGCATGGCATGAAGAAAGAAAAATAAAATCATCACCAAAACAAGGGCCACACTTCCAAGAGCATGAAGTAAAATGGTCTTGTTGCAAATACAGTGAGAAAGATGGGGAGAGATTAAAATACACAAGCAAAATAAAAAAGAAATGAACAAAGAGTTAAAAGGACTAGAAAAAGCAAAGAATAAAAGAATATCTGGCCCACATATTATCAGTGTGTCCAAAAAAGAAAGCTGAATTAAAGGAACAAATAAAATCATCTAAATCAATAACTTATATTTTTAAATTTGTTTTTTAAAGATTTTCATTTTAAGTAATCTCTATATCCAATATGGGACTCACACTTATAACCCCAAGATCAAAAGTTTCATGCTCTACTGACTGAACCAACCAGGTGCCTCTAAATAAATAATTTTTAAAATTTTCACAAGGAAAATAACACTTGAATCTGTAGATCTATAGTGCCAAAGGGAGAAAAAATTCACACAGAACAATCCACCAATAAGACTTAGACAAATAAAGTTATTGAACTTTAAAGATAAAGAATATTGTTTTGGAAATCCAGGTAAAAACATCCAATCCACCCCTAAAAAGGACAAAACGTCAAAACTGGCCTAAGGGTTCTTTTCTCTCTCCATCTTTCCTCTCATCCCTCATCCTGCATGTATATAAGAGACTATACCATGAATTATATACGTGTGTGTATATACATATTAAATATTTATACATATTTATGGTACAAGAGATTGGAGTAGTGTTTATAATATTCCTAAGGGTAAAAAAAAAAAGTGACCTCAGAATTTTATACCCGGCCAAACTACTATTACCATATAAATATAACACACACTTTCAAACATACAAGAATTTAGGAAATAGAGTTAACATGAGCCCATCTTTTAAAAATAAATCTAGGGTTTCATGTAGATAAAAATAAACATAATTTCCAGGAAAAATTATACAAGAAAATAATGAAAGAGAGCTAGCTATACTAGACATCACACTTATTACAAAGAATAAAAATAATGAGAACAGTGTGCAGAAGAGAAAGTCCAACTATAGCTCAAATCCATGTAGGATTTTATATATGATGAAAGATATACCAGTGAGCAAAATCTGAATTACTGAATGATGGGTAGATACTGATCTGGATTAAAAGGAAGAAGCTGGGTTTCTATCTTACACTTTATACCAAAATAAATGTTAGATTCATAAGAGTTTTAAAAGTTAATGCTAAAACCATAAAATACTATAAATGGTATAGGAGAATTTATATTTATGATGGTATAGCAGGGAAGGTTTTTCTAAGAATGATAAGATCTCAAAATTCAGAGCAAACAGATAAATTTAAATAGATAAAAGTTGAAAATTGCTACAGGACAAAAAAATAAAAGACCAGAAAGTAAAAATACAAACCTCAATTTGGAAAATAAATATTTGCAACTATATAATAGGCCCAAAAATTTTTCTTTTTTTTTTTTTTTTAAAAGTGTTTATTTATTTATTTTTGAGAGGGAGAGAGGGAGAGGGAAAGAGGGGCAGAGGGAGAGAGAATCCAAATCAGGCTCCATGCTGTCAGCATAGAGCCCAATATGGAGCTAGAATTCATAAACTGTGAGATCATGACCTGAGCCTATATCAAGAGTCAGACACTTAACCGACTGAGCCATCCAAGTGCACCCCATGCTAACATTCCTTAGCATGTTAAGAGCTCCTGGTAATCAACAGGAAAGACTTAGTGAAAGACTAAGGAGCTAAGAATCAAAAGCAAGCGTTAGGCACCTTAACAGAAAGTAAAATGCACAGAGCTATTAAATCTATAAAGAGTGGTTCAAATAGTAATTTTTACCATAAGGTAAATGTAAATTAAAACTACAGCCAGACTTTTATTATATATAATATTGTCAATAAAAATTTAGAAGTCGAAGATTCAAAAAATTTTTGAAGTAAAATATGCACTCTCATACTCTGCTATTGGAAATAAAAATCAGGGTACCTCCAAGAGAGAAATGGAGTAAAATCTGTTAAATTTTAAACGTATACATACTCACTTGACCTGGGAAATTTTGCTCCTAAGAATTTATACTACTGACAAAATATACAAAAAGTTATATCTGTATAAAGATATTTATGGAAGCAATTGTTTGGTAGTAAAGTTTGTAAAAGCCCAAAATGTCCATAAATAAATTATGACACATTCATACAATTGAATACTAGACAAGACAAGAAAAAGGCAGTTCTATATAAAGTGGTGGATGGAAGGAGCTTCAAGAGATACCATTAAATGAGAAAAAAAAAGAGGAGCTAGAAAATGTGTAACACATACTGTCATTTTTTTTTCTTTTTAAGGAACATCCACATATGGCTGTATATCCAGAGACACCTGCAAAATTTACATAAGAAACAAGTAATAGCCTCTGGTGAGAAGAATAAGGGAACCAGGAAAGGGTGAGAGAACATCTTATACATCTTTGATTCTGTCTTGTTCTAAAAGAATTCAGAAGCACATCTAGGTGCATTTGGATTCTTTTCGAACTCATCAACAATGGTTTGGATCATGACTCTTTTATTAGTAAGTTCAAGTAAAAACATTTAACTCTTACTCTGGTGTCAAACTCGCGAGGTTTGCACATAGCTTTACAACCTTTGGTTAGGATTCTACTACTTCTCTGGCACTTGAGTGGGGTTCAGACTTCCATTCCCTGGATCTCCACAAGAGCTGTAGGCTTCCTTAATTTCCCAGACAAGCAAATTTTTCTTTGGCTGCCCCTTCTCCCATTTGATTTGGAGCCTTCTCACTCTCAAGACTGGGAAGTTAAGAATGTAACATTTAGGGGCACCTGGGTGGCTCAGTTGGTTAAGCATCTGACTCTTGATTTCGGCTCAGGTCATGATTTCATGGTTTGTGGGTTTGAGCGAGCCTGGTTGGGATTCCCTCTCTCTTCTCTCTGCTCATCCCCCTGCTCTCTCTCTCTCTCTCTCTCTCTCTCAAAATAAATAAATACCCCTTAAAAAAAGAATGTGCCATTCAAATATGTTTGTTCTACATTTGTTAGTAGGAAACTTTGGTTATCTTTTTTTCCCCTGCAAAGTGCATTTCTTAGCCCCCTGAAACACTCTGAAAACTCCTTCCTATATCATTAAGAAAAAAACCAAAAAACAAAAAACAGAACATTTGACTGTAGAAGTTCAGTTTAATCATTAAGCCTTTCATTAGTGCTGTTGTGCCTTCCTGATAGTGGAGCCTGATTCGTGGAAGTTGTTGCTAGGATATTTTGAATTAACAAGGAAAGTTTTAGGAAGCCCCCCCCCGTAAATTGTTACTTGGTCATTTGTAGATTAATGATGTTCTCCTTTTACAAACAAGCCGACTTATTTTGGTATTGTGAGTTCCTCTCCCAGGTTGGAGGGCGGCAGGGGCAAGGGCATGACTCTTTCTATACTTGGAACCTTCTCTGCTCTGCTAGCCCCCTTAGCAGGGTGGCACCCCTGTCCCTACCACCTTCAGAGAACTTGAGCGCATTTTCTCAGAAGCATTTTCAGAGACAACTTTGTCCTTGAAGTCTTGACCTGAGGAGGCTGGCTGCTGGACTGTGAAATTTATGGTTTAGCCTTTCAAGTTAGTCAGGTTCTGTAAATAAAGTTTTTTGTTGTTTTATTTTATTTTATTTTATTATTTTTTTGGAAACGGTCACATTTATGTATTGTCCGTGGCTGCTTTCATCCGACAATGGCACACCAAGTGGTTGCAATAGAAGCCATATGGCTTTCCAATCTTAAAATACTTACTAACTGGCCTTTTATAGATAAAGTTTCTTGACCTCTGCTCTAGATCAAAGTCTATAATTGTGTAGCTTCAGTGTAGGTGGAGACACCTATTTTTCTGAATACCAGCCACATCCTCAGCCCCATTCTGAGGGCGACTCTCTTACAGCCTGGTTCTTCACATTCTCTGCTGAGATACATAACCCGCAGGAAGAAAGGAATCCCTTGGGGCAGGGAAGGGAAAGGTACAGAGCTTACAGGCTGGTCTCTGGAGGGTGGGTGTTATCCGGTTTCCATCACCCCCCATCTGAATGATCTTGCCCAAA
Organism: Neofelis nebulosa; assembly: GCF_028018385.1. NCBI lineage: Eukaryota > Metazoa > Chordata > Mammalia > Carnivora > Felidae > Neofelis > Neofelis nebulosa. Next base: position 13,688,179 of record NC_080788.1, read on the forward strand.
TGATATACCCTCTTTTCAAAAGAAAGGAATAAGCGTGTACTTCATAAAGTCGGGAAGTTATGGCACTTGGCTCATGGGCACGTGGTAATGATCATTTAACGGTATTTATTATTTTTGTACCTCAGACCCCAACAGTCATGTTATTTTCTGTATGGCCACACCATCCTGACCAGCCTCTTTGGATCAAAGAAAAGCCTGTAATCCAAGAGCGAGTACGTCCAATCTATGGGCCGCAAGGAATCCATGATGTGACCAGGAGCAAAGTGTTTGTCTGTCCATGGTGGCTTACGCTTGGGGAGAATTCATAGGTCCCGGTTTATCCTGGACAGTTCTGACGTATGCACGTTGTCTTCTCAGGACCATGAATAGCTTACCTTTTTATTCTTAGAGTGTGTCCGTGTAGACAAGAAACAGTGCGGTCTCGGTGTCCCTACCGAACGGTGACTGTCTAAAGCAGATAGCTTCGGGAATGAGTTAATCTTGGGAGAAGCGAGGAAGCCAGAGGCATGTCAACAAGCAAGGACTCCAAAAGGCCACCAAAGGCTCCACGGGCAAACAGGCTCTGTGAGGTGTGCCTTGATAGAACAGTCAGGAGAGATTCTGCCATGATATCTAAATCGAACTTCTGAGATGAAACTTGTACTACACGTGTGGCTGGGTTTGACACACAACGACAGAATGAAGCGTGTCAAATCTAAGTAGAGAGATAGGGCGATGGCAAGGCTGCGGCTCTGTCTGAGGTCAGAGTTTCCTGGAGTTAACGAGGACCTGAGGGGACCTAGACCAAGGAGGGGCTTATCGGAGTGACTCACAGGGACGGTGGCTGTTTGTATCAGGGCTGTTGGGACTCTTGGGATGGAGCTCTCCCTCCTTAGTGAACTTCCATCTTTTCTGGAAGTGTCAATCCTAAGATACTTTTGACTATAACTGAAACAACGTGTTAACAGCTTTTTGGGCGGGGAGCAAGAGAGGATGTATAGAAACTAGTGGCTTAAAGAAAAAGGCAAACACAGAGGCAAAACCCGTAAAATGTACTCATTTACAAGAAAAATACCAATTTCAGAAACGTTAAACTATGAAAATAGGTTTGTCTCAGATTTAAAGAAATACGGTCTTTGGACTGAGGTAATATGGCTCTGAAACCCAGGCAGGCTGTCTGTAAGAAGGCTGCAGGGTGTGGCCTCAGGCTTGTGCCCAGGGTGGGGTGACAGGAGGGGGTGGGCCCATTTGTAAGTGCTGGCTCTCAGGACCCTGCTGGGGTCCCAGTCATGCGGATACAGCACTAGAGGGTCCATTAGGGGAGGCCCGGCAAGGGTGACTCAGATGGTGGTGACCCAGGACAGCTGCCACATTCAGCATGACCCTTGGGTCAAGGTGGAGGCTCAGGAGGCGGATCCTATCTTTTAAGGATGCGGTGATCATGGGAAGGATGAGAAACTTTCTGTCCCGCTTTCTTGTGAACTTGGACAAAGGAAGGTCTGGATTGACATTGACCTTTCTGGGTGAATTAGATTGTGAGATCACATAAAGCTGCAGGCAGCCGTGGAAAGACTTCAGCCTGCGATGAGCTGGGGACAACCTCTGGCAAAGGGTTAGTACAATGAACCTTCTAGATTGTTCTACGTAGTTTAATGAAAAGCTTCCTTTGGGACCAGAAAAGAAGGTGACCTGCCACTCAGGAGTTACTTTTCTACAAAGTCAAAATGGAAGACAGAAGAGGAGGAGGAGGAGGAGGAAGAGGAGAGGAAGGAAGAGGAAAAGGAAGAGGGGGAAGGGAGGGGAGGAAAAGGGGAGGGGAGGAGAGGGAAGAAGAGGAGGAGGGGAAGACGGGGAGGGAGGGAAGGAGGGAGGGAGGGAGGGAGGGAGGAAAGGAGGAAAAAGAGGACGCTGAATTATATAAAAAATGCAATACTACAACAATACAATAAATTTAATTTGATGCATATTGTATCAGTGCGGGTTACATCAGAGAAACAAAACCAGTGTGGCGTACACATATATAAAGATATTTATTGCAAAGAATTGGCTTATATTATCATCAGGACTGGCTAGACTAGTCTGACATCCAAAGGGCAGACAGGTAGGACAGGCTGGAATCTACCCAGCAAGGGCTGACTATAGTCCACTGTCTGACTTTCTTCTTCCAGATCCTTGGGTCAGGCCCACCCACATTATCCAGGATAAACTCCTTTATTATATCTATCTATCTATATATATATATATATATATATATATATATATATCACATCTACAAAATACCTTCACAGCAACATCTAGCTTCACATTTGATTGAATAACTAGGAGTGTAGCCTAGTCAAGCTGACCCATGAAACGGACCATCACCATGTATCTAGTGATTTCTGTAATTGTATCTGTCATACTTAAGGATTAGAAGTAAGTGCTTCTCAGGTGTGAACTGATCTGTTGTTCTCATACAAAGTCAAACTAAACTTTTATAATTTTAATACATTGTGTTGACAGGAGAATAGCAGGGTTAGGCATTTTTCTAGGCTAGGGGTATTCAGAATCCACAGTGGTTCTTCATTGTCTCCCAATGTGTCCAACCCCATTCCAACATACCATTCCCAATCATTTCCTTACTTCTTCATCCCATGGTTCTTCATTTCAGCTGCTCATTTTACCATTGTTTCTTGAGAGTGCCACATTCCTCCATGGCATATCTGGTGATGTTCTTGTGTCAGCCTAGAATGGAGGGTAAACATCCAAGTAAGTGAGAGAGAGAGAGAGAGAGAGAGAGAGCGCAGAGACAGATAAACAAAGGCACAGACATGTTGGATGTCATGGCCAAAGTTTCAAGAATTCAAGAGCACAGGAATAGTGTAGTCCTCAGGTGAGCACAATCATGCCGACTTTCCTGGTCATTTATCCTGAATCAGGACACTGGCTGCTAGTGATCTGTATGGCAAGCTATTGTCCCAAATGCACAGAACTCCTGCCTGACACCCTAGTGCTCTGCCCAGTCCCCAGGAAGGGATCGCATTAGGGCTCCTGGTTGCAGAAGGGGTACAAGACCCCTAACCTGTGTGGTTAAGTAAAGAATGGGAAGCAAATGGAAGCTCTTATAAAAATTCCTCTTTTGAAGAAGGTACTGGGGAGTTCTGTCATCCTTACCACAAAGTCTGTGGTCTGAAGCTAGAAAGTTCTAAACAGTTCTCTGTCCCCAAGCTTCTTCTTTTGGGTTTAGGGGAAGTTTTTGCTTTTTTGGTTTTTTTTTGTTTTTTGTTTTTGTTTTTGTTTTTGTTTTTTATGGTACGAGAAACCTTCCTCCTCTTTTCTGTAAGATGTAAAATAGAGCTGAATATTTTTTTACTCTTGTAACTAGAGTTGGGACAACATTAGTTAAGATGTTTGAAATAGCATTAACTGGGATTCAGAATTAAGCAATCTTAATTAGAGGTTAACTCTTTAAATGATTACATGACTTTAAATACCAGTTTTATTGGATGTCTGAGTTCAAGAGAAGGGTCCACGAGTGGGAGCCACTGAGTCTGTGAATCAGGGCCAAAGATAAATTATTTTCACTGGAAATCAAGTTGAGTCCCACAAAACTGACTCTTACGCCTGAAGCCATTTGAAATTTTCCTGGGGCAGCATTTCTGATAGGTGGAGGCCATCCTTAGCTTAGAGAAAACCTCATAGACGAGAAAATAAAGAGAACACGTTCCAGCTCTGGTCATTGGGACACCTTTTCTGAAGGATCCCAATGTGACTTAGCTTGGACAAGTTCAAATTTTTGTTCCTAATCCATTAAGGAGATTTCTGTGTGCTTGTAATGGATCGATCCTCAAGTAGATGAAAAATATGGTGTACAAGACGACAAAGTCAAAAATGAGAACCTTCTTTTCTAGTTATCTCTTCATCCCTGGTGAATGGTACAGTGCTTGACTATTTTACTGAGGAAATTGTTAAGAATAATGGTTGAGCACAAGGCTACAGAAGTTCAAATCCCAGCCCAGCCACCTGTTGGCTGCATGACTGGCTCTCCCTGACTCAACATTGTCCTCCATAGAAAGGATCTGGTAGTGATATTTTATCTTATGTTTCTAAAATAAATTCAATCATAATCCAAGCTCCCACACACCTAGATGTGAGATATCCTAATGTATGCCAGCCTTGGATTGTCTCCTCTTTCTAGGGTGACGCAAGAAAAATGCAGGGGTGAGGGCTGGGGTAACCATGTCTGCTTAACAAGGTAAGCACCTCTTGACTAATGGCTTGGCTCAGGTGCTCATTGTCCAAGTCCATTGTCTGACCTCCAAGCCAATATTATAGTTTATTCCCCCATCCATTTCAGGTCACCCCATCAGAAGTATTTATACTTTTCCACTTCCAGAGTCTGACGTATTTATACTTGTCCAGCCTCTGGAGCTGGATTTGAGCTCTCCAAGTTAGAAGAAATGAGGGGAACTAACTGAAGAAAATGTTTTTCATGACATATTTAAAAAGATTTCAAGCAAGGGTGATGTCTTGAACATGGTTGAATTGTTTAGGGGAGGGTTTGATGGCAGAAACCAAGCCAGTCTTGAGACATCCTAGTTGGTGCCCAGTCGGAGAGAAGCCATTCTTCCATATCTGCTCAGAATGCCGTGATGTTTGGCAACCAAAGGCTGGAAGCTTCCAGAGCATCTGGCTGCCAGTATAGAGTTCCCATGATGAGCGGTAATAATCAGGCTGAGGCCTCGTGGACAGCAGGTGTGGACAGGTGGGAGAGGAGCGGAGAGCAAGCCCAGTGTGGTATGGAGACTGTCGAACACAAAGTAGTTTAAGGAGCCCTCAGAAATAACCGGAGGGCACTTGGAGGTATATTAATTTCTAGCAGTCAGGCCTGTCGGGGCTTCAATGCCATAATGAGGTCATTAAAAGTAAATGGGATAGAATTTTATATTGAACCAAATGCTTACTCAAAAGGGGCTGTTGGAATAAAAATATTTTCAGATATCAAAATGGAGACATAAAAGTTCATTCTACGCACAGGCAGGCAACATTTGGGTAGTATATCCATCTTCATATTTATAAATAAGGCCATGTTTCAGGCTGATGGAATGGTACCCAGTCTCAAGACCTGGTGTCAGTTACTCCCTGGTCCAGAGCTGGGTCCTACAATACCTGAAGTAAGATTTCTAAAGGAGGCAGGTGGATATTGGCTTGGAGACCATAACTGAGCATACAATGGACAGGCCTGGACAGCAGAAGCTTGGTCTGGCTGTCCTGGGAGTCTCAAGCTGGGCAAAAAGGTCAAGATTTTCTGGAGAACTTGACATGCAGTCCTGTGCTATCTGATTCAAGTGAAAGAAAAATCCTGATGGTGTGAGTGTGGCCATAGTGGCTAGGGCAGCCATGGAGAGAATTTGGGAGATGCGTGCACTCCAACAGACAGCAGGCAGTGTGGACCCCATGAAAGTGGGAACGTTACCTGAGGGCAGGTGCGCAAATGGGAATCTCATCGGTAAGGGGCTGGAGGTGAACCTCCAAATGTCCAGGCAGAAGGCATTCTATAACAGAATGGTGGTAAGGGACCACAGCTAATGCTGGGGAGAGAGATGTCTGAAAGTTCCAGAAAAAAAGTCATTACCAACTGTCTCAATGAAAGGAAGAAACCAAAGCTGTAATGGTGGTGATCCCATAAAACCTTTCTTGTCCCTTGCGTCTTGTCCCCTGTTGCTCACCACTCAGTGCCCCCTGTGAATAAGAAGAATAACAAAACAAAAATTCCCCAAACTCAAACAACAACAGAACAACTGTTGAAATTAGAAACCTTATTGAGCAAGGCAGACAGGGGAGGAGTTAGCATAGTTACAGAGAGAAGCCGACCACACACCACCTTCTTGACTGCCAGTTGGTTGGTGGAGTGGGGAAAATAACATTTTTTTTTTTAATTGCACCATACAAGTCCTTTACTTAGTGTTAGTCACAGCCACCCACAGACACATCCCTTATGTTCATTGGCTTCAGCCCCTGCATCACTTTCCTTGTCTCTATCTTACCCAGTTTCCCAAAATAACAATGGCATTCTCCCTTGTTCCTCTGCCTAACCCTGCCACATATATCTGTACTCCCATAGTCCTCCTGGCCCTTGGGCACAATCCTAAACCCCACCATGCTTGGCTGGGGCCCTGAGATGCCACCTAGCAGTCAGTAGCCCTTTCCCTAGGAAATTAGGTGATGCCCAACATAGCCCAGCTCCTGGCTGAGGTCCAGCCAAGGTGAAACTTCCGTCCTCCTCATTCCCTCACTCCTACTCTATACGTTCCTCTTTCTTCTTAGCCCTGTGTTACTGCCAGACTTTCACATGCCCTAGTCTGAGCCTCTCCATAGTGACCCTTGAAAATACAGATGGCTTTTGGTTATTCTGGTTTGGGATTTTTTTCCCCTTTCCCTTTTTCCCTGCCTTGGCTCCCCCCTCCCTTGAAACTCCTGGCCTGTGATGATAGACAGCAACTCTTTAACATGCATCATGTACTTCTGGTGTCATGACGGAAGTCCCTTTCATAGCTCCGTCTATTACATTACCATCCATCCCATTTCAACTTAAAGGGAATATCCTAGGAAGAAGTAAGAGTTTCGTTGACAGAATACATGCTGGGTGGAGTTGGATCGAAAGCTATGATGGGAGAGAAAGACAAAGCTCATACTTTAAAATTCCAATTTAAAAGTATATGGATTTAAAATAATAAAAAGGGGGGGCCATCATTATTGTGAGTTCCAGTTGAGCTGCAAAGGTGTGGGTGGTCAGATCTTTCAATATTCTTGTCTCTTCAGTCACCATGACAGCTAAATTGTTGGTAAGTGTGATGAGAACATGCTTTATAGTCAAGAAGGTGAATTTCTCAAGAAATAGACTAATATTGAGGTTAAATTAATTGATTGAAAATTTGGAATAAATGCTTTCTTAATTTCCTCATGATTAACCCAGACCTCTGGGAATAAAGACACTTTTTTTTTTAATGTTTTTATTTCTATCCTCCCTAAATCATCTATTTGGTAGTAGAGATGCTTTTGTTCCTCATAATTACTTTTTTTTTCACTTAAAAGAAATGTTGAGTTTGTTTTTGGTTCCTTCCTTAATTTATTTCTTTATAAGTATTCAAATTGTGGACACTGGTTTAAAGAGCTTTCTACTAGGTTAACAAATGAGATTGCCAATATATGATTCATGGATTGTATAAAAAAAGTAATTTCATGTGGTTCCACTGAATCTATAGGTCTTGAGGTTGGTTACTGGCCAAAAGGTGAGCTTAAATCTCCTTTTGTAGGCAACATCATATAATCTTTGATTCCTAAAGATACCCTCTATGGCTTACTACATTAGTAATAATTTGAACTCAATAAAGTGTATACATTTCAAGCAGTGGGAAAAGAAGGGAATTAGAGCATGACTTGTATTGTGGAAAATATTCAAAACAACCAGTTGAACATCTTGTCTTAAAACTGTACTGAACTGAGTACATACTGGTAAGACCATTCATGTTGAAAGTGGTGATAGAGGGGATGAGAAAACCAACTCATTCAAAAGGAGTCTGTTCGGTGGTTAGTAATAAATCTACCCAATATGGCTGTGAAATCTGTCGGGATGAACATGGGGAACTCTCTATTGTTGAGAGAACTCCTTAGTGAGAGAGAACATTGAGAGAAAAGGGACACATTTGATGAAATAGCTAGAGATTCTCATTACTTCCATATTATTATCACCAGGGGAAATTGGAAAAAAAAAAAACGTTAACTGGGAGTTTCCCATTGTCCTACTTTTTGGAAATAATCGTGTGTACTGAAACATCGTTCTTGGTATTAACACACAGCCTTATGGCTAGAAATGGTGGGTTTCAAAGAAGCAAGTAGTCTGGAAGGACTAACAATGGCTAACAATGGCCAACAGTGGCTAACAATGGCCACCTCCTCCAGGCTCTTGGAGGAGACCTATTTGCCAGTCCTCTGGGAGCAGAGAGGAAATGGATCCAGAGTTATAACTGAGGCTCATTTCACTGGGAACAGCAAATAGGTAAATGGGGCGCAGATAACCAAGCACCTTTGGATTGCAGAAGCCAGCATTACATCCTGGAGTTAAAGTAGAGATGATCAGACAATTAATTAGAAAATAGAGTGGTTAAGCCTATCAGTCAGGGTTCCATCATTGGAGTAGAACCACCAAGTTGGTGGGTAAATAGATACAGACTCATAGCCATAGATATGTTATAGTGATCCCACCTTACAATGCCCCGTAGGGCTGTAGTCCTCCTGTCCACTGCTGGAGCTTGGAGACCGTGTGGCAGGCAGGAAAAGAAGATGGATAGGTGTATGAAGGTGGGTACGGGCACAAGCAGAAACCCACAACCATGAGCTGCAACCCACAAGGATGGACTAAAGTCTGATTCAGTTCTCGTTGCCTCTATGCTTGTGGTGGGTGTTGATGTGGGTGTCTTCATCATGGAACAAAACATGCACGTGGCCCAGAGTCAAAGAACCTCCGAGAGGGTTTTCTCCAGGAGAAAAGCGACCATGGTGCAGGGCTGTCTTGTGCTCAATAAAGAGAGTCAGCAGTCAGCAACAACATGTGTGGGCTACAAAATGGCAGCTGTTTCACTTCTGCTCTCCACCTCTTACCCGAGAGACTCCCCTGTGGCCCACTCAAGAAGGAACCACACAAGTAATGAAATTTTGGGCAATATAGTGCGGCCTGGGCAAATTGACACATTACGAAGCCATTACAAAAGACTTAAAGAATTTGCGGGGAGCTGATCTCCAAGTATTTCCAACATTTTATCTGCTGGTAGGCATTCCCCCATCAACAGAGTGCTGGCCGCTGGAGACAGTAGTGGGAAAGAGAAAGAACAAAGGGTCAGGGACTGGCTAACTCTGCTTTATCCACCAAAACGTGATGTCTTACACTGCTTTGAGTCACAAGCCATGAAGGAAGTCAGTAAGACCAAGAATAGCAAAATAGGCAGGGCATCAAATTGGTTGCTAAGAGACAAATGTGCAAAGGTGGGCTCCTTATTCAAGAAACAGGATTCAGAAAGATTTTTGCTGTTAGACATCAGAACAGACTCCAGGAATCAAGCAAAGGTAGTAAAGGCAGTCTGTTTGCAGAACAAGTCCAAGCCTGGTAGACAGGGACCTGGGGTTGCTCCTCTTCTAAAGCCATTTCCTAGTTTTTGTAACTGAGCAAAATCAAAGTGGCTCCTCCCCAGAAGCCGACTTGTCCCCCTCGCCCTTCTGAGGCACGGTAATGCAGGGAAATGGAAACTTGGGATCCTCCTGGTGACCTAGGTGTAACCGATTGCCTGACGTAGGACATCATCCACAGGTCCTGGGAGTAAGCCTTTGTATAGTCTCTCCAACAGTACTGTCTTACGTACCAATAATAATGGGATACTGTCTCCTTTTCCCCAAACTGGGATATTATTTTGTAGTCATCCCGGTCACTGGACTCAAGGCCTCCCCATTTGGACCAAGAATAATGCATGTTACCCGTGGAGCCCAGACTTTGAGCAAGATGAAACACCTACACGTGCCCTTGTGAGGTCTTTCTTTGCAGAGGCAGTGAGTGGGTTGTAGTTGTGTATTTTATATCAGGCAAGAAAATTATTTTCAATAAATATAAAGTAAAATAGCAGGAACATGGATGCTGAGTGGCCATAATTGAACATGAGTGGGTATGTACTGTTCTTGTCTGCTCAATATTCCTTCTTCTTTAAAAAAGTGGACTCTTCTTCCAATCTTTGATTTAATGGGAACTTCAATCATAGCCTTGGTGACTTCCAGATCAAAGCCATGACATGGAATGTAATGTTTTCTCCCTTCCTTCCTCCTTTCCTTTTTTCCTTCCTTCCTTCCTTCCTTCCTTCCTTCCTTCCTTCCTTCCTTCCTTCCTTCCTCCTTCCCTCCCTTCCTCCCTCCCTCCCTTCCATCCTTCCTTCCTCCCTCCCTCCCTTCTTTCCACCCTTCCTTCCTTCCTTCCTTCCTTCCTTCCTTCCTCCCTCCCTTCCTTCCTCCCTCCCTCCCTTCCATACTTCCTTCCTCCCTCCCTTCCATCCTTCCTTCCTTCCTCCCTCCCTCTCTCCCTTCCATTCTTCCTTCCTTCCTCCCTCCCTCTCTCCCTCCTTTCTTCCATTCTTCCTTTCTCCCTCCCTCCCTCCCTTCCTTCCTCCCTTCCTTCCTTCTTTCCTTCCTTCCTTCCTCCTCCTTTCCTTCCTCCCTCCCTTCCTTTCTCCCTCCCTTCTTTCCTTCTTTCCTTCCTTCCTTCCTTCCCTCCTCCTTTCCTTCCTCCCTCCCTTCCTTCCCCCCTGCCTTCCTTCCTCCCTCTCTTCCTTCCTTCCTTCCATTATTTATCATCTCCCTCCCTCCCTCCCTCCCTCCCTCTCTACTTTTCTTCATCTACCTATAGATATCTAGAGATGGATATAGATAAAAGTGCATGTATGTGTTTATATATATGTAAACAATGCTCACTTTCTGATAAGTGTGCTACTGAGTGTGCGTGCAGGACTCTTCCCTTTCAATCCGGCTCTGGCCACGAAGCAGAAACCATCTTCAGAACCATAGTCAGAAAGAACAAGATCCCAGGACAAGGAGAAGCAGAGCTGAGAGTCGAAGCTGCCCTGATGATAGATCTTGAGACTGTGGATAGAGCTATGTCCAAACTTGCACTTCCAAGTTACTTGAGGCAACATATTCCCTTGAGCCACCTTGAGTCTGGTATCTGATACTTTATCCATAAATGTCTCTCTGCCCCAGTTTTTGTTTGCGTCCCGTGTAATCCCCCCAATAAAGCAGTGCGTGGCATTCTCTTCTCTTCTTTTTGAGTTAACAGACACACTGAGAGTGTAAATACAAAATCCGAGGTCACATAGTGTGTTAGTGGCTGAGTTGGGACTTGGGCTCGGGCCCGGAGGATTCTGCAGCGCAAACTCATTCCTTGCGTCCCTCGAATTTTTTGATGCTCCGATAAATAAGACATCGCCTTGACTCCGAGGCCCAGACAGCCAGTGGCACCAATGAAGAGGCAGCCACGTTCAGACATGATGCAGACAGAAGATCGTTTGGACATGCCACTAATTTTTTAAAAGAGACAAAAAAAAAAAAAAGTAAATGTATCCAGAATTATGTTGAATAAGCATAGTTATATATGCATTAGGTGTGACTCTTTACATTTTACGGAGCACTAAGACATACACTGTTTTCTTAATAAGTCGCTTTAGTAATTTTGGGAAGCTAGCATTGTAATTATCATGATCGTGCAGAGGCTGTTTAAAAGCTCAGAGAGGTACTATTTCTTGCCTCCTGCTTCAACGCCAGGAAGTGAAAAAAGCAAGATGTGAACCCAAATGTTCTGCCTCCAAGCCATAGCTCTTCAATGAACAGGAAAAAACAGCATTTCTAACGCAGTGACCATTTTCCGTTCTTCTATATGTCACGTTTGAAACTCTGCTGGGTAATTCAAGTAAACATACTTTTCTCCCCACCCCCCCATCCGCGTCTACCGTCCACCTCCTCTTCTCTAAATCCCTTACTTACCCTAGGTAACCACTGACCCAGTTGTTAAGCCCAGGAACAAGAAATACATTGATACGGTAATGTCTGTGTTTCTGACTCAAAGGTACATCAAACGAAGCCACGCCGTGCTGTTGAACAGTCACTGCTCAAATTTATATCCCTTCTCTTCTCTTCTGTTGATACAGCCCTGCTGTAGTTTTTATCACACAAGTCCCTGTTTTAAAATTCATACCCTGGGGTGCCTGGGTGGCTCAGTTGGTTAAGCATCCAACGCCTGGGTTGGGCTCAGGTCATGATCTCAGGGTCACTGAGATCTCACTGAGACTGAGCCCCACATCCGGCTCCGTGCTGAGCAGGGAGCCTGCTGGGGATTCTCTCCCTGTCTATCCGTCCCTCCCCCCGCCCCCCCTTAAAAGGAAAGGAAACAGCCAGAAGAAAGCATGCCACAAGTTCCTGCACCAGAAGCCTGTGGCTTTTGTAGCTTCCCCGTCGGGTTTCCACGTATCTAACTTGGTTTGTGAGATCAAGGTTAAAAGACAGAGGGGAAACGATCTTAAATAGATAACGCTCTACGGAAGCATGCGATTTTGCTTTCAAAATATCCGTGGAAAAGAAAACACTTCAAAATGTGCTCTTTCAACACCCCCCAAATTAATATTAGCAAAAAGAAATGGCAATGTGCAACTAGTCTGAATTTTCGCACTAATGAAATTAAACGGGAATTTGATTGTGCTGTGTTACAGCTACACATCATGTTCTCAAGCATAACTTCTGCAAATCTGTTAATTCCGCTGGTGATTATGTATGTGCATTTCAACACATCTTGCTGCCCTTTGCAATCTAGTACCATCGAGATGTTAGATTGTAAGTTCTTTTCTGCTTACTGAGATGCATTTCAATCCCCACCTTTAATCAACTGAAGATTCCCACGGTGACTCAGATACCCACCCTGGTGTGTGTGCATGCGCGCGCGTGCGCGTGTGTGTGTGTTTTGCACACTCCCAATTGACGTGCAGTCACTCCCGTCTCTGGCAACTCAGGATGTCTCTGGTATTAATAAAGAATCTGTGTTGAGTTTCATTCAATTAAAAATGAGCGGGGGCGCGGGGTTGTTGGAATGGCTCTTTGTAGCTAAATCCTAGCGGGGAGCCCCGTGGCATGGCCCCTCCTGTCAGGGTCTATACGGGAAGGAGGAGCTCAGTGAGGCGGAGGGAAGGCAGCCAGTTGGTAGGAGACGCCTCGCAGCCCTCTGACCCTCGGGTTAAACTGCTGTCTGGGCTGCTCAGTCTGGTAAGCCGAGTTCCAGGGAGGGAGGCCTGCCATTTAGCTGTCAGTGTGCCAACGCCTGGACCGCATCACAGGAAAACACAAAGGCGAGATCTTCCTAATGGCTTTCTCCTTCGGGCCCCCCTCTGTCTGCAGCCTCAAGGCCACTCTGGTGTATACAATTTAGGGAGTTTCCAAATTAGCGAGGGACGGATGACTTCTCTGGACCATCCCAGGGAAAGTCAACGAGGAAATGTGCTTCCGGAACATTGTACCTCAGGCTTTTATGTGGTTACCGCGGCCAAGAAGACGGGGACGTGTGCTCCCCCAAAGTCCTGCTGTCGCCATGAAGAAGTCTTCAGCCCCAGGATTTAAATGAGTGGCAGAGAGAATCTCTACCAGGGGTCTTCGTCAGGGACGAGGGGAGGGGTGGGAAGGAAGGACACGGTTGTGGAATGTGCTGGATGCCAGGAGGAGAGGTGGATACAGTGAGAGAAGGTCATTTGGCAGAGGGTAATGGGGCCAGAGACAGGGAGACACGGGGAGAAAGAGAGACAGCCACGCGAAAGGAATGAGGGAGACAGAGAGGCAAGGAGAGAGCCAGGCAGACAGAGACACGGGGAAACTGGCCCAGAGACAGAGAGAGACAAGGCAAGGGCAAGACGGAGGGATATACGGAAAGAGACACAGTACAGACAGAAGACAGAGCAGACATACAGACCCAGGAAAACAGAGGACGTGGAACCAAGAGGTCCTCCTGGTTGAGCTACGGAGGCAGACACATGCATTGGCTCTTTTTCCACCCTCCTCCTCAGAGGCCTGCCCCCACCCCCCTTCTTTTCCCTTCCTCCTCCCCTCCGTCTCTCCACTCTTTTCTTTTCATTGTCCTTCCTTCCGCGATGGCTCTCCTTGCGAGTATTTTCATTCGGTCACCCACTCATTCTACAAATATTTACTGAGAACCTGCTATGTTCTAAGCCTGTGTCTGGTCACTGGGAACAAACCAGTGAAGTGAACCCTAGTCGGGCCTCTCCTTAATTGAGGGTTTTGTCCCTTGGGTCCCCACCGCATGCATGCCAGACACCACGATCCTTTGTAGACCGTAGGGGCAGGAGAGCAGAGCCGGGGACTGATGTACTAGAAGAAGAAGGCCAGGGCAGTGTGACGACAGGATCTGCACGGTGCCCACGGTGCGGGGCATCAGGCGGGGGAGAAAACATCTCCCACTTCCCGGGTGTACACCTAGCGGGCATTTATTAAGAGCCTACTATAAACACCAAGCCCCGGGTCAGATGGCTTAGTATGCAATTTGGAGCTAGCTGGTCCAACACGAATGGATCTTTTTTTTTTTTTTTTAATGTCTATTTATTTATTTTGAGACAGAGAGAGGACAGAGAGCAGGGGAGGGGCAGAGAGAGAATCCAAAGCAGGCTCCGTGCTCAGTGCCGAGCCCGACGCGGGGCTCGATCCCATGAACCACGAGATCACGATCTGAGCCAAAATCAAGAGTCAGACACTTTAACCTACTGAGCCACCCAGGCGCCCCAACACGCATGGATCTGAAATCTGAGGTTCGTTCCCTGTTCCCCTCAACCAAGGGTGTGTCGCCAAATGCGCCGATGCTGAGGAGAAGTGCGGATAAACTAAGTCTGAAACCAAACGTTGTTTGCCTGTGGGACTCACTGAGGAGAGGTGGGCATCCAAGCAATGACGACCTTGGCCTCCTATCCCAGTTCAGTCTGCTGTTGAATGTTTTGGCTCAACGCCCACGCAACTAAGACCCCGTGACACCCACCAGCATGGGTACAAAAGTTACACTTCTTAGAGATGTGCAGCTGAATTATGCAGAAAGCAAGCCGCGGGGGTTCTCCAGTGTGGTCCCCCAAGGACGGCTGAGATCAGCGCTCGGGGTGGGGGGGGGGGGGGTGGGGACCGCCCTCTCTGGAGCCGTGGAAACACTCGAACAGGAGTCAGAGAGGAGAACGGAAGTGAGAGTAAGCAAAATGAGTTCTGCTTCCTGGACACATTGTCTCCTTTGCAATCACGTAGCTTTCGCTTAGGCTCCGTTTACACTGGCGTTAAGTGCTGCGGCGTGGCCTTGAACCGGCTCCCATTGGGGGCCTCCTTCTGGAACGTGGAAAAATCCTAGTGCAGTAGGTGGTGCTGTCTGCCTTCAAGTCAGTCTCAGACCAGACCTGGATCTTACACCACAGTGGCCTCCAGTTGGAGACCTCAGTTTATATTCCGGCAAACTCTAAACATTACCGCAACGTAAAAGAATGTGTGCTATTTTATCAAGAAGGTTTTTAGGTACAAACAGCCTAATAGGACCATTTTCCATGTTCTTCTAGAGCTGTTTGCTGACATCACCCAGGTGGCCTTTATTCATGCTTTCACTTATGCAGACCAGAAGATAGATGTTGAGTTGTTCTTCTGTGCAAGGGAATGGGGAGGATTCTTTCTGAGATTCTATGAAGAGGGACCAAAAAAATAAAAATACATAAAACCTAACTTCTACTCCCTAGTTTTCAAACGTGTTGATAAAATACATTAGTTGATTATCTGCCATATGGCAGATACTTGCTAATATTTTAAGAATTTTCACTTTCCCTGTGCAAATGGAGACTTTGAAGTATTACATTACTTGCCCAAGGTCTCACAGCTATGAAGGGGCTAAAATGGAGTTCAAGGCCACGTCTGCGATTTTAATTCTGTGGTTTTTTTTCCTCCTTGTAATAAAGTTATAGGGCCCGGGCTGTCGTAAGAGGAGGGAGATGCCTGGTGTGCTCACTTTTCACCCTGATAAGAGATTAGCAGAGAGGAGGAAGCAACGTATCAGTTAAGAGCAGAGGCCCCAGAGCCTGCCTTGCTGGCTTTGAATGCAGCTGTCACCTTGAAACAGCCATGCGACATCAGATGGATGACTTTTTTGTGCTGGATCTCAGTTTCCTCATCTGCGAAACGGGAATTGTAAGAGCACAGGGCTCTCAGAGCTATTGAGGGGAGTAAGATACGTACATAACGTGTGCGGGGGGAAGAGTGGTTAACACACCCGTGAGCACTCGATCTTTTTCTTACCGCGCTGAAATCATTACATCAGAAGGCTCTATGTGAGAAATCCCCTCGAGAATGGCGATTCAGGATTTCAGAGGGGGGAGAGATTGCTTCCACTAGAGTAATCTTGGAGGATGCATTTAAGTTTTGATAGGATTGCAGGATGTTGACAACGGCAGGTAATAATGTTTATAGCAACAGTGGCAACTATCTGGCTTTATCCAGTCCTTGCTTTATACCAAGTGCTTTGTATATATCTGCTCATTTAACTCTTGTAAGGATTCTGTGGGTTCAGTGATACTCTCGAGTATCATTTTGAACTGAGCCAAGCTCTTCTGTCCAAAGTCCTCTCGTTGGCAAGTAGCAGACTAGAGATTCAGTTCCAGGTCAGCCTCGTGCCCCAAGTTCATGCCCTTAGCCTGTGGGCAGCACCACGGGAGAGAGATCAGGGAACGGGCAAGGCAGGAAGTGTATGTGGCTCCATCACCAGCAGGCACCCCCGGCCTATTCAGAGCACAAAGAGAAATCCACATTAGCTCACACGACCTGCCTGTGTGGGACAGGACTTGAGAGCTAGGAGGGGCCAGAACTTAAACTTGAAGGGTCTTCAAGGACAGGCTAAAACGCTTGGATATGACGCGGCACTGAGCGGGGAACGCTTGTGATTTGGAGATTTGGAATAACAAGTGTGTTTGCCAGATACATTTATATGATAATTGAGAAGGAGCTCGAATGACCTATAGTTTGGTCAGACTTACATTTAAGAAATAGCCAATTTAGGATTAAATCCTTCTATAATCTTGTACTGTTGAAATTACAGGGTTATTTGTATCTATCCTACGAGAAGCTGTTGGGAATTTTAAATGAGTGAAGGAAAAAGGTGCCGGACAAGTGGGGAATTTTAAAGTGCCGGTGGGTTATATTGAAGTGCCTGCTTTGGCTTTTCATTTCTGCTGCTTTCATTAATTCAAATGCATGTACCTCCCAGGGAAGCATTTGGAAAATGCACCCAGACATTCTCTAGTGATAGCATGGGCTAAGACACTTCTATAGAGCCCAAAGAAAACTGAGCTCTGAACATGAAATTTAACTTTGCCTCGAGACCTCATTATTATCCAGAAAGATCCAACTACAGTCCTTTTTACGGCATACTTAAATACCTACGCCTCTCTCTTCACTCTTATCCTGTACAATATAATAGAGCATAAGAGATCTCTGCTGTCCTTCCCTGTTCTAAATTAATCTTGCCATATACCAGGAGCACTGCTAGTAAATGGCAGGAGACAGGGACCCAGGCTCCTTGTCTTTCAGCAAAGCAGGCTGGAAAAGAGAACTCATAGTTATAGTGGTTGTGGTTTATTTATTGTTTTAATGAGCCTTTGCTGCGTAACCACAACACCATTATGACGGGACCACACCACAAGGAGAGGAAGTTCCCGTACTCCTCTTCCTCACTGTCTTTTCATGTTGCTGGAATTCGGCTCCTCTTGGCTGTGTGCTCCATGAGCTTCCGGACTTGGCTGCCTCTTTGTTCTTATCAGTGATGCCCTCCTGTCTCCCATCCCTCCCTCTCCCCCCTCCCTTCTTCCTCCAGACCGTGAGGCCTCCAGTATCAAGCCGAGAAGGCGGAGGGGAGCACAATGAATAACGATTTTTGGACCTGAACCATTGTGGACAGAGATGTCGGCCAGGAAAGGGAGGCGGGGTAGTGGAATGTCAGGGTCCATCTTTCTCCTCCCTGCCTTTGTCCATCCTAAATAGAAACTGATATGGGTCACATGATGTCCCCAGGAGACCACAGTTATTAAGAAAGTGCCGATGGTATATTGAAGACGAATAACACAGAGGAAGGAAGTGTGTGCGTGCGTGTGTGTGTGATTGTGTGAATTGGCCTGAAATTGTACAGTGGGATTTCGTGCACTTTGGGGGAAACTTGGAATTGGGAGGAGAAGGTAGGGTGTCGCCAGAGAACAGGGATTCCAGAATCCCAGGACTCCCATCACTTTTCCATCACAGCGCTGGGTGACTTAATAACTCCCTCCCTGTTGCCTTCTACAGGTCACCCCACGTGAGCACAGCCCCCTGTGGTGTCCGTACGTTCGGTCCATCCACTTTGCTTGTGGGGCTCAGCCTGGCGGTAAAGAATGCAGCCTCGGAGTTGCACGCCCTTGAACTCGAATCCCATTCTCACCATTCTCGTGGGCACAAGGCTTGTAACTCCTCTGAACCTCGGTTTCCTCGGTCGTATGACAGGGAGAATAGTACCAAGACATAGATACTTCGCAGCGATTATTAAATAATGAAACATATGTAAAACACCGGCTAGATAGTAAGGTCTGATTCTTGTTCTCGTCTTCTTCCTCCTCTGATTTTTCTAGTTGTCATCCCTGCCCCCACCTCCTCCCGGGGAACTGTGGAGCATAAGGATCGGTTCCTGAGTCCTAGCGCAAAGGGATCTCAGCCACAGGGACTCTTGTTCGGTGTTGCCATATGCATAGAGGGGTGACTTTCCAAGTAGAGCTTCTCAAAGGCATGCAGGGGCTCCTGCGTGTCACCGATGGAAAGGAAAGCTAGAAATACAGTGCAAGGACGATTCTTTGGCAGTATCTTTATCCCCTGGAGCTCCAACCAAGCACTGGGTCCCCTCCCCTCGACACCCACAGTGATTTGAGGGCTCAGAGGACGGAGGTCGGAAATTTCGTTGAGTTACTGTGACTTAGAATGCGGAAGTGAAGCACACAGCACCGGATGACGACAGTGCCATTTGTTGTCTTTCCTAAAAGCCAGGATTTTCTTCAGAAAAGACTGCTACGCTAAGAAGGGTAGCTTGAAATCAATGTGAGTCCCGGTCACAAACAGAACAATGACCATTTATTTGTTTTACTTCTTTCAAAGAAGACTTATCGTCTGCCACTTAGGTACCGGGCGCTGGTAGAACGGTGGGAAACGAGACTGCCTCCTAGCGTCGGTTGCCAAATCTGCGGGGGCCAAGAATTCTTTGACAATCGCCCTGAGATTTCTTTGGACTCTGGGCTGCCCCCGTGACTGGCTTCTTGGGCTCACGGTGATGCCATGCCAGTGTATGGATTTCCGAAAGCTGCTGTAGCCACACCCTGGCTAGCTTAAACAGCAGACATGTATTCTGTCAGAGTTCTGGAGAAAAGAAGTCCAAGGTGAGATGTTGGCTGGGTTGATTCCTTCTAAGAACTCGAAGAGGGGAATCTATTCCATGCCTCTCCCCTGGCATCTGGTGGTTTGCTACCAATCTTTGGCTTCTAGATGCAGCACCCCACCCTCTGCCTCTACACTCACAAGTCATTTTCCCTGGGTGTCTTCACATCGTCTTCTCTTTGTTCATGTGTGTGTCCGTGTCTAATTTACCCCGTTTTAAAAATATTTAAAACGAATTTTTTTAATCTTTATTTATTTTTGAGAGAGAGACAGAGTGTGAGCAGGGGAGGAGCAGAGAGAGAGAGAGAGAGGGAGACACAGAATCGGAAGCAGGCTCCAGGCTCTGAGCTGTCAGCACAGAGCCCGATGTGGGTCTTAAACTTACAGACTAAGAGATCATGACCTAAGCTGAAGTCGGAGGCTTAACTGACTGAGCTACCCAGGCACCTCTGCCCTTTTTTATAAGGATGCCAGTCATGTTGGATTAGAGCTCACCTTAACTTGACTACATTTGCACAGTCTATTTCCAGATAAGTTCTGAGCTTACTCTGAGCTATTGGAGGCTACGACTACATCTAGAACACCCATAAAATTCAACACAGTCAGTATTTGGGCCCGCGTCTTAAGAGATCAACAACTTCTACCTCCTGTCTGTTGGAACATTGCTTTTGGAAACCAGCTGTCCTGTCATGAGGAAACCCAAATGGTCTGGTGGAGCTATCCACCTGGAGAGGAAGTGGAGCCCCCTCGCCAACAGCCCTGACTTGACTCCCCAGCATGACGTACCAAGATGGCTGTGCCTCAGCCATCTTGGAAGGGGATGGTCCAGGCCCTCCCTTGGAGTTACCACAAGGGACCGTGTAGGCAGCTGCCAGGTGCTGTTGCTGATGAGCTTGAGCCCACACTGAGTACTCGTGAGCCGAATAGATAACCTGGCTCTGTTTTAAGCTACAAGTTTCATGAGGATGGGTAACCATAATGATGTCGGTGAAAGTAGACATTAAACAAGTAGTTATTTGTGATGTGAGTAAAGGAGAAGCCCAAGCCCCCAGGGGAGTGTAAACAAGACAGCTACCTTGGTCGTGTGCTGGTCTGTTTGTTACTAAGTAAATGCTTTTGTCTGTACGGGTCAATTACAGGTGCTTTGCCAGTTTGCCGTTCCAGGCGAAAGGCATTTGTTCCTGCCTACCCGACTTCCTGAGAGGCGTGTAATTTGAAAACACCTTCACTCTCTTTGCATCTGTGTCTCCCTTTTGGGAAGAGGGGAGGGTGGAGAAGTACATCAGTGGGTGATGGCCGTGCCCGTCCAAAGTGAACTCCATTTGCTTTCTTCTCCTTCATAATGGCACAGAAAATGGAGCATAAAAATATCCCGCAGAAGGTTAAGTGCTCCGGAGTCGATGTGGAGGACGCGGAAGAGGCAATGAAGCGAGGGGCCGGGGTGAGCGGGGAGGGGTGAGTTCAGATGCAGGGTTTCGGTTTGGCTTTTTTGTGTTTGTTTTTTCCCTTTTACTACCATTCAGACGAAGCCACGCGATACGATAATTAATCGTAATGAGAGATGGGGTGGCACACAGGCGGGGGTGACCTCCTCTGCTGGGGAGACCCTATCAAGTCAGACAACCCAGAGAGGGACGCTCCAACCAGCAGACCAGGACAAGGCCATCTTGCCTACTAAGAAAACCCGAGGCCAAGCTATTTGTACCCGGACTCTGGGCCATTTTGATCCACGTCCTATGGTAGAGCCGTGTTGGGAGGCTGGGGTGTGTGTTTTGCTCAAGGAACCCAGGTGATCCAAGCTTGGGATGGCCCTGGAATTTTATTTATTTATTTATGTTTTAAAAATGTTTTATGTTTGTGTTTATTATGAGAGAGAGAGAGCGAGCAAACGGGGGAGGGACAGAGAGAGGGAGAGAGAAGAGAATCCCAAGCAGGCTCTGTGCCGTCAGCACAGAGCCTGATGCGGGGCTCGAACCCGTGAACAGTGAGATCACGACCTGAGCCGAAGTCAAGAGTCAGACGCTTAACAGACTGAGCCACCCAGGCGGCCTGGCGCTAGAACTTTAAACCTGGCGTCCCTGGTTCATTCATTTACCAGATTGTGTGCCTGACGCGTGCCAGAAATCGTTGTAGGTGTTGAGGATGGGTCCTCGAAGGCCTAGTCTTGGGACACATTCATTCTAGTAAAGGAAGAGACACGATACGCAAACAGCAGACAGGTAAGTATATAGACGTACAACGTTTTAAAATTTTTTTTTTAACATTTATTTATTTTTTGAGACAGAGAGAGAGACAGAGCATGAACGGGGGAGGGGCAGAGAGAGAGGGAGACACAGAATTGGAAGCGAGCTCCAGGCTCTGAGCCGTCAGCCCAGAGCCCGACGCGGGGCTTGAACTCACGGACCGCGAGATCGTGACCTGAGCTGAAGTCGGACGCTTAACCGACTGAGCCACCCAGGCGCCCATACGTACAACGTTTTAGAGTAATAAATGAAGTATTAGAGCTAGCGGTTCCTTTATTCAGACACCCCCTATTCGAACCCTGATATCTCCTTCCGACTTGCAGAATAAAGTCCAAATGACTTCTAGTGACATTGTAGAGCTTGCACAACCAAGTTCTTGTTATAGCTCCAAAATCACTTTTCTTTCTCCTTCCCTCCTTCCCCAGGACACACCCATATGTCTTGGCCTTGTGAGGAGGTTAAGAATTCAAGCTCTGGAGTTCAGACCGCCTGGGTTCAAACCTCGGCCCTGGCACTCACTAGCTGTGTGACTTCAGGTGAGTTACTCAACCTCTCTGAGCTGTAGCATTTTTTTTTTTTATTTATTTTTGGGACAGAGAGAGACAGAGCATGAACGGGGGAGGGGCAGAGAGAGAGGGAGACACAGAATCGGAAACAGGCTCCAGGCTCCGAGCCGTCAGCCCAGAGCCTGACGCGGGGCTCGAACTCACGGACCGCGAGATCATGACCTGGCTGAAGTCGGACGCTTCACCGACGGCGCCACCCAGGCGCCCCAAGTAGCATTTTTTTTAAAGTTTATTTACTTTGAGGGAGAGAAAGAGAGCAAACAGAAGAGGGGCAGAGGCGGGGGGGGGGCGGAGAGGGACAATCCCAAGCAGGCATTGTGCGGCCCGATGTGGGGCTCAAACCCATGAAGTAGGATGTATCCATCCTACTGCCGCATGGTAGAGTGAGCCGTGGACTGAGCTCGTTTTCCTCTTCAGGCACAGTCGATAGACGCTAAATAAACTACACTCAACTGGGGCACCTGGGTGGCTCAGTCAGTTAAGCGTCAGACTTCCGCTCAGGTCATGATCTCACGGTTTGTGAGTTCGAGCCCCGCGTCGGGCTCTGGGCTGGCAGCTCAGAGCCTGGAGCCTGCTTCGGATTCTGTGTCTCCTCCTCTCTCTCTGTCCTTCCCATGCTCATGCTCTGTCTTCCAATAATAAATAAAACATTAAAAAAAAAAAAAAAAAAAACTACACTCGACTCAGTGGTGCATCTTGCAGACAACGGTAGAGATCTCTAAGTGGGCACGATGCCATTTCACAGGGCTCAGAATGGGTAATTAGGAGACTGTCAGTACGACACGGGGAAGTATACTCTTCAGCTTTAAGAACTACGATCGGGGGCCACATTAGGAGAATCCGAATGTACCGCTTGGCAATGTTAGGACCCCAAGACAGAGCCGTCTTGAAAGATTGCCCCCCTCTTGCAGGCGGATGGTGAGGTGGCTTGGGCGGCTCTGGGAACAGTGGTGAGCCTTTTACTGTTTCTCTATCATGCCAGCAGGGGCAGAAAAAAAGGGATGAAATACTGAAAATAAAAGTTAATTAAAAAATAAAAGCAAGAGAAATGTCTCTCCGAGGCCACCTCTGTTACAGAGACCACCTGTCCTTCAGCATTTTCCTGTCTATAAACCCGGGATTGGAAGCCGATGGACTCTTCCGTTGGTTAATGTTTAATGCCTCCTGTCTGGTCACTGAGGTAGCTGTTCTCATCAGAGGCTGTTGCCCAGAGAAAAAGTGAACAGTGAGCGTTCCCCTGGCCGGAACTGGCATCCACTGGGACCAACCTGCTGTGGGACTGATTCCACCCTCTGTGCCCCGGGAATTTGCTCTTGTAATGATGCCAGTCTGTTCCCTCATTGCCAGGGAATCAGTGTGAAAAGAGAGCGATGCAGTGTCCTCAGGGGAAGAGACCTAAATGGTGACTCCTTCGCAAAGAGCCTCTTTCAACTCCATCGTCTCCACTTTCCCAGGTCCTCGGGCCACTCATTCGATCCGAATTTATCGAACAACTACTATGTGCCCGACATTGTGGGAGGTACGGAGGTGGAAGTGATGAAGACATCAGAGAAAAAAACCCTGCTCTCATGACCCAGACGTTTTACTGAGGGGTTAGGAGGAGAATCAACACGTTCACAGAGAAGAATTCTGGGTCATTTCAGATGATGATGGTTCGGGGAAGAGAAAAACTGGTGATGTGGTGCCCTGGGAGCGGGAAGCATGAGAAAGAGCCACGGACGTGCTAGAATCACAGGGAACAGTGTTCCAGGCAGAGGGAACAGCCGATTGTAAAAACACAGATTTGGAGGGGAGCTTTTTGGAGAAACAGAGACAAGTCAATACGCTTAGAGAAGGGACAGCAGGCAAATGATGGATCATGCACTTGAAAGCATCTGAAGACTTCAGGGCACCGGAGACAAGGGGAGGATGTGGTTTATGGATTAGGTTCCACACCTGGGATCAAAATAGCCGGCCTGAGTCTCCGCGAGGTCCTGCCCCATCCCCTGCCCGTGCGCCTGCTCAGTCTCTGGCCGGGGAGGCTTCCCTCGCTCCAGGGCTGCAGGATTCCTTTGTCTGACTGTTTGACTGTCGCCTTCCCAAAATGCACTGATGATGTCTGCTTCTTCCCTCCCTCACGCTCAGTAGTGTCCTTTAGATTTCGACATGAAGCCCCGGTCCCTTAGGTCAACACACAAGACGCCCACGGTCTGCCCCTTGCCAGCCCCAAAGCCGCATGATGTGTCACCAAGTCCCGCAAGCACACAGGCTGGAGTGTCCCCTGAGCACCTCCAGCGCCCTCACCTGGGCCTTTCTCTCTGCCTTGGGCCCCTCACCATCCCCCTCAACACCTGGAAGGTTCTTTGAGATAATTTAGAGGGGGGAAAACAACCAAACCCTGCGGCGTATTTATGAAGTGACACGATTAAAATGAATGTTTCCTGCAGCTTCTATCATGAGAGTCATAAATAGCACATTTCATGTTCATAATCTCGTTTTTTGGGGGGAGGACTTTAATTTTGTTGTTCCAGGAACGTTTCTAAAGTGAAAGGGAACCCCTAGTCGCATCAGCGAGGGAAGCTATTTCAGAGGGACCCTGAGAGATTTACACCCCTCCCCGCTCCTGCCCTAATTAAGGCATTTTTGCTGTGTTTCAATAGCTCCGAGGTGCATTGTGCTGGCCTTGACTGGGTTTATAAACAGCTTATCCTCGGGGGGGGGGGGGGGAGGAGGGAGAAGGGGAAGCTTCCTTTGCAGGTTATAAAGTGTAATTTCGAGGGGACCAGCAAGCTGTGCTGTGACCCAGCCCACAGGTCACCGTGATGCCCACTCAAGTGTGAGGGCCGCTGAGCTAAGGGCACGGTTTTCATGGGGTCTCCACACGCCAGGCGCTCTGCTGGGGCCTTGCTACTCAAAGTGTGGTCCTCAGACCGGAAGCACGGAGGTCACTTATGAC
The DNA here is from genome assembly GCF_028018385.1 of Neofelis nebulosa. Classification (NCBI taxonomy): domain Eukaryota; kingdom Metazoa; phylum Chordata; class Mammalia; order Carnivora; family Felidae; genus Neofelis; species Neofelis nebulosa. The sequence continues at coordinate 13,712,925 of NC_080788.1, forward strand.
GCATGTGGAACCCGGTCGTTCGCTTCACCCCGCTGAGCTCCTGGGGCTAACCCGTGGGAGAGATTGGATCGTCACGATGGAAAACTTCTTAACATTTCCCCCCCCCCCTGAAATCGCTCTTTTTCTTTCCATTGCGCTTTCTTCTTCCGCTTGGCCATTTCCAGTACCTCAGAAGAATTTTCCCTGTTTGTAGTAAAGCTTCTACTTAGCCCCAGGCACGTCACTTGCTGAAACAGAGGTTTATTGACTGCACTTGTCTTTTCCCCCTCCATCTCCTCTGTCATTCTCCCTTCCAGATTTCCTTGACCACGCCATTCATTGGGTGTCCTGTTTAATTAGTCAACGCTTGGGATCCGGGCAGTTAGAGTTGTCTTTTCCCCTGATCTCTGTGGTAGGCGGCCTCTAATATAGCTCTCGGTGGTCCCCAGTTACAGATAGGCATGGTTGTATAATCCCCTCCCCTTGAGTTTGGCTCGACCTCCATGAACAGATGATGCTAAAGCAGTAACGTGTCCTTGTGAGATTAGGTTATAAATGACTGTGACTTGTGTTTTGTCCTCTCCCCCAGGCTTATCTTGGGGGGCTCACTCTGATGAGCTAAGCCCTGTCGGGAGCCACCCTGTGGAGAGGCTCACACCTGAAGGGACTGAGGACGGCCTCCAGCCAATAGCTAGTGGGGAACGGAGGCCTCCGTGTAAGAACTCAAGGAACTGAATCCTACCGACAACCATTGAGTAGATCTTGGAAGCAGATCGGCCCCCCCTGTTGAGTGAGAGGTGGCTTCAGCCTTCGTTGACACATCCCTTGTAGCCTGGGAGACACCTACAGCCAGTGGCCCCAGTGAGGTCATACCACACCTACATGCCTGACTGACAGACACTGTGGAGTAATGAATGTTGTCGTATAAAGACACCCTGTGTGGGGGTAATTCGATATGCAGCGATTGATAACTAATACAATCTCGCTGCAGTTGAGATTGTCTAAGGCTAGCTTGTCAAATTGATGGAGGGGCACTTTGCTGGCTCTAAAAGTACCTGGAAAAATCTAGTACAGGAGAGACTGTCAGTATTCACCAGATCTGGGTTTCCTCCCCTTTGCAATGTAAACGCATTTCTCAGGCTACTTTTTAAAAAATATTTATGCATTTTTGAGAGAGAGATGGGGGGAGGTGGTTACAGAGCGAGAGGGAGACAGAGGATCCGAAGCGGGCTCTGCACTGACATCAGAGACCCCAGTGCGGGGCTCGAACTCATGAACTGTGAGATCATGACCTGACCCGAAGTTGGACGCTCAGCTGACTGAGCCACCCAGGCACCCCTTCCCAGTCTACTTTGAATCCAGATGGAAGCTGAACGTGATACAATGTGTTTGGGAGCGATGCACACGGGTCAGATGCACCCTGCCCAGTTCCAAAACTTTCCCCGTCCAAGTCCCACCCCCCTTTTAGGAGATCCCTTCACGTCCTGCTTTGCTTGTCTGTGGGATGGAGGCAGAGGACCCAGGAGAGGGCTGTCAGGAAGATTTAAAGGTTAGCGAGCTGATGGAAGAGTTGCCTAGGAAGAGAGTCGCCTTGGAAACTGCCAACCGGAGTATTCACGGTGAATCGTGTTGGGACAAGAATCAAGCTTGGTTGCATTAAGCCCTTGAGATGCTCGGGCTGTTTGTTACGCAGTAACATAGCTTGTCCTGACCAAGTTACCTATACCTTCTATGTTTTGTCTACTTAATTTGCTCTGTACTTTTTAGATCAGTTACTATGTTTTGGTCCTTTCAATGCAACTGATCTCGCTTAATACTTTATGTAACATTTATTCATTTGCTTTGCAAATATTTATTGGTTGCCAGGTGCTAGGCTTCTATTCATAAAAGGGCACAGATTGTCCTCTTAACAAATTCTCAATGAATTTGGAAAATAGACACCCAAAGGGGCAATTTAATTGGAATATAATAGGGATATATTTATGGACCTTGTTGAAATTCCCTTTATACCTAAAGCACTACCCCGTACACTGATCTTTACCTGCACGAACACTTACACCTTCTTCCTGTTTCTTAAATATTGAGGAGGTAGAAAGGTATGGCTGTTTGGTATTACAGTGAATTTGGTTCAAGTGGAGATATTACGTATGTAGGGGACCAGAAATGAAGTGACAGAAGGAAAACATCCCTAGATATTTGTGCTTTATTCGCTAGGTGCTAGGGAGCCATTGATGGTTGTAGAGGGAAGATACAAGAGCCACTTTTACTTTAGGAAGATTTATGTAGCAAAGGTATGCAGCGTGGCCTAGAAGAGGGAAGAAAACATGCATATCGGAAGACTAGGTGGGAGGCTCACTATGTAGCAGAGCAGACTTGAATCAACAGAGTCCTGCTTGAGGGCAATAGGAAAGCAAATTAACTAATGGGAGTTAGCTTTGAGAGAAAAACCTATAAATCTGACTGAGAGAAATTACCTTCCCATGATCCAAGATCATTTCTTGCTGTTTCACCTTTTATTTCTTCCATCTGAATTTAGTTCTGTGTGTGTGTGTGTGTGTGTGTGTGTGTGTGTGTGCGTGTGTCAGTCACTTTCACTAAATAAGATATCATACGATATCTGGAAAAGGTACTATTTCTATAATGCTATAGTGAATCGTGCTTGTTTCTATATTATATTTTGTGTTTAAAACAAAAAATCCTGGGGCGCCTGGGTGGCTCAGTCGGTTAAGCGGCCGACTTCGGCTCGGGTCATGATCTCACGGTCCGTGAGTTCGAGCCCCACGTTGGGCTTTGTGCTGACAGCTCGGAGCCTGGAGCCTGTTTCAGATTCTGTGTCTCCCTCTCTCTCTCTGCCCCTCCACCACTTGCTCTCTGTCTCTCTCTCAAAACAAAAAAACCATAAAAAATTTTAAAAAATAAAAATAAAAAGTAAATAAAAAATTAAAAAAATAAGACAAAAAAATCCAACCATGTATGAATTTTATTGTAGTGCTTAGGGAGAATTAAAAAATGCATCCTTTATATATATGACTCTTTGGTGTGTTATTAAGGGAATAATTCGAGACTATGTCAGAAAAGGCTAAGAGTTAATTGAGAAGTTGAAGGACAGAGAGCCTTCTGTGACTCCTATAGAGGAGTGAGGGCCCTTCATTTTCTTTTTTGTTAAGTGGTAGGTACTTCAGTAGAACCGCTTAGAAAGTTTGACCTGTGCCAATTGTGGGTGTCAGAAGTGGGTGTTGGGGTGGGGACAGATGTCAGACTCGCAAATGAATGTAAGAGGTGGTGCTGCCCTTGGGGAACATTGAGGCTAAGAGACAGGGCTGCATTCTGAGCTTGGCTGGACCCATGACCTTGAGTTCTTCAGGGGTTGGCAATGGAGTCTTGCAAGAAAACAGGACTGTGTCCTTTTGAAAGAAATCCATCCAGGAGGACCACAGGAAGGGCCTTAGCTGTGGAGCCATTGGAAACAGCATTGTGGGTGTCTTAACATGGCCATTTGAAGGAGGCTTTGTTCACATCGAGGTGACAGTAGGATAATGACATTGAACAATAAGAGGTTTCTAAAACCTCTCACCCCAAGTGGTACTTTTCCATGACGAAGAGCTTCAGCATCTGGATTATGCCCCATCTAGACGCCATCCATGTTGGATTTAACAGTATCCACCGTGGAAGGCTTTTCCAGGGCCTCAGCTTTTCTGCCCATCGTGCTCTAGCTTTAGTGGGTCTTAAGCAGCAAAGGGTAAGTGGTGGAAAGAGTGGCTGAAGGAAGAGGAGAATCTGTCTCTGGTTTCCTTTTCTGTCTTTCTTTTATTTTTAAATAGTTACTTTGAGAGGCAGAGAGTCGTGTGTGAGTCGGGGAGGGACTGAGAGAGAGAGGGAAAGAAAGAATCCCAAGCAGGCTCTGCATTCAAGCCCGACGTGGGGCTTGATCTCACGAACCATGAGATCAAGACCTCAGCCATCCATTATCAAGCGTCAGATGCTTAACCGACTGAGCCACCCAGGAGGTCCTCTGGCTTCCTTTTCTGGCAAGTTTCCTGGCCCATGGATTGAATCCTGAGCCAGAGAGGAGAAAGGTTTTCAACTGGCTAAGAGCTTGGAAGTTTGCTGTGGCCCTGGGCTAGATATTTTATCACTCAAAAGTGACCAGACGATTTTACTCGCTGAGGAGTGGTAACTGGAAAAACTTTCGATTCTGCTCAAGACTCGAAGCAGGTGGGGGAGGTTTGGGGCCCAGAGCGGCTGCACCAAGGTTGGTGGGGGGAAGGACCAATTGCTTCCTGTTTACAACCACTGAGTCTTGTCCTGCAAAAACAAAAACAAAAACAAAAAACACAGATAAACAAAAAAACCCCAAAACGTGAAAAACAGCCAGCCAACACACATACACACACATACACACACCTGAATAACTTAATTTTCCGCCTTCTGCTAGTATAATTTAAACACTGTTTCTGGCTCGGCCTGAATCGGAAAAAGACTGATTGGCAAAGATTTTCTAAGCCCTCCAATTCAAATCTCCTTCCTTAATTCCAGCTCCAGCCGCTGCCGCGCTGAGCCGTTCTGAAGCCTAAAGCAAGAGGAAAACTCGGTAACGCTGACACTGTGCTTATTTAAAATTTTGAAATTTGGGCCATCGTGGGTTTTTGCATGAATTTCGATCTTTTGAATATTGCACTGAAGTATTACTTACCTTGAGTCTTGAAGTTTTGCTTTGTTTTGTTCTGTTTTGGCACCTCTCACATGGGGTGCCCAAGGCAGGTGCCTCACTTACCAACACGAAGTCCCGGCCCCGTCTCCACCCCCAATCCAACACCCTCACTACCCGTTTCAGTGCTGTAGGGGAGGAAGAAATCAGAAAAACCCTCAGGATGAACGACAGTTTTCTGCGAAAACCCTGTGCCCTGGTGGTCTCACACCCCAAATAGGCAACGTCTGTACTCATTGTCCCAGACCAAACTGCTAAAACGTTGAGATTATGCGTTTGCTACTGGGGAACATAGGTCATTCACATTTTCCCTCTAGAACACTGTTTATAGACAACTGGAACTATCTGCAGGGAGGGCCTCAGTGCGTTTGTCTAGTGGAAGTATTCATAGACAGCCATTCTATACAAACACAAGCCTTCAAAGTCTTTCTTCTTTGAAGATGTTCTCTCCCGGCACTTGTGAAACAGAGAAACATAGAAAGATTTTTTTTTTTCCCTAGTATAATTTTGTAGCTGATAGCAGTGGTTGAGGTACACGTTAGGCTTGGACCTTCGGTTCTGCCCCATTCCCGTTGGTCAGTCTTGCTTCCCATTCCAAACCTCAGTTTACCTGTCTGTAAAATGGCACCTCATAGGACACACGTAAGCATGCAAGAGTCTCTTCAGCGAAGCAGACCTGGAAAACCTAATTCGAAGGGGGATCAAGTGAGAGCTGAAGCCACAGAGGTAAGTGGGGTCATATGTTAAGGTGCCTTTAGTTTCAGTGCCCAGTGGGATAATCCCTGAACGACACTCAGCTGTGCACAGAGGGTACACGCACTAAACAAGACCTACTGTCATTGTTGGACTTTTACATGGTCAACAGTTTTGCTCGTGCTGAATCTGGGTGAGAGTATTCAAGGCAGTATTCAAGGCACATCCTTTGGATGTGTCCCTCTTTATTTCAATGTTTTAGCCACTTGGCCTAAATCGGGCAGATCGGCCTGAAAGTTATGTTGGGTCCTCAGCAGGGTGGAGGAGGGGTAGAAAGGAGGACCTCAGGCTTGGGTGTGTGAAATGTCCCCAACCTGGCCTGAGAAGACCACGGAGTTTTACAGGATGGAGGAAAGCAACCTTGGTTTGGGTAGGCACGGGAGCTAAACTCAGATACAATCACAAGTGTCCCCACAGTAAAGGGTTCTCCAGGTCAGGTGGGCAGGCCATGAGAGCAGGGCTGGGGGCCAGAGGTGAAGGCTGGGCTTGGCAGAGATGTATCAACTCCAACCCACCTGGAGAAGTTGCCAGGCACAGTATTTGGAGGAGGGCCCTGAGGCTGGGTCCAGCTCATTGGGCACAGTGCCCTGATTAATTAGCGATGCCAGGCCATGACTGAGTTGAGGTTGTTCTGATGTAACATTTCAGACTATTCTTAGCAGGCCACAGGCCGTGACTGGGAACAAACATAGAGGTGTCCAACTTCCCCGGAGAAGGGGTCACCCAGATTTGTGGCAGAAGAATTAGAAGCAGAAACGGTGCCTCCCTCTGTGCCCATCCTGTCTCCCACTTAAAGGAATAGAGTTAGGAAGGCCTGAATATACCAAGACAAATCGCAGAGCTCCAGCCCCAGTGGATAAATTGGTAACAAGGAGATGGGTGGAGGTCTTGCAACCATGTTGGATTAAAACAAGACTATCAGTAGGGGAGGCTGTGACCATGGGTGTCCCCAAGTACGCAGGGACCCCTTGGTCTGAGCCCACAAACTGATCCTCAGCTGCATCCACCTGACAAAGGTCAGCTGTGTGGGAGACAGCCATGAGAGGGGAAGGCCCTGGGGGGGCTGGAGCAGGGTGCATCTCGGACATCAAGGCCAAAGCCAACTGGTGGTGAAACAAGGGCACTTTCCCCTGGGCCAACCCAGCTTTATTTCATGTTAAACTATTTCCAGCAGAGGTTCTTCTGTTTGGGCATCTGGCTTCAAAAGGTCAGGACAGGGGAATTTTCTCCGTGCAGAACCAATGCTTCCTTATGCCATTTCATCATTCGTAATCTTGTTTTGATCATTGTAGAGATAAGGAGTAGGCCATTGTCATCTGAAAAAGAAAAAGACGAGATCGAAAGAAATGGTTGATTCCGTCAATTTTGGAAAATAAAAGTCACTTGTGAAGAGTAGAAGCGTATTAACCAAATTGTGATTGGGTCTCCCGGAAGGGAAAGAAAACAAAATTAGAGCAGCAATGGACGATAAGAAATAACAACAACAACAAAAAGGTTGCCTGTGCTTGGCAGGAAAGATGCCCTTAGGTCATCTGGGGGCCCAAGAGAGAAGTGATCAGAAAAGACTGCACAGAACGTAGCAACGTCCCAACAGACAGCGGGCAGGCTCAGGCTTGGCAGAGAGAGCAGTGCAAAGGAAGATATGGAGGCCTGGAAGGGTCTGGAGAACTCAGTTGGCTGGCTCCTTGCTTTCAAAGTCTGGTTTGGACTGGCAACACCAACATTACCTGGGAACCTGGCTGGAAACGCAGCATCTCACACTCCACTCCCATCGGGCGAGACGGGACTTCAGGGCTGGGAGCAGACAGCTCTTGGGGAGCCATCACTCGAGACCACATCGTTCGGAAGTTTCTCCCAGGAGCTCAGTGCCTCCCCACAGCACGGTGCACACAGGCACCCATTTGTTTGCCCAATGAACCCCGTGCTAAGTAGCGTGAAGACAAGATGTTTATTAACTGACCAACCCCAGTTGGTCACCTGACCTCTCCGTCTACTTTACAAAGTTGGAGTCCTAGCTTGTCTCTTCGAACAAAGGCAACTGAGTGGTCTTTTGTCTATATTTTAAAATAGCTCCCCCCTGTGATAGATCTTCATGCCCACAAGTTCTGCTTCCCTCTGAGTCCCAGTCTCCCAGGCTGAGGACCTGGCCCCACTGTTTCAACGGCAGACATCGCAAGCCCTGGTTATTGCTGGTGTCATTTCCAAAGTGCTTGAATCTCACCTGAGATTAAGACGGGCGCAGCCTGAACATGGTTGCTGTTAGTTTAATTATGAAAGACACAATGAATAAAAGGGAGCCCCCGGAAAGAAGAGAAGAAGATTCCAGCCACAGTCCAGCAGGTGAATAGGTTTTCTCTGGAGCCTGGGGCTCGGGCTCAGACTTCCCAGGGCCCGTGATCCAAGAGGAAGCCTGGCAGAGCCAGAAAGCCATGCGGATCTCATCTCCTTGACAGTGTGACTTTAGTGATTTTATGAACCTGTTTCCCCTTGCGCCGAGCAGCGCTGTCCTGAAGGGGACGGAGATTGCAGATAAGTGCCCACGTCTACATCTCTCTCGCGCTCAGCGAAGTCTGTTTGTGGCTCTGAAACCATACTCAACGAGTTCTTAGAAGGAAGCAGTGATTTGCTTCACGGAGCGGCACGTGCTCACTGTCGCCGATGCTGTTGGAGGCGGTCCTTTTCCCTGGTAGCAGACGGAGTGTGTGTGTGTGTGTGCGCGCGTGTGTGCAAATCCACAGAAGCGCCCATGCCTCGCTTCCTGGGGAGGAGACGATGCTGTTGGGCTCTGCCATGTTTCGATTTTTGTTGCACACGTGATGTCTCGGAAGAGGGATGTGTCTTCTCTAACCACCATCATTTTTATATGAAATGGAAGGTATTCACATTATATCTTCATCGTCTGGATCTCAACTAGTAACGGTATCAGAACTACTCCCTCCTGACGACTATATTCATTTCTCATTAAAGATATTTCATGTTTTATTCAGGAATTTAAATGAAGCTATCAGAGCCCGGAATGGCATCCGTTCGGTATAATTGTATCTCACTGACGCCAGCCCCAAGAGTTCTAATTAATATATATTTAGCTCCCTGACTGTCTTTAGACCAAACGGTTGAGCATAGAAGACAGGAAGAAAGAAGAAAAAAACACACTGAGATTTGAACAGGAAAGACTTTTTTTTTTTTAAAGAGGGCATTTTTTGGCAATTGTGTGCTGCAAGTGCTTTACTCCTATATCCATGTCAGAAATTACTTTCAGGCCGTGGAGTGCTTTATGAAAAACGGCTGCACGATGATAATTGTTTTTATTGATCACACATTCGAGTTATTAATTTTTTAATCTCCTTTTTTTTTTTTCTGTTGCAAAAATGTTCATGCCCAGGGAATTGCTATGTGCCTTCACAATCCTCCTCAGGTTTACTCTCCCCTTTTCCTCCCTCTGCCCTTTTTCCCTCCGACCTCACACTATTAAAAAGAGATATCGTTCCTCTTTGCCAATGTGAAAATGACTGGAGCCATCTTGGGATTACTTGGCCTCCCTAAACCCATAATATGAAAAGAAGCTAATTGGGTACCAACCTCATTCCTTATGGGGTTTTCCATTCCCCCGGATTCCCTCCAACCACATCCCCGTTCTCACTTACAGGAAATGAGTTTAGGGACATTTCTTGTGCTGATCTAACATTGGAATTCATAGCACTTGTGTTCACTCAGAAGCCTCAATTCACTCCCGGTCCTGGGATGCTCTGGGATTGTGGTTTATAAATCACTCCTGTGGTGCACCGTGTGCAGAGATCAAGACCCCTGTGGGCTCCAGTCATATTGAATTGTGCCGGGCAGTGGAGTGTCCTTAAGAGTTTACAGTAAGGAAAAACAAAGGCCTTATAAATAGAACGATTCATCTGACACTTACAACATTTACAAGGCACTATTGAAAAGAGAGAGAGGATGCTCTTTTCCTTTGTTCCCAATCTCAGTCTCATTCACTGAGGAGGGTAGTTCTTCAGTAGGACATAAATTGGGGTTTAGAAATAGCCTGTACCAAAACTTAAGTTGTGATTTAAACAACCAGTAGGGGTCATTTAGTGGTTTATTAGCCCGCCATAAACCTACCGTGAATCTGGTTTACACTGCAAAGATTTGTGCTCGCCCCTGGCCCATTGGTGGCGAAGACGCCATTGCCACTTCTCATTAGTATGGGAAGGTGGCAAGCTTTTTCATTCATTGGATGTGCGATGTGGGTGAGGCAAGCCACTTGGTCCCCATGAGCCGGCGTGAACCAAGGACATACAAATATGTTTATTTCACGGGGGTCTTGTTAGACCCACTGCGATAACAACAAAAAGAACCATTGAGTGTATTGAATGCTCACCATAGCCAGGCCTGGTTCTCAGTGCTAAACATCCATTTTTCGCTCTCGGTGACAAACAAAGATATATTATACATTGTCAGAAGTTACATTCTCATACCAACGGGGAGTGTATTTAAAAGTCTGCGTTTAACTTGGTTAGTATTTTTCCCCTTGCAAATCAGACCGGGCACACGGAGGGAAAGAGCACTTGGAAAAGATTTCTGCTGGAAGGCGGGTCCAGTCTATTTTCCTCTCTGTCCCAAGACAGCAGCTTTCTAAGTGAAAACAATCCTCCCAAAATGGGGGCTGGGGAGTGCGCCCAGTGCTCAGGCAATCACGCTCAGTTGATTCCCAGATACATTAGCACACAGCCTTATTGACTACCATGTCCGTTTGACCAAGCTCGGAGGGGTTTTTATTATCTGAAACGCCTCGCTGCGTGGGCACGATGACAGGTATGTCATGAGGAGAACAATAACCAGAAACAGATGCATGGAATATTCACTAATATGTCAGCAACTACAGTGCATGTCAGCAGTATGCGTCCTCACCAGAAAAAAAAAAAACATAGGAAAAGAAGAACATTTATTTCCATGAAGCCAATTTCCATGCCAAACAGAGCATCTGTCTGGCTTTTGTGTTTGGTATAAACAGGGCTCGCACACACTCAAAAATAATGTCAAAAGTTCAAAGGGTGGAGAGTCGAGAATTCTCACGTGGGCAAATAAATGAGGTCTGCGGATTGGCTGGCCTTCACTCGGCTTTACATGAAGTGTCTCCTTGGGGCTGGGGTGATGTGTGGCTTTGATTCTCTGCCCTTGTCCTTCTATAACCTGGTTTGGAATGTAGCCCAGTCCTAAGAGACTGGGGGTCACTCCGGCTTGATAGTGTAAGGTCAGAAAATGGAATGAAGCTCGGATATCTCAATTGAGATTTGAGTGTATAAAAGTATAAATCAAAAAAGCAAAATCCTTGAAGGGACACCTTGCAGCTGTCGCTACAAATGAAAGGTTTCAAAATAAGTAGATACAAGAACACGGAGGCTGGTGCAGCTAATAATTCCTTTGCAGTCCTCCTGGAAGGATATGGAGTCCAGCTCAGGACTCAGAAGAACAGAATACACATTATTCTAAGCAAAGATTCTGGCCTGAGTGCTTTAACAAATTTGTGTCGCTTCAGGGACAATATTTAGAGTGCTTTGCAAAAGCAAATAGAGCCCCTCCTTCGCGTGCTTTCTTGCAGGATGCAAATTAGAAACTGTACCAAGTCACAAACATCCGAGATCTTGAGAATATTTGTTCTTTGTTCTTGGAAAATCTGGATATTGTCAAAGTTGAGTTCATTCATTCAGGAAGGGGAAAAAGTAAATGGATTTTGTCCGCCTCGACTCCTAAATGCCACTGTCTTATTTGGCTGTAGGATATTTATGATTTTATGTTTATTTAAACAGACATATTTCTAGTTTATGGGCATATTCCAGAATAGAGCTGCGTGTTGCTTGGAGTGTAATTCGTATGGGCAAACACCTGATCCCCTTTAATAAAAGATAAAAGGGAAACAATTCCCTTGCCGTTCAAAGACCTTGCTGTGCCTAGCTCATAGTCACAACCTTGTTACTTGACCTTTCTAATCAGTACAAGAAATCCAGATACTGAACTCCAGGTACAGTGATTCTAAATGACCCTTCCAGCTGCCACTTGAAATCTGTGTAGCAGAAATTGTTTGAATCCAGAGGGCTCTACGATTCTGCTGACCAAATGAGACTTAGGCTTTGCAGAGGTACATGTGACAGGTGCTGAGAATTGTCACCAAATTATGTCAGATTCACTCCTCTCTAGATTATTTTTAAGGGAAAGTTTTCTGAGAGCCCTGCTTTCAGGCTGTAATTTTTTTCATATGGTCAAAAAAAAAAAGGCATTTCAATGTTCAGAGCACTCACCCTTAGTGTGTTTAGCGTTCGAGTTATTTCGTCTTGTTTGGAGGAAGACAGTAGATCATAGTTCTACGATTGAAGTTGTGTACAGATGAGCTAAGATTTCCCAAAGTGTTTCCTGTGGTTCACAGATCCCCCCCAAATGTTAGCACATTTTAGGGGAAAAAGGAAGTCCTGGCTAAAATAAGTTTGATCCACACTGAATTAAGTGTAGTCAAAGAGTTGTACTAAATGTAGGACTTCCCAGAACCTTTAACATGCAAAGTAGCATGAGATTTCTCAGTGGGAGATGCACTTATTCTGTTTCTCCGTTTTTTTAACCATGTATTTCTTTTTTCAGAAACCATCTTTAGTGACTAACGCTCCAAGAATCTTATTTTAGGCGGGGCAGAACTAGGTGCAATGGCACATATCTTAGGCTACTTGACCAAAACATAAAAAGGGAAAGAAAAGAAGGGAAAAGAAGAGAAGAGAAGGGAAGGGAAGGGAAGGGAAGGGAAGGGAAGGGAAGGGAAAGGGAAAGGGAAGGAAAGGAAAGGAAAGGAAAGGAAAGGAAAGGAAAGGAAAGGAAAAGAAAAAAGAAAAGAAAAGAAAAGAAAAGAAAAGAAAAGAAAAGAAAAGAAAAGAAAGAAGAAATGAAAAGAGCAACTCTTTAAGACAGCTAATATCCACAGCAAGTAATATTGGATCTTGAATTAGCTTAACTGGCCAATGATTCTATCTAAGCCAAAACTGAAAGTGGAAAAAACACAAACAAAAACAAAACAACAGCAACAAACTAACAAAAAACCCAATCTCATAAGCTGTTATTTACTGGAGATGGAAAGGAATAAGAAAGAAAGGGCTTTAAAATATGTTAAGTAACCTCTTTGGCCCATGCCCACATACAACTTCATAAATCATTCAACATGTGTCAAGGACAAGAAACCTCATCAAATGAGTGCCCAAATAGTTTATTCTTCAACTTTTGCTTATTGCAATCAGATTGTTCCTTGAGTAGTCATCTTGACACAACTAATTATTGCTATCCAAGAAAAAAGGGGAAAAAAAGAAAACCTCAAAATGTAGTTTTGTAGGAAAAAGAGAGTGGATAGCATAAATGCAAATATTTCTCTCTGTCATCTTTCCACCCTGGCTGTCCTATATCGGTTTCCCTGCAGCCCTTTTGGCTCTCTTCCCTTTTCCCTTCCGCTCTCCTGCCTACCTTCATCTGTCTCCGTGGCCCACAATTTGAGCTTCTGGTCTCATTAAAGAGAACCTACATGGATAAAACCAATTGAGAAAGGCCACCTGTGCTGTAGCAAAGGCTCATGGGTCATATGGGTCCGGTGTGGCTCTGCCACCCAGGGCTGGGAACTTGACCAGGTACTCAATGTTCCCTGGCTCCATTTCTATCTCTGTGAGATGCCTCTGTTGGACCACATGGCATCTGGAGTTCTACATTTATTATGATGATGATTTATCATCATCATCATCATCATCATCATCATTATTGGTCTTCATTCCCCATTTCCTACAGGAAGCAAAGCAGAGGAATCTGCCTGTTGACCGTGAGGCAACATCAGAGTTCTCAACAATTGGCTAAGTACGGTCAGCGTTGCCTTTGAAAGAAATGACACTTTATGGGGGAGGGCGTGGTCAACTCCACCTGTGAGAAATGAGAAGGCTTTTGGAATGTGCGTATTCTGGACTTCTGATCATTGCCTAGAAGCTAATAACAACTTCTGTCCTGGGGCTCTTTCATGGACAGCTCCAAACCAAGCCCGCCTACATTAATCATTGTTAAGACGGTATTTGAGAAGCTAACGTGAATACCTGCCCATATTTCTCTGCAGCAAGGGCGGTGACACGATGGGTCTTTTCACCATTTTCTCTCGCAGGGAAAGGAAGTTACCCATGGTGCTTCCTCACCAGCAGGAGCCGGGCATTCCCTCCACTCCCGAATTGGGAACCTCTGGCTCTCTTTGTTCTTTTTCTCTGAGGTCATTTCTGCAACATAATCTGCGTTTCCATGTACACCCATACCCAGGAAGGCGAAAGCTAGTCACCGAAAGTAGAATTGCCCAAATATTCCGACACAAGCACAATTTGTTTTTGCCGGAATGTGGGGCTGCTTCCCCGTCCTGGCTGGTTACGAGATTGTTCCAGGGAGCGTGTTTCCGAGGATGAGAATGAGGCCAGTGACTGCTGATGTTAAAAGGATATGGCATCTGCACAAGTCCTGAGACGGGGGGCTGGTTGCACAGATTAGAGCCAAACATATCATAGCCCGATTAGCAGATGTGGACTTGAGTGTGTTGTCTAGCATTTTTTTTTCCCCTTTAAGTAACAGGGAGGCAATTAAAAAAAAAAGAAGAAGGAGAAAGAAACAAAAGAGGAAGAAAAAAGAAAGGTAACTCCATTTGTTTTCTATTGTCTTTATTTCTCACTCTCCCTCGTCCTGGTTTCTCACTTCTATTCCTCTGGGAACCCAAGTTACAACTGAATACAAGAAATAAATTTCCATGTAGTGGCCATTTAATCTCACTCTGCCTTGTTCTGGTCAATGGGAAATTTCCCCCCAAATGTAGCTTGGATAGATAAAGCCACTGAGGAAAAACAAATGCATTCATATCACGTTGGGACAAAATTAGTTCTCTTACTGGCAAAAATCAGAAATGCGCGGGCGTGTGTGTTTAACATTTAGAATTTGACGGAGACACCTTTTCCCACCTAGAGGGTTCCTCTTAATGGGTGAGATCACCCATGAAGAGCTTCAATTACTTGATGCTTTAAAAGAATTCCTTATTATATTAAGAGAGAGAAGAGACACAGGCAAGAAGCAAGGGAGAGACATTTGGGTAGGAGACATCTCAAGCTGTATGTGAGAGGCAGAGAGTTTAAAACACAGTGTCTTCCAGGAACAAAAATTCATCCCCACAGTAGGGAGCTCCTTTGAAAATGTTTCACGGCCTGTTACCAGGGCAGAGGGGGAATAAGAATTCCATGAGTCAGAAGGGTTGTGAGTTGAGCTCGCACAAAACCGGCGACTGCTAGTTTAAAGCGAGCCAAAGGACCAACCCAATAAAAACTTTATTTATTTATTTATTTATTTATTTATTTATTTATTTATTGTCTTCACATTAATTTGTCTCAGGGAACATCGAGTGAAGGCCTCACAGGCCTGGTATGAAGAGTTGTTACAACAGACACTCGTAGGAACTAAAGAGACTTCCTGCCCTCCTTCCGGACTCAGACTTCCTTTGTTCCTATAATCTCAAACCAGCTGTTTCCTCTGGAATCCCAAATCCCAGCTGGCGGGGAGTCTCTACCTCCCGGATCCTGCTGCACATAATGTACATCAAATCTGAATGTTGATATGCCGTGTCCTTCTTTTACCCATCCTCCTCCCCCACCCGCTCCTCCCCTCCCAGCCCTGTATTCACTTTGACCTTCACAGAGGGAGCAGTTAGAAAACAAGTGACAGAAGCCTTTCAAATTCAGACCTCTCAAATGGCAAAGCAAATCCTAGGGAATATTCAGAATCTCAGATGTCAAGTTTGGAAACATGTCCAGAAACCTTTGTAAGACAGAAATCGGAGAGTTGCCATCATTTTCCCAGCTTCCTTTTAGAAATCAGGACATCAGTACGTTTTTTAAAGTTTATTTGTTTATTTATTTTGAGAGGGAGGGAGAGAATCCCAAGCCGCCTCCCTCCCCACTGGCAGCGCAGAGCCCGATGTGGGGCTCGGACTCACCAGCCGTGAGATCATGACCTGACCTGAAATCAAGAGTCAGCGGCTTAAGGGACTGAGCCTCCCAGGTGGGCCTAGAAATCGGTACATTTTAACAAACATTAGTGTGTTGCCTGCTCTTTGGTGGAAACTGGGCTATAGCTCTGTTCAATGTAGAAGAAATGAATAGGGGCCAGTTGTTCCTCATTCATAAATTTGCAATTTTATTGATTGATACCTTCATTGAGACTTCTAGGGTATAAGAAGAAGAAAGAGGCTAGGTCTCACTTACGGAAGAATTTATGAATAAGTTTGGAAGAAAAAACATATAGAGAAAGAGAAATAGAAAAAAAATGCGAAGCCCTATTTGAACTACTGCAAAATGATGGAACGCTTCTCCTACACTTTGTACGCAGGATAAGGACGTGTCTGTAGTGCCGGCGTGTTGGGGAAGGAAGGTGGGAAGTTTGAGTCAAGGGCAGCCCATGGATGAAGGCGTTCTGTCTGAGTGATTTGGGAAGAGCAGGTCAAGACAATGGGAGCCGACACCAATAAAAGCCCAGAGGGGAAGGCGCAAGCGTTGGCTTGGGATAGACCTTAAGCCACATGGGCTGTTTCCTCATTAACCACAGCACACAGTGAATTCCAGTGAAGGATGAGTCTCACGTCAAGTCGCAGAATGCCCAGGAGTCAAAGGGGTGCAGGAAGCACCCCTGCTCTCTCTCCCCCGCACAGCCCCACTCCGACATTTGCTTCTCGGAAGTCTGTGCGGGTCATTCTCTGTGTGGTGATTCTCATGATTCTCAGGCTGGCGTCTCCAAGTCAGGAGAGAGAATGGGTTCAGATCTCAGCCCTGCGACTTATTAGCCATGTGATCTCAGGCAAGTTGTTCTACACTCTGAAAGCCTCAGATTCCCATCCGTAAGCTGGAAATAAACTGGATCTTCCTCCTTGGGCTAAGGTGAGGTTTGATCAAAGACGTCCCCGAATAGCTGTGCAATGCAATAAATGTTTTCTTTCTTATAATAATAACACGGATCATTATCATGAGGGACTAAGGAAGTTGGTAGGAGACTGACTTAACTAGAGTCAATATGTTCTCTGAAAAAGTGCAATGAAATTAAGCTAGGCAGATAAAGCCACCAAAGCAATATTAAAGAGCAATTGATTACGGGTAATATTTAATAGGAACAGGAAAACTGCTTGGAGATTGTTTCATTTTATAAAATGGTCTCTCCACGTGTGAATTGTCTTAACAATTCTTAAGCAAAAATTAATACCTACTGAATAATTGATGCTTACACGCATTTACTGCAGTTTATTGAATTATAGGAACACAGAGTATGGTCTTCAAGAGATGGACAGTCGAGCCAGACTGCCTGGCATTAGAACCCACATCTATCACATGGAGGTATGAGTCCTTAAGACAAATCACTTAACCTCTCTAAGACTCAGGTTCCTTATTTGCAAAACAGAGAGGGGGTTGTGGAGAGGACGGAATAAATTAATATCTACAACTGTCTTTGAACAATGACTGAAACATGGCTGGCAGACAGTATTACCACCAATCCTTTTATTATATAAATAATAACACAATAGCGGGCAATAAAAAATAATACACCAATGCAATATAAAATGAAAATGATAAAAGCTACATAATAAAAATGATCACAAATATATCGCACCTAATACAAATATCACAGGTAGAGGTTTTGTGTGATAAGAGCATAACTACCTTATGAATTTTTGGACTATTCTTTCCACCACTTTTAGTGTGGGGGATGCTTTAAATGCGTTCGATATCTAGATCTCACAACGTACCAGGTAGCAGCAATCGCAGAGATAGGCTCCTCGCTTGGGGTGAAACAATCAGCCTTATAGAGGTTGAAATTGACATGATAAGTCTGCGAGTACTTCACGTTTTATAGGACCTGCCATTGCTTTTGTGTTTGATTTATTTCAGTCCTCATGCTTATGGTGTCCACTGTGCTTGGGAAGAGAATTTCATTTAAACTCTCTGAAAACAAATGTAGCGGGCAGATCGTTTGCTGAAACATCGGTGAAACACCCACCTAAGCCAGTGGTTCTCAAAGTGCCCCTGTTGACCAGCAGCAGCAGCAGTAGCTGGGAGCTTATTAGGAATGCAAGATTCTTGGGCACCCCCAACCTGCTGCATGGGAAACTTTGGTGTGGGTCCAGCAATCTAGGCCCTACCAAGCTCTCCCAGGGATTCTGAGCCCTGCCCAGTGGGAGGACAGTTAAATCGATATAGATAAATCAATGTAGATACCAGAACTGGCATAAATCAAGCATTAAACGTGGTAATTACGGACACTGGACATACCATGGACCCTGCTGGATGCTGGTGGAGGAGCATGTACCCATTTCCCCCCTTCTACTCCGTTTTCTATTTGTACTCCCATCTGTTGACACATTCTTCCTTTTAGACGTGTTCATACTACTAACCAGGCTGTGGTGACGTGACTTCCGCTGAACTTCAAAGTCATGTCTGGCACTTCCTATTATCTGTTGATTTAATTAATTTAACCCTTGGAAAGCAACTTTAGTTTCAGTTACTTGAATTGGACCCCCCGCTCCGTCCATCATTTACCCCCCCCCCCCCAGATGGCTGCCACTGATTATAAAACTCATGTGAAGAAGACCACACTCTTAGGGGTGTGTTGGCAATAATTAGTTTCGTCCTTCGAGGGGTTTCATAGGGAGGGTGTGTTTAACTAAAATGCAGATGCTGGGATCTTCCTGTTTCAAGATCATCTGCTGCTAGAGCAGCTCTGGATGTCACGGACAAGGGGGTGGGCAGGGAATTAGAGGAACAGGTGCATAGGTGGGCTGGAATTCTGGAGCAGAAATGAAACGGAGGGGCCCGTAGACATCCGAGGATATGACCGTGGCGATCAATTATGAACTGATTTCAGATGTTCTGTACTACTGCTGCCTATCTTAGTTGAGGGTAGGAATAGACAGTTGTATCCATCCGTCCACCCATCCATCCACTCAACAGGCAGATATTGAGCATCTATTATGTACCAGACAGTAGTATAGCAGTGGACAAACAGAAAAATGTCTGCTCTCATGAAGCTTTCCTTCTAGTCTGGGACACAGATTAAAAAAAAAAAAAAGTGAAAAGTTTAAAGGTGATATTTTTTAATGGAGAACACTAAAGCAAGAAAAGGAGACCAGTGGAGCCTCAGCGGGAGGGGCTCCATTTTCAACCAGGCGGTCAGGGAAGGTCTCCTTGAGAGCACATTTGGGAAAAGACCCTGGAGGAAGAGCTTTCCACCAAAAGTGAACGAGTGCAATTACCAGACGTGAAGGTGTGTCTGGTGTGCTCAAGTTCAGCGCGAAGCCTGGTTCTGCCAGAGTGGAGTGATCCAGGGTGAGTAGCAGGAGGGAACGTTACAGGATAAGAGATGCCCAGATCTCGTGGAGCCTTGACGACCGCTAGGGGAGTTTTGCCTTTATTCGAAGAGATCTAATGAACACAGTGTAGTGAGCCAACCAGTTGTCCCTCCCAGAGAAGGGCTGATGTCGTAAGAAAGCGCCTAGGATGCATCGGACTCACTGGGAAAGATTATCTGCTGGAATCCTGAAAAAGGAAGAGAGGAAACGGTCAGTGGCAAAAATAAGAAAATGGGGACTCAGAGAATAAGTGAGTTGGTCCTTCTTTCCCTTCACGAAGACTCTGAGAGTTGAACGTGGGGTGTGAGGGTTTCAGTGTGTCCAACCAGGCTAGCAGTACCCGGTGACCACTGAATGTAGGAAGGTGGCCATTTCCCACCAGCTGAGCCCTGGCGGGTGGGGTGACAGACATGCCCAAGCCAGAGAATAAGACAACAGTGGAGAAAGAAGGCTCTCCAGCTTCCCTCACCACCCCCTGAACTGGTGAGAATTGGACAGAGTTGCTGCTAAGAGCCTTGCACTCCTGTCCATACCTGAGCCAGCCTAGGGCTCTGGGAGGGGGTAGCATGGCAGTAAGAGCCACGGCAACAGCCAGTCATGTTCTAGGACATGAGGATATGAGTGTATCCAAGAACCACACGGGTGCTATATATCCAGCTAACTTGACCGTGGGCGATTAAAAGAAACACTGAGTGGGACAAAGTCTTTCAGGATCACAGAAGATAAATGATTGCCAGGCTGGAGAATCTAAGAAGGTTTCCAAGAAGTGGCGACACTGAGCTGGGAGGGCCTTGAAGGAACTTGGAAAATGTTGGAAGCATTGATACAAGTAGAATTGATGTGCAACGTTTTCTAGAATAATCTTGGGCAAAGGATGCTTCCCTCACGACCCTGTTCTCCAGTCTTTCTGAGCATCCTATCTCAGGTGACAGCACAGGGGTAGCCTGAGTATGGCACCTAGTGCCCTCCCTGGCTGGTTGGGAGTGTTGTTGGACAGACAATGATGAGGCTGTATCCTGGCACTGAGGAGAAAAGGCTTCCTAGTAACTTACGCTGTGTGCCTGCCGAGGAAAGTCTCCAAGAAGGACAGGACCCTAGTGTGCTCAGAGCTGTGTCCCTTGAGGCCCTGCCCATAGCAGAAAACCTCTACAGAGTTTGCTGAATGTCCGGTGGCCTGTGACCCATGTGTCATGCGTGTGCCGCATCTGGAGTCACAGGTGGAGCTTGATTTAAAGTTAAGTTTGAGTCCGGGCTTCTCCCTTGCCTGGCCGTGCAACTTGCAAAGGGCACTTGTTCATCGCTGCCATTTCTTTGTCTGTGCAATGACAATGGGGACTTCACAGGTACTGCTGGAGGAGAGGGGTGCTGGGATAGGCAGGCTTCAACGCAAACCATGCAACGGCAGTTGGTGACAATAGCCCGACACTTGTAATTCAATGTGGAAGAGACCGATAGAATTAAACTACAGACCCGTAGTTAGAGCAACTCAGCAGAGATTCTGCCAGAGTCATAGGATTTTTTTTTTTTTTTGGCGAAGTGAGTTTTTTTTTCCCAACAGTTCTACAGTGATAGAACATATATACCTCACCTAGAGAGTTAAGTTAGCAGTGATAAACTCATGCTATGTCTAGAAGTTTCCCCTGGAATTTTTAATAGTCTATACAATACACGACACAAAAAACCCAGATTGACATAGTATAGATTTTTTTAATAAAAATAGGTAGCATTTTATTGTGTCATACTGGCGGTGATAGAAAGGGGGTATACATTTTAATGCGAGTGCAATTATAAGTGAAGGGAAATACTCGCGTTTCTTCTTGCATATTTTTCCTTATGGTTGCCACCATGTGATTTAGGTGTCATTAAGGATTTGATTTAAGGTCTCATTAAGATAACATTTCTTCTGGAGCCAGCAGTGGGCCGGCCGTGCACGACTGGCGTAAACATGGTAACTCAGTATTACCCGTTCTTCCTCACTCCGGTGCTGCCTTCCTCAATTTTTTATCCTACAATTCTCAAGATGCCCGACTTCATCACTTAGAAGAATATAGAGCTTACTGCGTGCAATTCCATAACTTCCCCTATGGGGAAAACCAGGCCACTTTGAAGTTCCTTTTATTTTCAACCTTCATTAAGTTTATGACAGTGGTTGTCTCAAATTAGGTTTATAGAGAGAGGCATTTTGCAAATTTGTCATTTATAGATTGCACTAAACTGACCTGATTTAGCTGTGTTGTTTAGAGAAATGATATAATGTGTATTTATTCCCAACTATTAGATAGTAAATATATAGCAATTACTACAAGTGTGCAGACGGGCACGAAATCCCACAAGTAAGTGATGTATCTCTTTTATCTTTTATCTAGCAGCCCAAATGCTTTCGAATTCACTTACTTATTAACAAAAATTTACCAAGCACCTATTTTATCGCGGTGGCATTGTGCTAAACACTGAGGTCTTAAAGACCTGTAAGCCTGCAGAAGGAGTGAAGGCCCCCCAAAATCTGTATGACCCCCACGAAGGGACACATGCTGTCCTGAAGGACCCACAGGCGGGCTAGAGGAGAAAAGAGGGCAGAAACTCTCCTAGGACAAGTCAGGGAGGCATTCCACAGAAAGATGGCATTGTCAGAAGGACAAGAGATGAGTGGGAATGTGCCGGAGGGCGAGGGAAGAACCTTGTAAAGAGATGGGATATTGCAAAACCCATCCATTCTTGGGGAAAGTGGGGCAGTCCCGAGCTATGGGAACAGAGTGCCATTGAAGGAGAAGAGCCAGCAGTGAGAAACAGAGACAGTCATGAAGGCCATGCTGACCTTCCTTTGGAGCCTGATTGCTGGGAAGGGAGCCCCAGCTGGATTTGTGTTTTAGGAAGATAGCAGTGAAAGCAGTTGTGCAAAAAAGAACTAGAAGGTTGGAGTGTGAGGCCGAAGGAGGGGCAAATTAGCCCCCAGTATGTGTGAGATTCCAGAAAAGAAAGGCGAATCTGCTCTAAGGCAGAGATAGAGAATGGCAAAGAGGGGATGGGATGGAGAAATATTTCAAAGGTTCAGTTAACTGCTGAGATCCTTTCTCCCCCATGAATTTCCATCATGGTCTGAGAGCAGCTGGAACTGAAGGAGAGATGGGGAAACCCTTGTTCCCTTTGGGTTGATTGACACATGCCACATGCTCTGTTCCCACCACAATTCAAGGGGCCAAGGGTGCGGGACATTGTCTTCTTCTGTTCAGAATGGATAAAGCACCCCCTCCTGCCTGACTATTTCTCTGAAATGATAGACTATCCTCCTCTTTCTTCCTTCTGCCTTCCTAGTTGCTGCCCTGATGGTAGAGTCTTGAACCTGACCTTCTTTCTCAGTCGGGCAGAGTCAAAGTGCCAATAGAGTCGAGTCCATCCCAGAAAAGTCACTATGTCAGCTACACCTCCAGTCACGGAAAAGAAAGATGATGAAGAGGCTCTGAGGTTTCTGAGTTGTGGTGAGTACCTTTTAGGTACCTGAAGGTTCGACTGGAGGCTCTTGGGTGGGGTCGTAATGATGCCACAGTTTTGGGTGCTCTGGCCTTGCTCTTACAGAGGCATTGTTAAAAACAGGCCATGCAGGAAATAACACCAGTTTAGGAATCCTACGGCTCTGGTTTGCAAAATTATAGATGGCAGCTCTGTTGTTTCAGGCAACTTACTTGACTTGTATGAGCCCTATTTCCTTATCAGGAAGTGGGGATCAAAACCTAATTTGCTTTGTTGCTGTGGGTGTTGAATGTCATAGAAAACACCGAGTCCTGATATACTGTAATATCCTTTTTGTCTTACCTTCCACGGGGGAAGGAAACTCCCAACTGGACTATCCAACTGGACGAGCCAATAGGTGTCTCATGGATTGTTTTTTTAAAAAACATTTATTTATTTATTTATTTATTTATTTATTTATTTATTTATTTTTAGGGGAGTGCAAGTGGGGCAGGGGCAGAGCGAAGGGGACAGAAAATCCAAAGTGGGGTCCTCGCTGACAGGCTGACCTCAGCCGGCCTGATGTGGGGCTCAAACTCACAAACTGTGACATCACGACTTGAGCCCAAGTCAGACACTCAACGTACTGAGCCACCCGGGAGCTCCTGCTCCGTGGATTTGAATACAACCCAACTTTTTCCTATATCTTGCCTAAATTTTCCACAGGCATATACCTTTCTTGGATTACTGACATTTTGAAGATAGGCTATGCAAAGATGTATCTCCTTCTCTTGTGCTTGAAGTGGTCCTAATCCACACAAAAGTGGTTCTAATCTAAGTCGTCATCCATCTTAAATATGAAACCATGCTCCATTTGCCTTTCAAAATGTATACCAAGAAGTTTTCTGAAGTTCAGATAGTTTGAGAAATTTGGAATCCATTGTTGTAATGGCATAGTTAGGCATGTGGGATGATGACAAGGAAAGAAAATGGCATTTGTTGAATATGGAGTGTTCCATAGACCTCAACAACTCTTTAAGGTAGGTGCAGCCATTAGTATTAGGTGTCCCTACACATATTAGACTCCTCCTCCCCCAAATATCAATGGCTGAAGCAAGATAAAAGCTGATTTCTCCTTCACGTAAAAGAATGCAGAAGGCCAATACGTAAAAGGGCTCCATACATGTCCTTCTATCTTGATGTTCTGTCATCCTTAGCGTATCTCCTCATGGTTCAAAATAGCTGCTTGAGCTCCAGCTATCAAGTCTACATTCTAAGCAAGAAGAATGGGGAAAAAAACAAGGGCTGTATCCTCTCTCTTTTTTTAGAGAATTGTCCAGCTGTGTGATCTTTGGCTTTCACTTCTATCCCTTTTGCCAGAACTTAGTCTCACAGTCTCTACTAGCTATTAGACAGTCTGACAAAATATGGTTTTGGGCTGGGCAGCATGTGCTCAAACAGTTGGGAAAAAAGGACATCATGGGCAGCTATAAGTGCCTGCTGCAGTAGGTCCCTCACTTTTCAGAGGAGAGCGAACTGAGGGCCCATGCGTGAATTTGTGTATTCTGGTTATCTATTGGTTATCTATGGTCAGTCTACCCTGCTTATCTCTCTATTACTTAGTGACTTAAAACTACAAACATTTTCTTATGATCAATATTTTATGGGTCAGGAATTTGGGCGGGATTCTTTGGAGATGGCTCCTCTCTGTACCACGATGACTATGGCTTCATCTAGAGTGGCTTAAAGAGGGAGTGTGGCTGGGATCAACTGACTGGGATCAAATGTCTGAGGCCTCACTTCTGGTATCAGTTGGGTTCCTCAGTCTTTTCTATCTTGTGACCAATATTCACTTATTCACCACTTATTCACTCTCTTGCCTGGCTGGGGTGGCTGGAGAAGCTGGGGCTGGCCGGGCATCGGTCTTTCTCCCTAGTGTTTTTCCACATGGCTACTAGCTTGGGCTTCCTTACAGCATGGTGGTCTCTGAGAGTTGGATTGCTTCCAATGGTGACTGGCTTCTTCCAGAAAGGATGTTCTAAGAGACAAAGGCGAAAAGCTTCACGCAATTAGCCTTGGAAGTCACCCTCGTGCCACACCGCACTGAGGCCAATCTAGATTGAAGGGATAGGTGACTGAACTCCACACCTCTTTGCGAGGGGTAGCAAAACGTCTATAGCCATCTTTACCCTATCGCCAGTGACTGCTCAAGATACCAGCTAGAGAGCCAGTTGGTCACGCCTGGAACACAGACTTTCCCCTACACCGTGTGGGTCCAAGCAGCTTGTCTTGGTACTTTTAAAGAGCCAACTAAACAAGTTGAATTTTTTTTTTTTTTGAAGCGTGAAAAGTTATTGTTGGCTATAGGATAGCAGTAGGTAGTAAAAATCTGTGGCAATAATGTCTTTGTTGGGTGCACAGACTCCAGCCCTCAGTGGAGTGTGCCCTGAGGGTTTACACTCAGCTCCTCAAGCTAAGTCTTCTGCTAAGTGTAGCAGCTATAATTTTTTTTTATCTCCTCCCTCAAGCCCCTTCCCCCACCTCCTTCCAGCTGAACAACTGGGCTGCTGCTTCCCTGTCTCTTTCATATTTGTGAATACTCTCTCAGGTCTGGAAAATCAGATTGTCTCATTTAAATTTAATTTGAATTTCTGTTTGAAGAATCAACCTGAGACATCAAAGAGAATCCAAAAAATGCACTACAAAATAAATGATCAAATGACTTCTGAAAACATTGCACTTTTATATCTGGAAATATGGGATCAAAACTCCAATTTCTTTTATTGTTAAAATTAAAGAGAAACTTAAAAAGAAACTGCTGTATAAGTTTGACACCACATTTAACCAACAGACAAATTGTTACAACCTGGGAGGGTTATAACCATCAATGCACGCATTCTCTCTCTGATTCCAAATGAGCCTGATTCTCCCAGTCACTAAGCTTCAACTTGGGTTTTCCTGTTAGTTTTTTTCAAGTCAGAAAAATATCATGTAGAGTGGTCACAAAAGTCAGACTTACAATACTGGAAGAGTGAAGCTGTCAGTTTATCTGCTCAAAACAGGCTGAGTTTTGTGTTGAGATGCAGCCTTCTCAAACGATGATGTTACTTTAATCATTTGTGCATTCAATTTTTGAAGATCTGAAGCCCCTTTCCACTATTTTAATACATTTTAGAGGGGGGTATGAGAAGGTTCAGCGCCCTAGTGAATTAGCATTTACTGTGGGTCCTGGCAGGTGCTTGTGGAAACACACAAGACAAAAAGGGCATGTACTTTACCCTCAAGGGTGCGAACACAGCCTGCCAAGAAGAAGTGAGACGAGTACCTGGTAAATGAAGGAGTGATCACAACTTGTCCCATTACGAATCTGATGGGTGGTCGGGGCACCGGGGTGGCTCAGTCGGTTGAGTGTCCAACTTTGGTGTCTCCCTCTCGGCCTCTCCTCTGCTCAAACTGTCTCTCGAAAATAAGCATAAAAAAAAAAAAAGAATCTGATGGGCGATTAAACACTTGAGTCAGTAATACTTTAACTTCTCAAGAACAGCCCAAACTAATGGTAGAGAAGTCCTGGGTCCTAGGGACAAAAGTATCAGCGAAAGGTCATGGTCCAGAGAAAATACTACCCTTTTCAGCTCGGGTGGTTAGGGATGATTTCCTTGTCTTCTATTGACCAATAGGACTGGGTGGGGAGAATCGATAATGAAGAATTAAAGTCAAGAATTAAACTTTTTAAAGGAAGAAATAACTATGGCATTCTAGGAGAGGAGAGGATTCCTTCCAGGTGTCTGGGAGGTTGGCTTTTTTTATATTTAAGAAAACCACCTGATGGATTTTTGGCCGGTTCCAACTTGCCCTCTCTCTCCAGCTTGGGAGTCGAAGGAGAGGATTCTCACGAAGGCAACTGAATATGTCTGTTTAATACAGTTGCACCAATGTGAAATCTGTCCCTTGGCAACGCGGTTTGGGTTTCAGAATGACTAGAGAGACAAGAGAGAGAGTGACAAAGGGAAAGTGACTCTTGGTAGGAGAGTAAGCCTCGCCAACAAAGCAGCAAGTAGGACTTCAAAAGGTAGCAAAGCTAGAGAAGCTTCTGGAGGCAGGCAGCTTCGGGAGATCTAATATTGAAGCTTACATTGACTCCTATTCTGATATGTGCTGATATCCACCCCCCCCCACCCCTGCTTCATGCCATTGCCCTCACTGGCTCACGCAGAAAACCCCAGTAATGGTGCTGTTGGGGGAGAGTGGGGAAAAGGGGTCTTTCTGTGCTAGGGGCTATGGAGAGGGAGTCCCTAAGGACAGCCAAGCACAGGAAGTAGGATGCTGGTTATTAACTAGGCTACAGCAGCTAAGCACACGGCAGTGTGGACCCACACAGAAAGATGTGAGCCGCATATCCGTCCCGCCCCCGCCCCCAATTCCAGAAGGGGCTCACCCCTCAAGTGCACTATCTATGTTGGTATGTCTGTGAAAGAGCCTCGGGGGGCGGGGGTGGGGGCAGCCCTGCATTTGCAAGGCCATGAGCTAGTCAGGATTCTGACCCTCGGATCACGTGTGCATGCGTTTTAGAGACGCAGCAGTGTTCAAGTGGATACCAGAATGGTAATAATCAGCTTTCCTCAGAAAGGAAATGTCTCCATGCCTCTCTGGCAGCTCTCACTCCACATCAAAAAGCCCCTCGTGCGCTCCTCCTTCGACGCTGGCCGTGTCCCTGCGGGACACTGCACCGGATTTGTTTGGTCCTCTTTGTAATAAGTCCAGTAATAAGAGCTTCTACCCATCCTCCTGGGATTTTTTTTTGCTTTCTATTTCTGTGTTATGAACTCACTGTATGGATTTTGGAAGTTGTTATTTTAATTGAGCAGCCAAGCAACAGAGAATTGTCTGCCAGCCCGGACTCGGTAGAATCAGATTGTTCCGAAATGAGAAAAATCTCCAAGCGAAGGAGTTGATGGGGGAAGGTGGGGTGAGGGTGGGAGGGCCCCAAATCTCCACCTCAATCTCGTTTTATCCTTATCCCATCCAAGCTCATTAATCCTTGAAACTCACCCCCACTAGATTTCAAAAATGCCACCTAACCTCAGCATCGTTTCTTCCCAGGGATCAAGTATGTTTTCTTACCGAAAGGCTGGGATTGCAGGGTATCAAAACGAACTCGGCCAACGTGACTCAACTCTGGCCCCTGCCTCTATTCCCTTGGCCTCTGCCTCAGGCAAAATTCTCGTGGTCTTCTCCAGGTTCCCATCCCCACACCGCTGCCAAAGCTATTTTTCTTCATATCATGCCACTTCCTCGCTGGAAATGCCACCATGGCCAACTGTTGCCCTCCAGAATCTGGCTGCCTTCCCCTTCCCCCGCAAACCATCCTTCCACCGTTAAGCAGGTTAACCACGTAGAAACCTTCAAGAGTGAACTGGTCCTACCTCTCTACCTAACAGTTGGTATACGCTTTCTTTTTAAAGACAATATCGCCATATTTAATGGTTAGTGAAAGAACGTCCTGTCTTCAAAGGCTTGCATTGCAAAAGAGAACAGGGAATAAACAAGTATTTTCATAAATACTGTATCGTTCTTATGATGTTGACTTGAGGAAAATCAGCAACGACACAGTGTCCAGCCTGTAGCATGCGAACAAGGAAGGGATAAACCCAAAGGGATAAACAAAGCAAAAATACTTCGTTCTCTGAGGTTATGGTTTCACAGAATTTCAATAAATTGCATAATTATGCTATAAT
Organism: Neofelis nebulosa; assembly: GCF_028018385.1. Classification (NCBI taxonomy): domain Eukaryota; kingdom Metazoa; phylum Chordata; class Mammalia; order Carnivora; family Felidae; genus Neofelis; species Neofelis nebulosa. Next base: position 13,740,964 of record NC_080788.1, read on the forward strand.
AAATTATAATTGTAGTGCATTATTATTTGCTCCACATACTACTATATAATTATTTATAATTAATTCTAGTGCAAAAAATAACTATAGTGGATGGGGTTGATGCATTGAAGTTCTATGGTCTTTACATGCCAAATAGCTAGCTAATGTGGAAACATATTATAAACTATTTTGCAAACTATTAAAAGAGTGAATTTTGTGGAGAAATATATTCTAAGTCATGGGATATTATTTCAACAAAGAAGCTTGATAATGAAATTTTTGAGCAACCAAGCATTGTAATAATGAGCTAACATCAAGGATAAGCTGGGACATTATTGGAATGCAGGGGGCACAGTGACGATATGGAGATCAGGCAGAGGGGGACAAGGCAGAAGGAGGAGGAACAGAGAGAGGAGTGGAGACGAGCTTGTCTATGTAGCAGTTGAAGAATGGAAAGGAGAGGGAATTGGGATAGAAGAAAAGAGACTGCAACTATAAGAGAGAGAGAAGGGAAATAAGAAAGAGAATCCCCAATTTTAACTTGTATAAGGATCCGCTTCTCATGGAGTCCAAGTTGAACCTTTGTGGATATTCGTTGAACCGTTTGGACCTCTCTAGTAATATATAGTTGACCAGGAAAATAATTCCTTTCTAGTCAATGGTGCAAACTTAAATTCAGAATCTACTTACCTGCTTTCACCGTACAAAGCTGCATAGACACAAGCAAGGGTATATTCCAGGGCAAAAATAAATCAACTCTGACCGCAACTGAAGATGATTCGAATAATAATAATTCAAGGTCATTTAAGTCTAGGCCATTAACGATGTATTCATTACACCTGGCACAAACTTGAGATGTTTTAAAAACATACTAACTCTATCAAATCTGCTCAGAATGAATGCAAAAAAAAAAAGATATAATCATAGTTAGTAGAGACGATTAAAGAAATCGAATATGATGAAAACCATGATGACACATTGCACTTGGGATGAATTGTTTGTTGGTCAGAGTTTTTTAAAGGACCAAGAGCCCATCTTACAACATGTAAAAGTCAGTAACCAAACGGGCAAATGGAAAAAATAATTGATGTAATTGCTTATGAACAAAAAGCACAAAACCACATGTCTAGCTCATGTGACAAGAACCCCTGCTCTGTTTTTCTAAATTGGAAAAAAAAAAAACCAAACTTGGCCTACATGAGGGACTAGAAGAAGGCCTGGAGCAGAGAGGTGTGCAGGATAGCACAAAAATGTGGTCGGAGAAGTAGATGGGGCCAGATGCTGGTACACATGCTGATGTAAGAAGTTTGAGTTTGATTTTGAGTGCAGTGGGAAGCACGGACTTAATCACGCTGGGGGCATGATCTGCTTTGTATTTGTAAAAGATCACTCTGGCGGCTATGGAAGAACACAATAAAGAGACATAAGCAATCAGTTAGGAGGCTACTGTTGTAGTCCAGTCAAGGAATGATGAGGGTTGGTCTTACGAGGAAGGAAGGAAGCAGAAATGGCTAGACTACAGATATAGTTTGGAGCAGAACTGGTACAATGTTGTAATATATTCGGTAGCAGTGGAGGGAAGCATTAATTTGGAAGAGGGCATCATCTAGAATAGCTCCCAGGTGCTGTGCTTGCCTTGCTCCTCTGAAGAGATGGTGGAACCATCTGAGATGGAGAAGCTTGGGATAGAGATAGGGATGGGTTATGGAGGGGACATGAGGAACCATGTTATTATATGTGGTGTTGTGGATGCTATGAGACCAGAGGCAAAGCTGGTGAAGGAGACAGAGTCAGCTGAATCAGATGAGTAACTGTGGGTGTTACCAACATGCACATGGCCCTAAGCCCTTGGCAATGGATGAGATCTTCTAAGACCACAGTATAGATAAGTGATTGAAGAAAGTCTACTCAAATGTCCTGAGGAATCACAGGAGGAGACGCCCATGAAAGAAACCAAGAAGGAGCAATTGGAGAAGTGGGGGGAAAATCAGGGTTATATTGGCACAGGTCAAAAGAAGACAGTGTTTGGAGAAGGGTGGAGAAATCAGCACTTTAAGTGTGGCTGAGCTTCAGTGAGAAGAGGATAGAAAAGGGTCCGTTGGTTTGGACGGCGTGGGGGATCATTAGTGATGCCAATAAGAGAAAATTCAGTGGATTGTTGAGTGGGATAGCAATGGGCTGAAGCCTGGATGAAATGAAAGTTAAATGGGGAACAGCTTCTGTGGACAACGGTGAGACGTGTCTCGTAACAGAGAGAAGAGAAATGAGATAGCGCCTGAAAGAGTCGCTGGGGTCCGAGGAGCATGATTTTTAATGAATGGGAGATGTTACAATATGTTGATGAGCTGGTGGGAATGTTGCAATAAAGAGGGGAAAATTGGGATGTGAGAAAGAGCGAGAGCATAACTGGAGAAATAATGTTCTTGATGAAAGCCTGTTCTGGAGAGTCTAGAGCCTGGGGGAACGGGGCGGGGGGTGGGGGGACACAGGGAAGGTACATATGGACCCAAGTGGATTTGTGATGGAGAGACACAAGAACATCTGGTGATGACTTTCATTTACTTGATCACCTAAGAGACATGATCATCAGATGATGGTAAGGTAGAGAGAAATGGCAAAGCAGGGGGGCTGGCAGCAAGGTGGAGGTGTGATATAATTGTGACAACAACAGAGAAACACGAAAGAGGTCCTGGTCTCCGTGGATCGCCTCATTTTAAAGTCAGGGTTTATTAATTTAGAATGACAACAATCTTCCTACAGAGTGATGTTCTGCAAAATCCCTTGGCTGCAGTGGTACAGGCACAAAAAGTGAATGGATATGTAGCTCTTTCTGGGTGAGTGCAGTGATGGGAAAGGAGAGCAAAGGATTTGAGCATCATTGAAAGGGAGTGATTGCAAGAATGAGCCATGGGTTCTTCCTGGTTATGAAGATAAGTGAAGAAAGGGATTCTACTTATCTAACAGAATGGGTAAAAAAATGGTACAGCTACATTGGAAAAAGTTAAACCCACTTCAACTGTAAGGTCCAGCCATTTCTCTTCTAGGACTTGAACATGAATATTCACTGCAGCTTTATTTGCAATTTATCAAGTTGTATACTTTGTATTTATGTCAATTATACCACATTAAAAATTCCCATGGTGAGGAAAAAAAAGGAGGGTGCTAATACAATAGTGAGAAAGGGATGGGATCAGTATTTAGACATCTCATCGTGGCTTAAAAATTGACTTCATGAGAGTATTTGAGCAACTGAACGCTAAGCATAGAAGTTATATTTGGAGAGTTATGTGCATAAATTCTTTGTTTCTGAGGTGGGGCCGTTTCCAGTGAAGTCAAGGTATGACATGGGAGTGGCAAATTAAATTGGAATGAGAGGGGATTGTCTTTAGGGAGCAGGAGGTCCAGGAACTGGGAGGTCTTTATGTTGTCTGACTTATCTATGTGCATATTAAAGGCGTCAGAAATGATATCAGAGTCAACATAGAGAAATATGAACCAGGAGCTAACACATTCAGTAAACTGGGGAGTCGCTGGGAGGCTGGTAGATGGTAGCAACAAAGAAAATTCAGGAATGGTAAGCCAGATGCTGCCGATCTAAGAGTAGGTTATTACAAGCTGGGTTTTAGAGGTGTAATGGTGTGACCATGGCAGTGGGGTTCAAGAAGCTCAGAGATCCCAGGTTCCTTTGAAGGAATAGTTCAAGGAGACAATGGAGAAGTTCCTCTTCCCAGAGGAGGTTGCTGCAGAGCGGGGAGAGGAGGGCTTTGGGAAGGAGTTGTTGAACAAAGCACACGAGGCTGATGCATCAAGGGTTGGTGTTCTGGCAATCACTAGCCTACAGTGTGAGGCATGGTCGTTACTTATTTATTTCTGCTTGCTTTATTTTAAATAGCTTACCACCTGTTAATGAGTTTCTAAATCTAATTGTTTCCTTTTGCCTGATTTTAAGTTTTATACAAATGGAATAATACTGTGTGTATTCTGCTGTTGTGTCTCCTTTCTCTCAACTTTATGTTTTAGAGACATGTTCTTGTTCATGCGTAGACCTGTAGTTTATTGATTTTTTATTGCTGTTTAGTTTGGATGTGCCCTCTTTTATTCATCCATTTCTACTGTTGATGGACATTTGTGTTGCTTTCACTTTTTTTTTTTTTTTGGCTGTAAGAAACAATGCTGCTATAAGCACTTGCTACACGTTTCATAATGCAAATATGAAGAAATCTTTCTAGATTTTATGCCTAATAGAACAGCTGGATCATAGTGTATATACATGTCCAACTTTTTTTTTAATGCTTTTTATTTATTTTTGAGACAGAAAGAGACAGAGCATGAGCAGGGGAGGGCCAGAGAGAGAGGGAGACACAGAACCCGAAGCAGACTCCAGGCTCTTAGATGTCAGCACAGAGGCCGACGTGGGGCTCAAACCCAAGAACCGTGAGACTATGACCTGAGATGAAGTTGGATGCTTAACGGACTGAGCCACCCAGGTACCCCCATGTCCAACTTTTTAATTCGATGCCAGATTGCTGTCAAAAGTGGTTGGTCCACTTTACACTCGGCCATTCCCCATCCTTACTAACACTTGGAGTGTCTGATTGCTAAGTTTTGTTATTTTGTTGGGTTGAAAGTCTTTCTTGGGCTTTTAGTTTTCATTTCCCTATTGCCAGTGAGGTTTTCATTTGTTTATTGACCAGCCAGTCCAGCATGTCTTTCTTTTTTTTATTTTATTTAAAAAAATTAACGTTTATTTGTTTTTGAGAGAGGGAGAGAGAGAGAGAGAGAGAGAGAGAGAACGAGTTGAGGAGCAACAGAGAGAGAGGGAGACACAGAATGAAAAGCAGGCTCCAGGCTCTGAGCTGTCAGCACAGAGCCCAATGCAGGGCTCACACTCACAAACCATGAGGTCATGACCCAAGCCGAAGTTGGACACTTAACCAACTGAGCCACGCAGGTGCCCCAGTCCAGCATGTCTTTTTACTAGCTGTGAGAATTTGAGTGAGTTGCTTTACTTCCTGGATTTTTCTTCATCAGTTAAAGGAGAATAATATTATACGTCACACAAGATATTGCCCTTTAGAGAGGACTTACCATTATTAAAATGATATTTACTTAGCTTACTTGTGGATATCACTTGGACCAGTGTTGCTCTTGGGAGTAGGTCACTGGGGAGAATATGGAAGTATTCTGAGAAGATTGGGAGAAACAAGAAGCCTGAATCAGGTGGTAAAACAAGGAAGCAAACAAACAAAAAACATAAAACAAACAACAACAAAAAAGAAAACAACAACAAATAAAACCCAAAAACCCTAAAGTTCATTTTTCTTTAAGGTAACTTTGACAGCTTTAAAAAGAAACCTTAAATTTCAGTGGCTTAACAAAATACAGTTTCTTATTCCTGCATTTTCAGTTAAGAAACTGCTTTTGTCCAGTTGGTTTATGAAACCGGGCTCCAGTCACATGACTCTATTATGCCCTCAGGCCATCGAGTCCCATGCTTCCTGCCGGCAACAGAGGAAATAAAGCATCAGGAGGTCCTGACGCCCACCCACTTATTGAAAGTCCATACTGTGAAAGGAAATTTCTCTTCCGGTCTCATTTCTTCGGTTAGATATAGTCACATGGCCACATCTGTATGCAAGGGGACCTCAGAAATGTAGCCCTGGCTTGGGCTGCCATCTACCAGCAACAGCAGCATGTTATGAAAGGTAGATCAAGTTATACACAGTGTTAACCCATTTTTCCATCCCTCCCCATCATTGTGAAGACAAGGATAGGTGGTGTTGTCATCCTACCATCTCACCCCCACTTAGGCATCATGATTCCACTGTTAATGTTGAATCCCCTCTTAATGTTCATTTTATTTTATTATCTTCTTTTATTTTTTACACTTTTACTGAGACATAACTGACTTACAACCTTATGGAAGCTTAAGGTATACCATGTGTTGAATTATGCACTTATATATCACAAGATGATTAGCATTGTAGCTTTTGCTAACACCTCTATTGCCTCACATAATTTGTAATCCTGTTTTGAGGTGAGAATGTTTAAGATCTATTGTCTTGGCAACTTTCAAGTGTATGATACAGAATTGTTGACTACAATCACCAGGCTCTACATTAGATCCCTCCAATTTATTCATCTTATAACTGGAAGTTGATACTCTCTGACCAATATCTCCCCATTTCCCCTGTCCCTCAGGCCCAGGTAACCACAATTCTACTCTCTGTTTCTAAGATTTTGGCTTATTTATTTCTCTATTCTTATTTATTTATTTATTTATTTATTTATTTATTTATTTATTTATATTTTAGAGAGTGAGAGTGGGAGAGAGAGATAGAACGAGGGAGAGAATCTCAGTCAGGTTCCATGTTCAGTGTGGACCCTGGTGCAAGGCTTGATCCCATGACCCTAGGATCATGACCTGAGCTGAAATCAAGAGTCAGACGCTTAACAGAGTGAGCTACACAGTTGCCCCTTGGCTTTTTTAGATTCCACATTATTAGTGATATAATACAATATTTGTCTTTCTCTTGCTGTCTTATCTCACTAAATTCACAAGTTCTATCTATTGAAAATAGTAGGATTTTCTTCTTTCTCATGGCCAAATACTATTTCGTTGTACATACATATGATATCTTCTTTATCCATTTATCCATCAATAGATCCTTAAGTTTTTTCTATACCTTGGGTATTGTGAATAATGCATCAATAAATGTGGGAATGCAGATATCTTTACAACATCCTATCTTCATTTCCTTTGAATAGGTGTCCAGAAGTGGAATTGCTGGATCATATGGCAGTTAATTTTAAATTTTGGAGAAACTTCCATTCTGTTATCCATAGTAGATGAATCAATTTACATTCCTGCCAACAGTGAACAACTGTTTCCTTTTCTTCACATCCTCCCCAACATTTGTTACATCTTGTCTTCTTGGTGATAGCCATTCTAACAGGTGTGAAGTGATATCTTATTGTGATTTGGATTTGCATTTCCCTGATGATTAGTGGTGTTGAACATCCTTTCATGTACCTGTTGGCCATCTGGATGTCTTTGGGAAAATGTGCATTTAGTTCCTCTGCCCATTTTTTTTAATAGGATTTTTTTCAACATGAGTTTTTATATGTTTTGGATATTAACATCTCATCAGCTCTATACTTTGTGGATAGAGTTCCCCATTTCATAGGTTGCCTCTTCATTTTTTTTTCTTTAACTTTCCAGAAGACTTTAGCTTTTTAGTGTTGTTCCACTTATGGATTTTTGCTTTTTTTGCTTATGCTTTTGGTGCAACATCTACAAAATCATTGTCAAAAATCAATGTCAAGGAACTTTCCCCTATGTTTTCTTCTAGAAGATTTATGGTTTTAATCCTTATATTTAAGTCTGTAATTCATTTTGGGTTAATTTTTGTAAGTGGTGTAAGATAGGGGATCCACATGTGATTATCCAATTTTCCCAACACTATTTGTTGAAAAGCCAATTCTTTCTCCATTAAGTATTCTTGGTTACCTTATAAAATATTAGTTGACCATATATGCAAGGGTGTATTTCTAAGCTCTTGATTCTATTCTATAACTTTCTGTGTCTATTTTTATGCCAGTACTATATTGTTTTGATGACTCGAGCTTAGTAGTATAATTTGAAATCAGAAAGTAAAATCCTCTTATGTTTTTTCTCACAAATGCTTTGTTTGGCTCCTTCAGGTGTTCTGGGATTTCATGAAAATTTTAAAATTGCTTTTCTCTATTTCTTTTTAAACTTTTTTTTTAACATTTTATTTATGTTTGAGAGACTGGGAGAGACAGAGCGTGAGCAAGGGAGGGACAGAGAGAGGGAAACATAGAATTTCGAAGCAGGCTCCAGGCTCTGAGCTGTCAGCACAGAGCCCGACACGGGGCTCAAAGTCACAGACCATGAGATCATGACCTGAGCCGAAGTCAGATGCTCAACCAACTGAGCCACCCAGGTTCCCCTGCTTTTCTCTATTTCTGTGGGGAAAAAATGCCACCAGAATTTCCACAGGGATTATACTCAATCTATAGATGGCTTTTGGTAATACGGATATTTTAACAATATTAATTCTTGTGATCCATGCACATGAGATTTATTTATTTCATTTATTTGTGTCTTCTTTAATTTGTATCTTCAGGGGCGCCTGGGCGGCTCAGTCGGTTAAGCGTCCGACTTCGGCTCAGGTCGTGATCTCTCGGTCCGTGAGTTCGAGCCCCGCGTCGGGCTCTGTGCTGACAGCTCAGAGCCCGGAGCCTGTTTCAGATTCTGTGTCTCCCTCTCTCTCTGCCCCTCCCCTGTTCATGCTCTGTCTCGCTCTGTCTCAAAAATAAATAAACGTTAAAAAAAAAATTAAAAAAAAATAAAAAAAATAATTTGTATCTTCAAAGTCACATATTTTCAATGTACCGAGTTTTCATTTCTTTGCTGAAAATAATTCCTAAGGATTTTATTGTTTTTGACACCATTGTGAATGGGATACTTTTTATTTCAGATATTTAATTTTTTGTGTATAGACATGCAGCTGATTCTGTGTATTGATTTCGCATCTGCAACTTTATTTATTTATTACTGAATTTATTAATTAGTTCTAATAGCATTTTGGTGAAGTCTTTAGGAATATATGTATTCATAACATCTGTGAAAAAAGCAATTTTACTTCTTCCTTTTTGATTTGGAGGCCTTTTACTTCTTTTTCTTTCCTGATGGCTTTGGCTAGGACTTCCAGTACTATAGTGAACAGAGTGGTGCCGATAGGCACCCATGTCTTCTTCGTGATCTTAGAGGGAAAGCTGTCCTCCTTTCGCTATTAAGTACAATGTTAGCCTCAGGCTTCTTTTAAATAGGTTTTAGTGTACTGAGGTGTGTTCCTTATATGCCCAATCTGTTGAGAATTTTTGTCATGGAAAGATGTTACAGTTTGTCCGATATTTTATCTGCATTCATTGATACAATGATTGGTTGATACAAATGACTTTTATCTTTTATTCTACTAATATGGTGTATCACATTTATTGATATGTGTTTGTTGAACCATTCTTGCATTCCAGGGATAAAACACGGTGCGATCCTTTGGTTTGTTTGTTTGTTTTTAATATTTATTTATTTCTGAGAGAGAGAAGGAGAGAGACAGAGTATGAGTGGGGGAGGGCAGAGAGAGAGGGAGACACAGAATTTGAAGCAGACTCCAGGCTCCGAGCT